>NC_057800.1:513870299-514219763 GCF_018294505.1 Triticum aestivum | reverse complement strand
TAGATTAATAAATGGATTATTAATAATATGATAATTAGCCTGCTAATTGTTTTTTTATTGCAAACCGTTATTGAGAAAACACTGTGGGCGATGACCTCAGGCAACACACACAGTTTCTAGGAATAAATCGTGTTAGATTAATGAACAATCACACACGACATCCTCTTGAAAACTGTTTGCGTTAGGCCACCTGACGCAAATGTTTACCACATAAAAACTGTGTGTGATGGACAAGCTTTGTCACACAGTTTTTTCTACGCACCGTGTGTGATGCATTCAATAACGCAAACGATAAAATTGTTAATAGCGTGTGCAATGAAAACGCTATCATAAATGATTTAACGGGGAAATTATGTGTGGTGTACCTGCGAACAGAAACATTTTCCTTGGAGCGACTGTGTGGGATGTATATACGAACGGAAATATTTAGCAAGGACTGATTGTGTGGGATGTACTTACGACCGGAAATGATTTCGCATGTATAATTGTATTTTTTTAGCACTACTGTTCGTATAACCGTATTTGGCCGCTCGCCGGTCGCACACGACCTTATTTTGTCGAGCGTGTGTGCCAGGAGGGCATATCCCCGACGGTTTCTAGGTCGTGTGAGAAGGACCCCCTATCGCCCACACTCACTTGGCGATGGTTCCAATTGCCGTCACGGAAAGGGGTTAAAACCGTTTGTATAGCACCTCGATGTACTAGTGTATCACCTCTGAGGGTTGGAACATCCTTGAGACAACTCATCAAGTGGTACCCTTTTGAAACCATAATGAAGTGAGATCATAATAACAATTACATGCATTAATCCAATGTTGGTCAAAATTAAAACATACAACTGTTTGTGCAATTAAATCTATATCACTGTTGGGCAAAAGTAGAAATAAATGCACCTTTTATAACAATAACAAATCATGATCATGTTATTAACAACGTTGGTCATAAAATAAACATGATCATAATTATTTCAATGATCACTTTAACATCCTTTTGAAATTTAATTCTCACTTTAGTTTTATTTAGTTTTAAAAGAGCACATTTATTTATTTGCAGTGGAAAAACATGAATAAAAGTTCATGAACTTTAAACTTTCCAGAAGCATTTCTTTTATTTTTCTGTCCTCTAAATAAAATTTCGTTGGATAATTTTGAATAGGGAAAAAACTAGATGAAGTTTGCCCAAAAACTGGACAAAAATAAAATAAAAAACGATAGCTCACCCAGCCTCGGCCTAGCGCGCGAGGCCCGCAGCGGAAGAAAACGACCCACGGCCTGCACTCGGCGCCGCGCCACGCGAGCCGGCCTCGCCTCGGCCTGGTTTGTCGGCCTCAGCCCAACGCGCCTCCACTTTCAGCCCAGCAGCCCGCGACCGCACTAGGGTTGGCGTCGTGGCCGTCGGATTCCATCCGACGGTCCAGCGCGCCGGTCACTGGATCAAAACCAGCCCCATGTCTCCACCTTACCAGAAACCCTAGCCCCACTCTCTGCTCTCCTCGTCCCTCTTCGCTCAGTCCCGCGGACGGCGGAAAAGAGAGGCTACGCCTCGGCCGCCGATGATGCTCTGTCAGGCCGCCGGCGACGGCGTCGAGTGCCACCGCGCCGCGCGAGCCTCCTTCCCTTTCCCCTTTCCTTTCCCCTTCTTTCTCCTATCCACCACCGCCTTCTGTTAGAGAGAGCCGCGAACGCAACCCTCCTCTGCCGCCCTTCGCGCCCGACGGCGTTGTTGCGATGCGGCGACGCCCTCCCTGTCCCCCTTACCGGCATGCGCGAGCTCCCGAAGGAGAGCGCGCCGCTATCAAGCGGGGCAGCGGCGGTGCCCTTTGCCCCTTTGGGGTTTGTTCTTCCTGACGCCTCGGCTTGCCGATGCGCGTCGAGATCGAGAGGAACGGCGCGGCCTTAGTGGCGGCGTAACTTTTTCGGCGAGCTCAGGGCCCTCTGCCGGTGATGTTTACTTTGCCCTGTGATTAGGGTTCTTTGGGAGGGGAAAAGTTCTGTGATTTCTTTACTACCCGGAACATCTAAGCCTAGAACAGCTCTGACACCATTGATAGGTTCTTTGGATCGGGTAGGCTAGATTAGATCGGTAGTATACCTTCTCCTTGGCTCGATGAGCTCGAGCTGATGGCCATGGTGGAGGGCGACGGTGATGACGGTGAGTGGGCAGTAGCGGCAGAGGTTCCCGTCACTACAGGGCTAACCTAGATCGGTAGGTTTTGTCGGTGGGGCTAGCGGCTGCGCGACAAACCTCGTAGTGCGTGCCCCGTCCCCCTCCTCTTTATATAGCCCAGCGCGATAGGGGCCGTCAACCATAGTGGGTTGGGTGCCTCCGATCAAGGCATGGATCTAAGGGCCCGGTGGGCCGTTGGACCCACACGGGAAGAGATCAACCTAACAAACGGTGCTATCTGGATAATACTGCCATGCGCTCCGAACAACTCGCTCGGTCTGAAAATACTTATTGAAGAAATGAATATATCTAGACGTATTTTAATTCTAGATACATTCATTTTTATCCATTTCTGCGACTAGTCTTACACACGAAGGAAGTATTTGTCTTGGATGTGGCAAGCGTTACGAAACGGACGGCTCGACGTCGCGCGCATAGAATCCGGCTTGGTCCCTGACGTGGATCCGTGCTGTTCCCGTGCGCCAACCAACAACCCGGCCCCACTAATCCCGTCTCCGATCGTCTCATCTTCATCACAGGCCCCACCCCAACAGTACCACCACCCACAGCTTCACCGCTGCCCATTCTCCACGTCCGCCCGACACTCCCGGCGGCCCGTATTTATAGCCACCCCGGGGTGGAAGGGGTCGGATCAGAGCACCGTTGAGCTAACATCTGAACAGCACAGAGAAAGGATCACACACCCAGCTGGTGGCGATCAAGCAGCCAGCCAAGAGATCACAAGCCCAAAGCACACAGACATACACTCAGAATGGTTGTGGAAGAGGCGATGGATGGCGACATGAGCTTGTCGAACATGGTGCTGAGCTTCCTGGAGGAGGGAGAGACGGAGAGGTGGCCGGAGAACGACGAGGAAGACGACGATGAGGAGGGATCCAGCGGCGGCGGTTCCGCCGAGAGCAAGGCCTTCTGGCGCGCCCAGCACTCGCAGCTTCACGTAAGTTTTCCTCCTCCGTTCCGTAGCCAATTCGTGTGATCGCACGCGAGTCCTGACGGGAGAGACGCCATGTCTGCTTGCAGGAGGCTTTGGGCAAGACCAGCACGGCCGAGAGCAGGATCCGGGCGGTGACGGAGGAGGCCGTGGAGAGGATGCGCGCCCCCGCGGGGGCCGGGGCCGTCTGCTCCTGCGCGAGGCGGGCGGCGGCCGGTGACTGCCGGAGCTGCATGCTGCGGCACGTCGTGGAGCGGCTCCGCGACGCCGGGTACAACGGCGCCGTCTGCAGGTCCAAGTGGGCGCGGTCCCTGGATATCCCCTCAGGTAACTGGTTGCTTTCGAGACACAGTGGTTGGGTTCCTCCTAAGATAATCTTCAGACGGCGTAATTAATTTAGTGAAAGAGCTGGCTGTTCAGTTCCAGCAGAAAAGTGCATGCCCGGTTGGCCTGTAAACCGTGTGGTCTAGGGACGTCTGACCCGTCGTGCCGATTCGAGGGATCCGTGTTTTGATCCTTCTGAATTCTGATGAAGTGTTCTTCGTTTTGTTGCGCTGTTTAGAGTTGATGAACGCCGGAAGCATATTCGCCTACTAACCATAGTAGTAGAACTTCTCGTTAAAGAAGTGGGTAAGAAAAAGTAGTAGTAGCAACTTGTCATATTCGCCTACTAACCATAACCATAGTACTAGAACTTTAAATTAAAAGTGTGTGGGAAAAGGATGTAGTAGTAACTTGTCAATTCTAAAAAATGTCACATGCATGCCTCACATGGACCTGGTCATCCTACGCCCAAAGAAACGGACGCTTCCAAGTAAATTAGTGTCAGGCACCCGTCGCCGTCTCCATTATTTCCTGGCCGCCCGTGACATGAACTTGCATTGCACCTATCCCGACCAGACCAGTCGACCAGATGTTATTACACCACGTTTAAGAACACTTCCAAAACCGCACGACAAAACGACACATGCCAACCCGAAAACCGCACGTCGTCTGCTAAGCAAAAAGTTTGGTGTCGATCGAAGCTGACGTTTTCCTCCCTGGTCGATCTGTGACGTGCAGGCGAGCACAGCTACGTGGACGTGGTGCTGCAGACGCGGAGCGGCAAGGCGGCGCGGGTGGTGGTGGAGCCGAGCTTCCGGGCCGAGTTCGAGGTGGCGCGCGCCGGCGGCGGCTACGGCGCGCTGGTGGCCGCGCTCCCGGAGGCGTTCGTCGGCCGCGCCGACCGGCTGCGCGCCGTCGTCAAGGCCATGTGCGCCGCCGCCAAGCAGTGCATGAAGGAGAACAACATGCACCTGGGCCCCTGGAGGAAGCACAAGTACATGCAGTCCAAGTGGCTCGGCACCTCCGAGCGGGAGGCGCCGCCGGCGCTCGACGCGGTGGCCGCCGGCTCGCTGCCGCCGCCGGAGAAGCAGCCCAAGTTCAGGGCGTCCATGCTGAGCTTCGACTTCGGCCGGGCCCCGGTGGTGGTCGCGTGACGCGTGCATGGCGTCAAGAGGGGTATGATGCCATGGTGTCACGTGTATGTGCCCATGTTATTATAGACCGTATGCCGTATGCCATGCCGGGCACTGTAGAAGGCCATAGTAGTACTTCCTCCGTAAACTAATATAAGAGTGTTTAGATTACTAAAATAGTGATCTAAACGCTCTTATATTAGTTTACAGAGGGAGTACTTGTTAGTAGAGTGTGTACCGGGGATTGTAGGTTGTGCGTAGTCAGGATTTGTAATTTCTTGAATCTTCTGCTCTTGAAGAAGAGAAATCCGTTGATGGAGATGAGAGTAAAAAAGTTATCTAGTTTTCACAAACCACAGGCTAATTTTCATCCCTTAACTTTACAACCAAACAAACCAGGCAACTAGGGCGGAGCACATCCCCTCAACCTCTGCCTACCGCTCCGGCAGCTGGTGGCGGGGAGGCAGCTCTAGCTAGTAGATAGGTTAGGGTTAGGTCTTTGCGGAGGCGGCACTCGGCGGATGACAGATCATCGTTGTCAAAATGGTCTTCCTGCCTCCAATGCACCTTGAATTCGTCCATCGGGACAAAGATGACCGAGCTCCTTCATAGATCCATGTCATTACCTCAGGGTGGTCAAGGTTAGGGTTACTTGTTGTGTGTTTGCATGAGCGAGATCTGATGTTAGGTACTGCAGATTGATTCAAGGGTTCAACGGTGGCAACAACGGCTTTGGGGTGCCTGTTCTCAAGGGCACGTGCTCGAAGACTTCTCAGTTGTCATCGACAAGATTAGGCCTGCTCCGATATGGCAACAACGAAAACAACATGTCATTAGCTCATCCTGGTGGTGACGGTAGTGGTCTAGGGATCTCAGTGTAATTTTTATTATATTGAGGGTGTATTTGTATTTCGGATGAATCTTTATAAAAGATTCAAGTCCTTTTCAGAAAAAGAACACGTCGTTCATCACAAACTTAACTACAAATAGAAAGATAGAAAGCTATTTTTAGATAGAAAGACATCAAGTTAACTACAAGCGAATCATGATTAAAGAAAATACTAGAATCATAACAAGCGGGTATCACACCCATTTTAGTGAGGAGAAAAGTCTATTTTTGCGACTCAATTCTTTGGAAGTGAAGATTCCGTCCTTAAACTCTCGAAATCATACATCTTACACTTTTAACTCATCAAACCAGACAAGTTTAGTCCCTCGTCTTAGCGTACCTGGTATAACTCCTGACTCTACGCGGTTTTTGATTGGTCCATGCTGACGTGGCAAAGGAGACCGTTAAGTTGATGCGTACGCTCACACAATGGCTCGCCGGACCGGTGCCGGTTGTAGGCAAAAGAGAGGACATGCATAGGGATGCGACATTGGCTCGGTGGACCGGCGGCGGTGGGAGATGTTACTTCAACTTGAGATCGATTTTAGCTCTGATATTTTAATTTTACATCGATTAAGTTGTAGGAAGCATTGTATCATATGTTTATTTGTCGATTTGTTACCTGTAGGCTTTAAATGTATCGTCTTGGTATTTTGCCTATCTGTTTTTATGATGGAGGTTTTTCTTAGGAACGGATTGGCTGCACCATGTATATGACATGGCACTTCTTGGGCCGCAATGTCACACGTCATGCTAGAGAAAATATTGTATCCATGTGCAGCTTCAGTAGGTTTTTCCCTGGAAAAGAACTACATAATGGATTGGGGTAGAGGATGGCAAACAACATAGTAGAGGAATGGGTAGCTGACATTTTTGTTGATCATTTGCTAGATAAGCGAAACAAAGGAGAGTGACTTTTGAGGATGATATGGATGTGGACTACTGTTTCGAAGTTGATGTGTACAATCTAAGTAGTTTGCATTAGAGTGTTGATTGGTCAAAACGGCGCCAAGTCTGCAGTGATACCAGGTCGGCGCTGAGACGAGGGACTAAACTTGTCCGGTTTGAAGAGTTATTGTTGCAAAATGTCTGGTCCGGAAGTTAAGACAGAAAATATGCACTCTGTGAAGAGTTGATGGATGAAAAATAGACTTTTTTTTTCCTCTTTACTACAAGGGAGGAAACATTCAATTCACCTTGGCATCCACTCTACTAGGAGTACAATACATCGACAACAATCGGAAGGTGCTCTGCTCAGTTAACTTCTCCACATTATAAGTTTAACAAATCTCAGATTATCCTGATGAGTGATGGGAATCTAGGACTAGGGAGTCCAGAAAGAGGCCCAGGTGTACTTCTTCCGAAGTTCGATTTTTCTTTTGGGACTCTCAGTGTTAAAAAGGGCGAGTCAATGACAACAAACATTCAAGCACAAAAACAGAGTATATTTTCAGGGACTTTGCATAGGCACAAGCAACACAAAAGGAAAATAATAAATCAAGTTGAACCCAGAGAAGTACTTACTATGCTTTGAAAAAACAAATACAAGCAAATGGGACTTTTTTATATATATATACCAAAAGAAACTTTTGATATTTACATTATAAGGACTACCTGGACTAGAACAGATTGGAAGAGAGAAGATTAGTTACAGAAGCTTTGGTGGTGGAGGTCCAGAGAGATCATGATGATGATGGGGATGCTTGAGCTTGTGGAGCCAGTGGGCTAGCCATTTCTTGGGATCATGATTCTCCTGGCAGTTTGAGCTTGGCATATTGTCAAGTGTTCCATCTCTTTCAAGAACCATCTTGAACTTGTCCAGTAATTGAACTATTTGCCAGAATTCAGGCCTTTTATCTGCTTGCAAGGCCCAACACTGCTCGATCAGAACCCGTAATGCAGCTGGGCAGGTAGCAGGAATGGCCGGCCTCACATTCTGAAAATGGAAAATGTTAGTCATTTTCTTCTTCTCAGAAAGCACAGAATCAGAAATTTAGAATGTACATGGACTGTTCGAGAAAAAAGAGTGTATATAATCCATGGAACTAATTTAAGAAAATGTCCACATAGATGTACAATTTCATGCTCTCTCCATCTGGAACAATTGTATAATCTCAAGCTAACAAAGTATTACTGGACAGGGACAGAAATGGGACCAGATGAGTGCATACCTTGTCAAAAACAGCAAAGGCTGCTTGGAACGGAGTCAAATCTTCATAAGGCACGGAGCCGGTAAGCATTTCCCACAAGATAAGGCCGAAGCTGTAAACATCAACCTTTCGACCATAGGGTTTGTGCTTCATCATCTCTGGAGCCATCCATCTGAAAGTCCCAGGATCGTTCGCCAGAGGATCACAATATGCTTCTTCGCAGGCTATTCCAAAATCAACAATCTTGGCGCAATCCCCGTCAAATATGATGTTCTCCGGCTTCACGTCACGATGTACGATTCCTTGCGAGTGGACGTACCCCATGCCGTGTGCGATATCCAAGCCAACTGAAATGATCTTGTCCAAAGGCAGAGATTTGTGCTCTTGCTTGTGCAAGAATGATCTCAACGAACCACCAGAAAGGAACTCGGTGATGACGCAGAAGACTGGCGGGCTGGTGCATGCTCCAACCAGCTACAAAATAAATTGTATTTATGGATCAATAATTGACTTTGTTTTGCAATGATCACATCAAAGATGGGATCACGTAAGCAAGATTTCAGGACTGTGAGTTGTTACTAGCATGGTCATACAGGACTACTACGTTAGGCATGATGTAGGAACACCTGAAGTATAACGCTAGGTACCGATAGAAACGTAGTACCAGAAACTTGCCATTTCAGGGAAGAAATCTAAGTCAGCTGGCGCAAGGCTAAACGTAAGGATTACTCCTTCTATCTAATCTAGAAATAATTTTCGTGGATTGTTTCAAGCTTGTTTGATAAATACATATCGATCTAAGCACAAATTGCCTAAAACCAAATATTTCTGTGGAGGAAACTCGGGAAGTTACCTTAATGACGTTGCGATGCTGGAGGCGGGACAATGTGACAACCTCCGTGTTGAACTGCTTCTCGAGCTGAGACGCCAGCTCCGCGTCTTCGTCAACGTCAGGCTGCCTGATGAACTTGACAGCAACGGGTACCTCCTTGTAGATTCCATGGAACAGACGGCTGTGCGCCCCGTAGGCGAACTTCTGCCCGATGAGGAGCTGCTTGCGATCCACCGTCCAACTATCGAGCACCTTCGTTGCGGCCGCCTTGGCCCTTTCGTTGTCCCAGTGCTCCTTCCTGTGGTGCTTCACCTTGGCGGGCGCCTTGAGTGGCGCGTCCGCCGGCGGCGCGCGCGGCGGAGACGAAGATTTCCGGCGCGGCGGCGGCGGCGTGGAGAACCTCTTGCTGGCTGATTTGGCCTCCTTGAACACCTCGGGCACGGGGCGGTTTGGGAGAGGGGACCTCGCCCTCAGCATCTGCGTAGAGCGCCCCTCTGGGAGGACCCTGAGCGAAGAGCTGCGCACCGGCGGCCGCGGCGCGTCCAAGACCGGCGTTTTCTTGGCCGGGAAAGGAGACGGGCTGGAGCACACCCTTTGCAGCCTCATGCTCTGCTCCTCGGGGTGGAAGGAGAACTCGAGAGGCCCAGGGCTGTCGCCCTTGCCCGGCTCCTGAACCTCGGGCTCGGAGCAGACGTCGACGAAGAGGTTGTTGCGGCCCCTCGTTCCGTTGGCAGAGTTGTTGGCCGGTGCTGACTGCGGCGGGCGACCGTGATCGGCAGGCTTCTCGTGATGATGCACCGGCATGGCGTTGGAGAAGGCATGGTTGAGGTCCGTCTTGGGCTGGGCACTCAGCGACCTTGTCCTCGAAATGGGGGCCGCGTTGGTGGTGGCGGAGGCCTTGGTCCTGGGCTCGAAGTTCATGCCGTGGAGCTTGAACCCGGAGTCGGAGCCCTTGTTCTGCCTGAGCGCGGCGCCGCGGTTGAACTGCTCGACGAAGGCGCCGAACTGCTCCCTGCCGGAGTTGGAGCGGACGACGGAGTGGGAGAACCTGGTCCGCCGCACCCACGAGTAATCCTCGTCGTCCATGCCGACCGACAAGATGGACCGATGCAGTGGATGGATGGACTTGATTCGATGCGACGGGAGCGGCGAGTCGCTGACTTGTTATCAGGCTTATAGGAACCTGGACGAGAAAAACCCGGATCCTAGAACGTCCCAGAGCTCGTTGAAGAGACGCCACATTTGCTCCCCCTCTTCCGTTCTTCTTATGGCATGCCTCGATTGCTCTGAATTCACCCGCAATCGGCCACCCCTGGATCAATTCAAAAGCAAAACACTCACGAGATCAATACACACACACAGCTTTGTGAAAGCCACGATCGGGAGACCTCGGAATTCGGCGCCTATTCCACGCCAAATCCCCCGGCCGAACGCAACGCAACCGGTGCCCAAATCCAAAAGGAGTTGGCCCTCCTAATCTGAAACCGGGAAGAGTCACGGCCGCTTACCCGATGGGAAGGAAGGAACACCCGAATCTATCTACGCCGCGCGCCTGCGCCTGGGAGGAGGCAGCCGGCCGGTCGGCCAAGAACGTGGAGGGATGGAGGGAGGGAGCAGCGGCGACGTGGGTTAAGGCGGGGAGAGAACCGGGCGGGGCCGAGAAAAGGCGGGCACCTCCTCCTGCCGGTGGACGTGGGTGGGGCGTTGGAATTTGCCGGGAGGGGTGGAGGGAGGGAGGGATGGATGGGAGGGGGGAGGGAATGTTGCGACGGGGGCACGGGACGTTCCAATCGCTCACCGAACGAATCCAGCAGCTGTGCCGGGGCCGGGGCCGGGCGCCCTTCCTTTCTCCTCCTTTTCCTGCCGGGCGGCGCGTGAACCTGAAAGGCGGAAGGAAGAATCCTCTGCCCTCTCTTCCGCGCTGTAAAATAAATAGGGCAGGGGGGTGCGCGCGGGGCGGCTTTGGGTTGGGGGCGGTGTGGGACTTGTTCCCCGGAATACAATTCTTTCTTTCTTTTCTTTCTTTTTTTGTTTATGGGTCAATCATGAGAGACGACTTTGGGACTAGTCTAATCCAAAGCCAAAAGCTGTTTGTTTCTGGTGAGATTTTTGTTTTGGAACACTGTTTCTGGTGAGATTTGACGCGCACGGTTTTTATATGAAGGAGAGGAGAGGAGATTCGTTCCTTCGCGGGACTCCCCGCGTCCACGTGGATCCCGTGTAGGGTCCTACGATTCGTCTACGACCAGGCCGGTACGTGGGGTGTCTCATTTCGAGTGTCGTGCTGAAAGTCAGTTGTTTGTTGCTGTTTTACGTGTCAACGATAAATTTTAATTTGGGAGCTCCTATTGCCAAAATATATAGTAGAAGAAAATCCAACAAATGAATCAACAGAGCTAGCAATAATAAAACAGTTAAAAAAACATTAGCACAGGCGAGAAAAAGAAAAGTTTTTTTTCTGTCAGTAAACAAGAAGACATATACTAGAAAAACATAAACTAAAACGAAAAAAATCTTATTATAAAATAAAATGAATTAAGAGCATGGGTACTATCGTAAAAGGAAAAAGACCTAAAATCATACACCGACGAAAAATTGCAAACAAATTAGATATGGCTTGCATTGTGCCATAGTATGCAAGCACAAACATACAATAGTATAACTCTGGGACAACAATACGATTTGCACACATATTGCGTATAACTTGCATGCGTACAGAAGGAATTGTTGAGGAAGTTAAGGGAATGGAGCACAACGAATTTTGGGCATGTTTTGCGAGATATTGAAAGACTGTGGTCTGAACTATCGGACCTACACGGAAGTAACTATGCCCGGTCTTTGATAAAGCAGAAGATGAAGGAACTCGATGAGCTACTCTACAGGGAGGAAATGCTATGGTTGCAATGTTCACGAATAACTTGGTTGAAGGAAGGGGAAAGGAACACCGAGTACTGGCATCAAAGGGCTGTTTGGAGGGCTAGACGAAATCATATTCAGCGGCTGCGCAAAACGGATGGCACGTGGTGCAATGCTCCATCTCAGATGGAATTGATGACACGTTCCTATTTTCAGGAAGTGTTTACGAAGGACCCTACTCTAACTCCTGATGTAGTGCTTGATTGTATACAAGAGAAGGTAACAACAGAGATGAATGATATGTTGTGTGCTCTGTTTTCCGAGAAGAAAATTTCAGATGCACTGTTCCAGATCGGTCCTTTAAAGGCCCCCGGTATGGATGGTTTTCCCGCTCGATTTTATCAACGTAACTGGGCAGTTGTCAAAGCTGAAATAATTGCAGCAGTGATGGATTTCTTCATAACAGGGGTGATGCCGGAAGGAGTAAATGACACAGCAATTGTTTTAATCCCCAAAGTTCAATTCCCAAAAGAACTCAAGGATTTTTGACCGATTAGCTTGTGTAATGTTATTTATAAGATAGTCTCCAAGTGCTTGGTTAACTGTTTGCACCCTATTCTCTCTGCTCTAATTTCGGAGAACCAAAGTGCTTTCATTCCAGGGAGGCTAATCACGGACAACTCCATCATTGCATTCGAGTGTATTGATTATATTCAGTCAGTTGGAGATAATTCACCGGCATGTTGTGCATATAAATTGGACCTATGCAAAGCATATGACAGGGTGGACTGGATTTTCCTTGAGAAGGCCCTAGGCAAGTGGGGTTTTACTCAGAGGTGGATTTCTTGGATCATGGCTTGTGTGTCTTCAGTGAAGTATTCTGTAAAATTAAATGGAAAACTTTTAGAGGCTTTTAACCCATCCCGTGGCCTCAGACAAGGTGATCCTTTGGCCCCATTTCCATTTCTCTTTGTTGCTGATGCATTATCTCGGTTGGTGAACAAAGCTGTTTCGGAGGAGGGTTTGGAAAGAGTTAAAATCTGTCGGCATGCACCAACGATTTCACACTTGTTATTTGCGGACGATTCATTATTGTTCTTTCAAGCCACAGAACAGCAAGCTACTATTGTGAAAGGTTTTTTGAGCACTTATGCGAGGGCGACGGGTCAACTTATGAACCCATCAAAGTGTTCCATTCTTTTCTCTAGTAATTGTAATGAAGTGGTATCCTTCGAAGTGAAGAAGATCTTGGATGTTACAAGTGAAGTATTTGAACCTAAATATCTTGGGTTGCCAGTACCAGAAGGAAGAATGCACAAAGGAAGGTTTGAGACTACACAGGAAAGAATTCGTAAGACGCTAGTTGACTGGAGTGAGCAGTTTATGTCTATAGGTAACAAGGAGATTTTGATCAAAGCAGTAGCTCAAGCGATACCCACTTATATTATGAGTGTTTTTCGATTACCTATGTCGGTTTGTGATGAACTCACCAAGATGATGAGGCAGTACTGGTGGGGAGTTGACAAAGGTAAAAGGAAATTGGCATGGTTGAGTTGGTATAAGTTGAGACTCCCCGAGTGCAAGGGGGGTATGGGGTTCAGGGACATGCACGCTTTCAACCAAGCCTTGCTTGCAAATCAGGCCTGGAGATTAATTGAAACCCCTGACAGCTTATGCGCTCGTCTACTGAAGTCAAAGTATTTTCCAAATGGCAGTCTACTGGATACTGTTTTCAGTGGACATTCTTCGACTGTTTGGAAGGGCATATTGTATGGACTTGATCTTGTGAAGAGAGGTTATATCTGGATGATACGGGATGAAGCCTCAGTCAAACATGGAGGGATCCATGGATTCCCCGGCGAGGTGATTTTAGACCGATTACTCCTAAGCGGAATTGTCGTTTTAACAGAGTTTCAGATTTTCTGGACAACAATGGTGCTTGGATCATGGAACGTCTTGAGGAACTTTTTGGCCGATGGATATTGTGGAGATTGTTAAAATACGCACTTCCCCACGCAACAGCAGTGATTTCATTGGATGGTTTCCTGAGGCACGTGGTACGTTTACGGTGAAGTCGGCGTATAAATTAGCAACTGAAGCTCATGACGAGGCTTTCACTGGTGGGGCGTCTAGTGCCAGCCCAAATGGCAGCCGAACCATATGGAGCTCTATATGGAAGACTAATGTCCCACTTAAGATGAAGATCATGGCGTGGCGTACAGCAACAGGGCCACTGGCCACTAACCTGGCCAAGAGTAATCGCAATATCCGAGGTGTTAGTACGTGTCCACTGTGTGGAGTTGAGCAAGAGAGCAGTTTTCATGCGCTTATTACATGCAGGTATGCTCGGTGTGTATGGGAAGGTGTACGTAAGGTTTGGCCTTTACCTGATGATTCTATGCTAGTGGACACATGAAAGGATCGGGTGCTTCAGCTTTTGGCAAAATGTTCAGATCATGTAAGACACCTTGTAATTATGACTATATGGCGGATTTGGAAGCTACACAATGACAGAACGCATGAGAAGGGTGAGTGCTCAGTGCAGGCAACAGTTGATTTATCTGGACAACTATTATAGATCTTTGAATCTTGTCAAGAAGTATAGCATGGAGGAGATTATAAAGGGGGAGATGGTGTCTGATGTGTGCAGCCAGACTTGTAAGAACAATACCTGCCATACTCCTGTCAAGCATTGGCCTCCGCCACCGACATGATGGGTGGCACTTTCTATGGACGG
This sequence comes from Triticum aestivum, assembly GCF_018294505.1. Classification (NCBI taxonomy): domain Eukaryota; kingdom Viridiplantae; phylum Streptophyta; class Magnoliopsida; order Poales; family Poaceae; genus Triticum; species Triticum aestivum. The sequence goes on along the minus strand of NC_057800.1, from coordinate 514,205,724 downwards.
ATCCTTCTCGGTTCACAACGGGTGTGCGTCCATTGGTATGGTACTTTGGAGTGAGAGTGGTAAGTTGATCTTCGCTGCCTACAGATACATCTTCAATTGTAATGATGCCTTAGAAGCAGAGATTCATGTGTTGATGCAAGGTATGGCTTTGGCTATTCAGCACTCGGACAAGCCTGTCATTGTCCAATCAGATTCTATAAATGCCCTCGCCACTCTTGGAGGAAACACTTTGGTCAGATCAGCCTATGGTCACTTAGATGTTGAGATTAAAGCTCTTATGATTGATCGAGAGTTTGTTCCACTTAAGATTACTAGAGATCAAAACAGGGTAGCACATCGACTCGCTTTTTATAGCCGTACCGAGGCTTGTACTGCGGTATGGTTGAATTCGACTCCTCCATGTTGTGAGGATTCGTTGGCTCGAGATTATAACCCTATCATTATGGAATGAAACTCTCTTTTACCCCGCAAAAAAAACTTGCATGCATACGACCAGGCTAGACTAAGTGTTCATAGAGCATAACAACACCGTCAAATATTAGTCGTCTCTCGGTGCATCGAAAAATGAATTGTATCTCTTGTTGATCGTGTAGCCTCCCCACCTCTCACATACGGATGCACGCGCGAACATAGATGGATGTACACACACATACACACATCATGTCCTCATCTCTTTTCGCACACATACTTGCGCATATGAATAAATGTTGGCTAAATCCTAAAACCAGGCGGTAAGAGAAATTCATCGTGATAATTATAATTCAAGAAACCAACACATCTATGTCCTATATGTTTGTTGTGGGAATTACATGTAGTATTCCTCAGGTGCAAACACATGTATATATGATGTACAAGAGTAGGCCATGACCTCAACTATACAAGGCAATTAGGAGGTGGGCCCAATACACAAATATGCACACCACATATACTTAACACCCCCTGCAGTCGAAGCGGCACCGTGGCTGACGCAAAGACTGGACCGGAACTCCTCATATGATGATGTAGGCAAGCCCTTGGTCATGATATCTACAAATTGTTGGGAAGTAGGGACGTGTAAAACACGAATATGGCCAAGAGCCACATGTTCCCGAACAAAATGGATATCCGACTCAATATGCTTGGTCCGTCAATGATGCACCGGGTTAGCGGAGAGGTAGACCACCGAGACGTTGTCGCAGTAAACCACCGTGGCACGGTCAACATGGCAAGAGAGCTCCTGAAGCAGCTGGAGAAGCCACGAACACTCGGCGACAACGTTGGCCACCACACGATACTCAACCTCAGCACTGGAACGAGTGACCGTAGGCTGCCGCTTGGATGGCCCCGAGATAAGTGATGGTCCAAGGTAGACAAAATAGCCCGAAGTGGAGCGACGAGTATCACGGCAGCCCGCCCAGTCTGCATCGGAGTAGGCGGTAAGGGCGGTGTCGGCGTAGGCGTGAAGCGTGACGCCAAGATCCATAGTGCCACAGATATAGCGGAGAATCCTCTTTACGGCAGCCCAGTGAACGTCTCAAGGAGCATGCATATGAAGACACGCCTGCTTCATGACATACTGGATCTCTCGTCGAGTCACAGTGAGGTACTGGAGAGCACCAATGATAGACCGATAGAAAGCAGCATCCGAAGTAGGAGAACCATCCGTGGCATAAAGCTTGGCCTTCGTATCAATAGGCGTAGCGGCGGGCTTGCAGTTAAGCATGCCGGCTCACTCTAGGAGATCGTGAGCGTATTTCCGCTGATGAAGGAATAAGCCATCCGGACGGCGCACCACCTCGACACCGAGGAAGTAGTGCAAAGGACCCAAGTCCTTGATGGCGAACTCAGCGCGAAGACGAGTCGTGAGCTGAATGAGAAGACCAGCCGTACATGTCGTTAGGATGATGTCGTCCACATAGAGCAGCAAGTAGGCCGTGTCAGAGCCCTGATGATAGACGAAGAGCGAGGCATCCGAGCGGGTAGAGCGGAACCCAAGCTGGTGGAGAAACGCCACGATGCGCTGGTACCAAGCACGCGGAGTCTTCTTGGGTCCGTACAAGGACCGCGAAAGCAGGCACATGTGGTTGGGAAGCGCCGGGTCAACAAACCTGGTAGGCTGCTCGCAGAAGACCTGCTCCTCAAGGTGACCATGGAGGAAGGCGTTGGAGACGTCCATCTGGTGCACCAGCCAAGCACGGGAGACCGCAAGGTGGAGAACCGTGCATATCGTGCCGGGCTTGACGACCGGAGCAAAGGTGTCGGTGAAGTCGATGCGAGCACGCTGTCGGAAGCCACGAACGACCCAACACGCTCTGTAGCGATCAAGGGTACTGTCAGGACTGAGCTTGTGTTTAAAGACCCACTTCTCGAAAATCACTTTGGCGTGCCGGGGATGGGGAACAAGCTGCCACGTCCGATTGCGCAACAGGGCATCAAACTCCTCTTGCATCGCAGCCATCCGGAGTGGGTCACGAAGAGAGGCTCGAACGGAGGACGGCAATGGCGACGGCTTAGAGGTGGATGCCGCATGGACGTAATCATCCGAGGCGTAGCGCGAGCTCGGGCAAAAAACGCCCGTACGGGCGCAGGTGACCGGACCGGCCACAGGCGCCGGGACCGCGGGCGCCGGGGGCGCCAACGTTGGGGGCGCCGGGGTCGCCAGCGCCGCGGCTAGAGGAGGTGCCGCATGCGGGGGCACGCCTCAAAGCCAGGGGCGGGCCAAGAGAGGCGCGCGAGCGCCCTGGGAGAGGCGTCGAGGAGCCCGCGTCACCGGTGGCGGGAGGAACAGCCGCGGGTACCTGGTGAAACGGAAACACATGCTCATCAAAGTAAACGTGCGGGGAAGTGAACACACGATGGGAGACGGGATCATAGCACCGATATCCCTTGGAGTTGGAGGGGCAGTTGATGAAGATGCAAGCGACAGAACGAGGTGTGAGTTTGTGAGGAGCGGAGTCGGCAGTGTTACGGTAGCAAAGGCACCCGAAAATACGCAAGCCATCATAAGATAGGGGCGTACCGAAGAGAAGATGGTGAGGTGCATAGTTCCACCATGGGCGGCAAGGGCGAAGGTTAAGGAGAAGAGAAGCCGTAGCGAGTGCGTCCGACCAGAAACAAGGCGGCACATTAGCATGGAACAGGAGCATGCGAACGCAGTCGTCCAGAGTGCGAAGCACGCATTCGACTCGACAGTTCTGGTGGGAAGTATATGGGCATGTGAGACGAAAAATGGTGCCGTGGTGCGACAAAAAAGTGAGGAAAGCAAGGTTGTCGAACTCTTTTCCAATGTCAGTCTGAAGAGTAAGGATGGGACGACCAAACTGCATGCTGGCATAGGAGTAAAAGGCTGTCAAAGTGGAGAGTGCATCCGACTTTGTGTGCAAAGGAAAAGTCCACACATAATGAGAATAATCATCAAGGATAACCAGATAATATAAATAGCCCGAATTACTAGGAACCGGAGAGGTCCACACATCGCTATGAATCAACTGAAAAGGAAAAGAAGCTATGGTGGTGGAGTTATTAAATGGAAGGTGAACATGTTTACCGACACGACGGGTGAGGGAGTCTTGGATTAGGGGGTGTCCGGATGGCCGGACTATACCTTCAGCCGGACTCCTGAACTATGAAGATACAAGATTGAAGACTTCGTCCCGTGTCCGGAAGGGACTTTCTTTGGCGTGGAAGGCAAGCTTGGCGATACGGATATGTAGATCTCCTACCATTGTAACCGACTCGATGTAATCCTAACCCTATCCGGTGTCTATATAAACCAGAGGGTTTTAGTCTGTAGGACAACACATTCATACACAACAATCATACCATAGGCTAGCTTCTAGGGTTTAGCCTCTCCGATCTCGTGGTAGATCTACTCTTGTACTACCCATATCATCAATATTAATCAAGCAAGACGTAGGGTTTTACCTCCATCAAGAGGGCCCGAACCTGGGTAAAGCTTCGTGTCCCTTGCCTCCTGTTACCATCCGGCCTAGACGCACAGTTCAGGACCCCCTACCCGAGATCCGCCGGTTTTGACACCGACATTGGTGCTTTCGTTGAGAGTTCCTCTGTGTCATCACTGTCAGGCTTGATGGCTCCTACTATCACCAATAGTGATGCAGTCCAGGGTGAGACCTTCCCCCCGGACAGATCTTCGTCTGCGGCGGCTTCGCACTGCAGGCCAATTCACTTGGCCGTCTGGAGCAGATCGAAAGCTATGCCCCTGGCTGTCAGGTCAGATTTGGAAGTTTAAATACACGGCTGACATCCGCGGGGACTTGATCTTCGACGGATTCGAGCCACTGCCGAGCGCGCCGCACTGTCACGACGAGCATGATCTAGCTCTGCCGCCGAACAGTGCCTTGGAGGCCGCACCCGCATCGGCTTCGACCCTTAATTCGGAGCCAACTGCGCCGATCGAGGATGGGTGGTTGGCCGCCGCCTCGGGGGCTGCGATCCAAACGGCGATCGAGCCGAACACCAGCCCCGTACTCCGCGAGACTCATGACTCCAAGGAGCTGGACTCTTCTCCGGACTCTGAACCCTCCGTGCCCCTGCCGATCGAATCCGATTGGGCGCCGATCATGGAGTTTACTACCGCGGACATCTTTCAGCACTCGCCTTTCGGCGATATTCTGAAGACACTAAAGTCTCTCTCTTTATCAGGAGAGCCTTGGCCGGACTACGGTCAGCAAGGTTGGGATACGGACGATGAAGAAATTCAAAGCCCACCCACCACCCACTTTATAGCCACTGTCGATGATTTAACCGATATGCTCGACTTCGACTCCGAAGATATCGACGGTATGGACGCCGATGCAGGAGACGATGAAGAACCAGCGCCTATTGAGCCCTGGAAAGCCACCTCGTCGTATGACGTATACATGGTGGACGCACCAAAAGATGACGACGAGGAGCGGAAGGACGCACCGGAGGCTTGTTCCCTCGAGAAGCAGTCAAAGCGGCGACGCAAGCGCCGCCCCAAATCCTGCCTCGACAGAAATAACAATCACACAGACCCAGCGCTGGAGCAGGGCGAACCGCTGCCGAACAACGCAATCCGGATAATCAAACCGAACAAACAAATTCTATCAAGGATAATAGTCCGGACGACATAACGCCGGACAGGCACCCGGAGCAGCGGAATGCCCGTAAAAGGCTTGTTGCCACCGCGAGGAGTCTTAAAAAGCAGAAGCAAAGGCTCAGGGCTGCGCAAGACACACTCCAAATCATATGGAGTAAAATACTGAACACATCAGCGAGGTACGGCGACAATCGCCCCTCCAAGAGCTACCCAAAGCAGAAGCTGCTACCTGAATTCGATGAGGAGGCCTCAGACCCTCCACAACCAAACATCAAAGCAGCCACCTGGCCAGCTAGACGACCCCTCTACCAACACAGGGCGGCATACAGCGCCACTCACAATACAACACGCGACCCATGCGAGGGCTCGCACCCAAAGGACGGCGCAACAAGATCCATCTATGGACCACGCAAGCACGCCCCAGCATACAATGCAATACAACAAACATCCGAACAACGTGGCACACCCAGCTACAGGGGTGCCGCACACCCCCTGTGTTTCACCGATGAGGTGCTGGACCATGAATTCCCATAGGGATTCAAACCCGTAAACATAGAGGCATACGACGGAACAACAGACCCTGGGGTCTGGATTGAGGACTACATCCTCCATATCCATATGGCTCGAGGAGATGATCTCCACGCCATCAAGTACTTACCCCTCAAGCTCAAAGGGTCAGCTCGTCACTGGCTTAAAGGCCTCCCCGAAAGCTCCATTGGAAGTTGGGAAGAGCTCGAAGACGCCTTTCGGGCAAATTTTCAAGGGACTTATGTCCGACCTCCGGATGCGGAGATTTGAGTCATATAACTCAACATCCCGGAGAGTCAGCCTGAAAGCTTTGGAACAGGTTTCTTACTAAAAAGAACCAGATTGTTGACTGTCCGGACGCCGAAGCCTTGGCAGCTTTTAAGCATAGCGTCCGTGATGAATGGCTCGCCAGACACCTCGGCCAAAATAAGCCGTGAATGATGGCCGCATTAACAAACCTCATGACCCGTTTTTGCGCGGGTGGGGACAGCTGGCTAGCCAGATGCAGCACCAGCGACCCCAGTACATCTGAAGTTAGAGATGGAAATCACGGCGCAACAGCAATAACAAACGCCGGAATAAAGAAGACAACACGAAGGGCACGACAGTAAACGCCGAATTCAAAAGCTCTCGGCCAGGTCAGCAAAAGCCGCCCTCTAAAGGCACCAGGAATGAACTGTCCAGCCTCAATAAAATTCTAGACCAAGTATGTCAGATCCATAGTACCCCTGGTAAACCTGCTAATCATACCCACGGAGATTGTTGGGTCTTCAAGCAGTCCGGCAAGCTCAACGCCGTACACAAGGGGGAGGATACACCAAGTGAAGACGAGGACGAGCCTCCCAAGCAAGACACTGGGGAACAAAAGAAATTTCCACCAGAAGGCAAACAGTAAACGTGTTACACGTGATCAAGGGAAACAATGCGGCACTCCCAGGGAAATATACCCAAGTGCCTGTCACCGCGAAGTCCTGCCACTGGTCGTCTCAACCGATCACTTTCGACCATCGCGATTACTCAGCAAGTATCCGGCGTGCAGGATGGGTTGCCCTGGTATTAGACCCAGTAATTGGCGGATATCACTTCACACGAGTATTGATGGACGGTGGCAGCAATCTAAACCTAATATATCAGGATACAATCCGCGGGATGGGGTTAGACCTAACAAAAATTCACCATAGCAATACTACCTTTAAAGGAGTAACGCCAGGCCCAGGGGCTCGCTGTATGGGCTCCCTACTACTACAAGTTATATTCGGCTCCCCCGATAACTTCCGTCGTGAGCATTTAACCTTCCACATCGCTCCGTTCCGAAGTGGCTATCAAGCATTGCTCGGACGCGAAGCTTTCGCTCGCTTTAATGCAATACCACACTATGCCTCCCTCACACTCAAGATTCCCGGTCCACGTGGCATCATTTAAGTGAACGGAAATATCAAGCGATCTCTGAGCGCCGAAGAGAGTGCGGCTGCCTTGGCAGCCGCACACTAAAGGCGTCCGGACCACCGAAAGCATCCAATAGGTCGTCAAGACCTCAGACACAACTAACCAAGTCCGGTGCCACTATTTATACCAAATAAACGGTCACATCCCTATTTGTCAATGCAAGGGGCTCAACGCGCGCAGACAAGTGGCAATCTTTTCTCATCTTGAATTATACATGGTTTCTTTAAAAACTATCTTTTTGCACGACAACTTTTTCACCTACATTCCTCTCTTTTACAGACGATCATCGTGCTACACCCGTCCAGGATACGGCACAACGGAGACACAGGCGCAGACGTGCAGCAGGGACCCGCTCCAAGGATTCTTTTTAGATTAAGACCATGCGTAAACCTTTTTTACTGTCTCTTGTTGATACATATCCACCGTTGAGAAGGATGCTGACGTCTTGGCATGTGGCCACGCCAGAACAATGCACGTACCTGGACACAAGGGGCTTCTTACAAAGGCCATTATTCAGGCCCGGTTTATACCACAAAGACCAAATACCTTAGGGAGTGTTCGGCGTCGCGAGTTTGGCCCTATATGCATCAGCTCCGAACCATTGTATTTGGTCAAATGTTGGGTTTGCCCAGCTCCTGTGTTTTGGTGCCTTATGTTCCGCTTTACCGGCTAAGGTAGCACCAGGAGAACTATTGCGATTGTGCCCTGGTTCATCCGGACGAGCACCTCAGTAGAGAAAGCCGAAAACTGACTGTCATGATATAGCGTGAGACTGGTCAACCACTCGATGACCTGTTGGAATGTTAAAATTCCTCCACCTTAACGAAGGGCCATTTTCCGGCCAGGCATGTACGTACCCCGGGATCGGGAGAGTGCGGAGCCACCAGGGGCTATCTAGTAGCCCCACTATCAAACTCCTATGGCTAAGTGAAAGTGCTAAAGCATTATAGTCCGGTTGCCTCGCTCGCTCCGCTATCACCTCCTTAATAGGACCAAGACGTTGGGTTAAGTGTGAACGCGTGTTTTTGTGAGCACCTCCGCATTATATGCGTGGGGGTTGAAGCCAACGGCTGCAATCTTTTAGGTTATACACATGTATACATAAATGGCCGCCCAGGAGGCATCATATTATTTTCAGGCAAAAGTATAAAAATAGCCTTATAAAACTTTATAAAAGCATTTCACTTACAATGGTATTACATATCACTCAAACATAATATTTTTTGAGCACTGGGTCTCTATCAAACGAGCACCCTCAAGAACTTCTTCAAAATAGTGCTTAGCAGCCATTCGGCCTATGGCCGAATCCCGCGCTGCAACAGTGGTGGCATCCATTTCCGCCCAGCATTCTTTAACACGGGCAAAGGCCATACGTGAGCCCTCTATGCACGCCGACCTCTTCATCGCATTGATGCGCGGCACCACGTCAAGGAGCTGCTGCACCAAGCTGAAATAGCTATTCGGTTTTGGCCTTTCCGGCCATAGCTGATCCACAATAGACCTCATGGCGCGTCCAGACAACCTATTTAGTTCGGCCCATTCGGCTAATTGGTCAGTCAATGAAAGTGGACGCTCGGGAGAATGGAATTGTGTCCAAAACAGCTGGTCCACTTCACAGTCCGTTTGACCCTGGAAGTACTTGACCGCATCGGCAGCGCTCGCCGCCAAATCCATATACACATCCTCCAAACTCCACAGCCGATCCAGAGGGGCATACCGTGGATCTCCGAACTTCCTCCGCAACATAAAGGATTTCCTAGCTACAATACCCCCGGCTTCCCGCAGCTCCTCCTTCTTCTCCCTCATAGCAGAGCGGATGTCTTTTTTCGTCGCAGCAGCCTTCTCAAGGTCCGATGCCTTCGCTAAGTTTTCCTTTTCAAGAATCCGACAACGGTCGGCGGCGGCTTTTAATTCTGTGGCCATCTTATCTCGGCTTCGCCATGCGCGGCCTTCTCGGCTTGCAACTCTTCGGCCGCCTTCAAAGTAGCCACATTACCAAACCTCGCTTGTTCCTTGGCTCGGGCAAGTTCTGCCCGCAAGGCTTCAACAGTGGCACCTCCATCTACAGTCACAACATATTAAAGATACTGGCATCATGCTGCTCTTACTATGTGGCGTTTACCAGACAATGACACTTACCCCGTGCCTCGTCAAGCCTTTTGTTAACAAGCTCAATGTCGGTGTCTGCCGCATCCAACTGCCGTTTTAAATAGGCAAACTCGCTAGTCCGGCTAGCCACCGGAGCTTCCATCACCTGCACATAGAGGCAGTATGGTTATTACCTGGGAATATGATCCTCTGTTCGTCCTCGCTTCCGACGACCAACAGAGTCTCAGGGGCTACTATCTACACAGGGCACACCTAGCATGTGCAGGACTATTATACATTATTTTACGTACCTCAAAGCTTGTCAGTAGACTCATAAAAGCTTCATGCAATCCGCTTTCGGCGGACAAGATTCTCTCCATCACCATATTCATCGTCATGCGGTGTTCATCTGAGATGGCCGCTCGCCCCACCAACTCCCTCAGAACATCCGATCGCGCACCAGATGGTGCCGGACTCTTTTGTCTGCTCTCTTCGGGAGCCGGACATTGGGAGCTTCGGGGGTCAACGGGATTATCTTCTGGCCTCACCGGATTTAGAGAGGCCCTCCGCGACGACACTTCAGGGTCGCCCGCTTCCAGAGTGGAGGAGTCCGGAGGAGGCGTTTCGCTCTTCATCATCTCTGGAAGAAGATCCCCCGAAGACGAACTCATTTGAGAGGGGCTAAGGCCCGAACTGCAAAGATATATGCGGTGGTTATTTTCTCAGAAGAAAAAGATGGCATACCTGTACTATTAAAGTATTTTGGGTCACTTACGACTCGCTGGAGGATTGATCCCCCCGCGGACTTGGTGCAGCAAAAGCACCCCCCCGAGGTAGGACCCTCTGTGGGAGACTTCTTCTCTCGTTTGGAAGCTTCTGCTTCCGAATCCCCGGGCACAGTCCTTTTCCTCCTCCGGTCGTCTTCCTTCATGGAGACGCTCGCTCCCTTGGTTAGAATGGGCAGCGTTGGGGGCCCGCGTCCACCCGTATTATCCTTCCCAGTATCTTCCTTCAAGGGCTCCGGGCAGGGTGCGACCTGGAGCATCTTTTCCAATACCGGATTGTCCAAACCCTCAGGGAGGGGGGCTGAACACCGAATCAACTTCGCCTTTGTTATCCAGTCCTGGTCAAAAAGCGAACTCCCAGAAATAACTTCGTAACAAATGAGAGATAGTATGTTCGGCTGGAAGATTCCTTACCTGTTCGGCGGCGCGGTTACTGCTCAGGCCCACGTCCTCGGTGATTTCTGGACACTCTACCTGAGGTCCGAAGAATGACTTGTACATCTCCTCGTGCATTAGGCCGAGGAAATTTTGAATGACACACGGTCCTTCGGGATTGAACTCCCACAAGCGAAGGGGCCGGCGTTTGCAAGGCTGGACTTGACGAACCAGCATAACTTGTATTACCGCAACCAAACTAAAATCTCCATTGAAGAGATCTCGAATGCGGCTTTGCAGTATAGGCACGTCCTTGGCTGGACCCCAGCTCAGACCTCTGTTGATCCATGACATCAGTTGTGGTGGAGGGCCCGAGCGGAAAACAGGGGCGGCCGCCCACTTGGCACTTCTAGGAGCCGTGATGTAGAACCACTCCTGTTGCCACAATTCATACACCTCTGGAATGGAACCTTTGGGCCAGGGGGCTCCCGTCATCTTTTGTATTGAGGCACCTCCGCACGCTGCATGTTGCCCCTCGATCATCTTCGGCTTTACTTCAAAGGTCTTGAGCCACATGCCAAAGTGAGGGGTAACCCGGAGGAAGGCCTCGCACACGACAATAAATGTCGTGATATGAAGAAAGGAGTCCGGAGCTAGATCATGGAAATCTAGCCCGTAATAATACATCAAACCCCTAACGAAAGGATCCAGAGCAAGGCCTAGACCTCGGAGGAAGTGGGAGACGAACACGACGTTCTCGTTGGGTTCGGGGGAGGGGACGGCCTGCCCTCGGGCAGGCAGCCGATGCAAAACCTCGGCGGTCAGATATCTGGCCTCCCTCAACTTTTTGATGTCTTCTTCCGTGACGGAGGAAGGCATCCATCGGCCTTGAAGGCTAGATCCGGACATGATTGAGGGTTTGGAGCACCTGACCTGAACCTTGGGTGTTTGAGCTTGAGGTGGGGGAAGGATTCGATTGAGCATGGGAGGGAAAAAGTAAAAACCTTGTCCCTTTATAAAGAGGGTGAATATCAAGCATCCTCTCCGTGGCCGTTTGGACTTGCCTATAGTCTAGGAGTCCTAGAAGCGGTTGGGTTACCCGCGCTCGTATTGATGAGAATCCCGGAATAAGGGGACACGATCTCTGCTTTAACAAGACGTGCCAAGGAAACCGCCTCGCATAACACGCTGAGATGGACGGTAAAACGATTCGAATAAAGGCTTGGCCGTGGTGTGATGTCACACTATGGAATACGTCAGCAGATTAGATTTGTGTAAATATTATTCTCTCTATGGCAATATGTGGAAACTTATTTTGCAGAGCCGGACACTATCTTTGTGTTCAAAATCTTCTATGAAGTACTTGGAGGAGGAACCCGCCTTGCAATGCCGAAGACAATCTGCGCGCCGGACTCATCGTCATTGAAGCCTGGTTCAGGGGCTACTGAGGGAGTCCTGGATTAGGGGGTGTCCGGATGGCCGGACTATACCTTCAGCCGGACTCCTGGACTATGAAGATACAAGATTGAAGACTTCGTCCCATGTCCGGAAGGGACTTTCCTTGGCGTGGAAGGCAAGCTTGGCTATACGGATATGTAGATCTCCTACCATTGTAACCGACTCGATGTAACCCTAACCCTATCCGGTGTCTATATAAACCGGAGGGTTTTAGTCCGTACGACAACACATTCATACACAACAATCATACCATAGGCTAGCTTCTAGGGTTTAGCCTCTCCGATCTCGTGGTAGATCTACTCTTGTACTACCCATATCATCAATATTAATCAAGCAGGACGTAGGGTTTTACCTCCATCAAGAGGGCCCGAACCTGGGTAAAACTTCGTATCCCTTGCCTCCTGTTACCATCCAGCCTAGACGCACAGTTCGGGACCCCCTACCCGAGATCCGCCGGTTTTGACACCGACAATGGGCATGACAGGTGTGATCCTCTATCTTTTGGAAACTAAAACTGAAACTCCTCAGAATATGACGAAGTGTGATGGGGTTGGGATGACCCAAACAAGCGTGCCAGAGATCGACGCCGGCGGAGAGAGCAACTGGTGCGGTGGTGGAGGTGGACGGCGAATGCACCGGATAGAGCTCGTCAAGGCTGTCACATCGGTGAAGTACCATCCTGGTTCGAGCGTCCTTGACACAAAGCTCAAGCTCATCAAATTCAACAGTAACAGGATTTTCACGAGTTAAACGATGAACGAAAACAAGGTTCTTAATAAGATGAGGTGACACAAGTATGTTAGACAAAGTAATAGGCATGGAATTAGAAGGAAAGGAAGTGTCCCCAACATGTGTGATAGGGAGTGTGGAACCGTCGCCGACAATGATGTGGCGTCAGTGGTGACGGGAGTGAAGGAGGCAAGATTACCAGGATGAGCAAACATGTGAGCCGTAGCCCCGGTGTCCATGTGTTGGGGAACGCAGAAATTTCAAAAAAATTCCTACGCACACGCAAGATCCATCTGGGTGATGCATAGCAACGAGAGGGGAGAGTGTTGTGCACGTACCCTCATAGACCGTAAGCGGAAGCGTTATGACAACGCGGTTGATGTAGTCGTACGTTGATACGTCCATTTTGCATCATGCTTTTATATCGATATTTATTGCATTATGGGTTGTTATTACACATTATGTCATAATATTTATGCCTATTCTCTCTTATTTTACAAGGTTTACATGAAGAGGGGGAATGCCGGTAGCTGGAATTTTGGGCTGGAAAAGGAGCAAATATTAGAGACCTATTCTGCACATCTCCAAAGGTCCTGAAACTTCACGGGAGCACGTTTCAGAATATATAAAAAATATTGGGCGAAAGAAGTACCAGAGGGGGGCCACCCACCATCCACGAGGGTGGGGTGTGTGCCCTACCCCCTGCCTCGTGGGCCCCCTAGCAGCCCTCTGATGCCTATCTTTGGCTATATGGAGTCTTTCGTCGAGGAAAAAAAATCATAAGCAAGCTCACGGGATGAAACTCCGCCACCACGAGGCAGAACCTTGGCGGAACCAATCTAGGGCTCTGGTGGAGCTGTTCTGTCGGGGAAACTTCCCTCCGGGAGGGGGAAATCATCACCATCGATCTTCTCATCGGGAGGGGGTCAATCTCCATCAACATCTTCACCATCACCATCTCATCTCAAACCCTAGTTCATCTCTTGTATCCAATCTTTGTCCCAAAGCCTCAGATTGGTACATGTGGGTTGCTAGTAGTGTTGATTACTCCTTATAGTTGATGCTAGTTGGTTTATTTGGTGGAAGATCGTATGTTCAGATCCATTATGCATATTAATACCCATCTGATTATGAACATGAATATGAATTGTGAGTAGTTACGTTTGTTCCTGAGGACATGGGAGAAGTCTTGCTATAAGTAGTCATGTGAATTTGGTATTCGTTCGATATTTTGATGAGATGTATGTTGTCTTTCCTCTAGTGGTGTCATGTGAACGTCGACTACATGACACTTCACCATTGTTTGGTCCTAGAGGGAGGCATTGGGAAGTAATAAGTAGATGATGGGTTGCTAGAGTGACAGAAGCTTAAACCCTAGTTTATGCGTTGCTTCGTAAGGGGCTGATTTGAATCCATATGTTTCATGCTATGGTTAGGTTTACCTTAATACTTCTGGTGTAGTTGCGGATGCTTGCAATAGGGGTTAATCATAAGTGGGATGCTTGTCCAGGTAAGGGCAGTACCGAAGCACCGGTCCACCCACATATCAAATTATCAAAGTACCGAACGTGAATCATATGAACGTGATGAAAACTAGCTTGACGATAATTCCCATGTGTCCTCGGGAGCGCTTTCCTTTATATAAGAGTTTGTCCAGGATTGTCCTTTGCTACAAAAAGGATTGGGACATCTTGCTGCACCTTATTCCCTTGCATTACTTGTTACTCGTTACAAATTACCTTATCACAAAACTATATGTTACCGATAATTTCAGTGCTTGCAGAGAATACCTTGCTGAAAACCGCTTATCATTTCCTTCTGCTCCTCGTTGGTTTGACACTCTTACTTATCGAAAAGGCTACAATAGATCCTATACACTTGTGGGTCAACAAGACTCTTTTCCGGCGCCATTGCCGGGGAGTGAAGCGCCTTTGGTAGCTGGAATTTGGTAAGGAAAAATTTATATAGTGTGCTGAAATTTACTGTCACTTGTTACTATGGAACATAATCCTTTGAGGGGATTGTTTGGGGTATCTTCACCCCGACCAGTAGAGCAAAGAGTTGCTCCTCAACCCACTGAACCTACTGAAATTTTTTACTTTGAAATTCCTTCGGGTATGATAGATAAACTGCTAGCTAATCCTTTTATAGGAGATGGAACATTGCATCCCAATTTGCACCTAATCTACGTGGATGAACTTTATGGATTATTTAAGCTTGCAGGTATGCCCGAGGATGTTATCAGGAAGAAGTTCTTCCCTTTATCTTTGAATGGAGAGGCATTGACATGGTTTAGGCTATGTGATGATATGGGATCATGCAACTACAATCGATCAAAATTGGAATTTCATCAGAAGTTTTATCCTATGCATCTTGTTCATCGTGATCGTAATTATATATACAATTTTTGGCCTCACGAAGGAGAAAGCATCGCTCAAGCTTGGGGGAGGCTTAAGTCAATGTTATATTCATGCCCCAATCATGAGCTCTCAAAAGAAATGATTATTCAAAAAATTTATGCTCAGCTTTCTCTCAGTAATCGCTCCATGCTCGATACTTCTTGTACTAGATCTTTTATGATGAAGACTATTGAATTCAAATGGGATTTATTGGAAAGAATTAAACGCAACTCTGAAGATTGGGACCTCGACGAAGGTAAGGAGTCGGGTATAACACCTAAGTTTGATTGTGTTAAATCTTTTATGGATACCGATGCTTTCCGTGAATTTAGCACTTAATATGGACTTGACTCTGAGATAGTAGCTTCTTTCTGTGAATCCTTTGCTACTCATGTTGATCTCCCTAAGGAGAAGTGTTTTAAATATAATCCTCCCATTTAAGTAAAAGCAGTTGCACCTATTAGAGTTGAAGAAAAGACTATCACTTATAATGATCCTGTTGTTCCTACTGCTTATATTGAGAAACCACCATTCCCTGTTAGAATAAAGGATCATACTAAAGCTTCAACTGTGGTCAATAGTAGTATTAAGACACCCAAACCCCCTGAGCAAATTAAAGTTGAACCGAGTGTTGCTATGGTTAAAGATCTCTTGGCCGATAATATTGATGGGCATGTTATTTACTTCTGTGATGAAGCTACTAGAATTGCTAGACCTGATACTAAAAATAAACATAGAACTATTGTAGGTATTCCTGTTATTTCTGTTAAAATAGGAGATCATTGCTATCATCGCTTATGTGATATGGGTGCTAGTGCAAGTGCAATACCTCATTCCTTATACAAAGAAATTATGCATGATATTGCACCTGCTGAGATAGAAGAGATTGATGTTACAATTAAGCTTGCCAATAGAGATATTATTTCATCAGTTGGGATTGTTAGAGATGTTGAAGTCTTGTGTGGGAAATTTAAATACCCTGCTGATTTTCTTGTTCTTGGTTCCCCACAAGATAACTTTTGCCCCATTATATTTGGTAGACCCTTCTTGAATACTGTTAATGCTAAGATAGACTGCAATAAGGATATTGTTTCTGTTGGTTTAGGGGATATGTCTCATGAATTTAATTTTGCTAAAATTCGTAGACAACCCCATGATAAAGAATTGCCTAGTAAAGATGAAATTATTGGTCTTGCTTCTATTGCCGTGCCTCCTAGTGATCCTTTAGAACAATATTTGCTAGACCATGAGAATGATATGTTTATGAATGAAAGAAGGGAAATAGATGAAGTATTCTTTTAAACAAGGACCTATTTTGAAACACAACTTGCCTGTTGAAATCCTAGGGGATCCTCCTCCACCCAAGGGTGATCACGTGTTTGAGCTTAAACCTTTACCTGATACTCTTAAATATGCTTATCTTGATGAGAAAGAGATATATCCTGTTATTATTAGTGCTAACCTTTCAGAGCATGAAGAAAAGACATTATTGAAATCTCTGAAGAAGCACTATGCTGCTATTGGATATACTCTTGATGATCTTAAGGGCATTAGTCCCACTCTATGCCAGCACAAAATAAAATTGGAGAAGGATGCTAAACCGGTTGTTGATCACCAACGACGGTTAAATCCTAAGATGAAAGAAGTGGTAAGAAAAGAAATACTAAAGCTTCTAGAGGCAGGTATAATGTATCCCATTGCTGATAGTCAGTGGGTAAGTCCTGTCCATTGTGTCCCTAAGAAGGGAGGTATTACTGTTGTTCCTAATGATAAATATGAATTGATCCCACAAAGAATTGTTACAAGTTATAGAATGGTAATTGATTTCCGCAAATTAAATAAAGATACTAAAAAGGATCATTACCCTTTACCTTTTATTGATCAAATTCTAGAAAGATTATCCAAACATACTCATTTTTGCTTTCTAGATGGTTATTCTGGTTTCTCTCTGAAAGAACATGCGGTTCCCCCATGTTTGGTTTTGGTAATTGATGACAATCTCTATGGACTAATGGTTTCCTTGAGTTATATTTGAAGGTTTTGTCCATAGGCTTTTCTTGGAGTACATGTGTTGGTTTCAAGGAGAGTTTGTGTCGACCAAGGTGCTATTCAAGGAATTATCCAAAGATTGGTCATTTGAGAGTTGAGCTTATTGCAAGCATGTCTTGAAGAAGAAGATTGTGTGATCATTCATGTTTACCTTCAAGACATCATCCAAACAAAGAGAGTTGGAAAGATTCAAGGTTGATCAAGACTAAGTCAAGAGTGAATCAAGTTGATCAACTCACAAAGAGTAGAAGATGTACCGAGAGGGATCAAGTGATCCCATGGTATGGTAAGCATTGTCCATTGCACTTTGTGTACTAACCCATGGTCTATGTGAGAGTCTATCTAGGGTTAGGTACGTGTCCATGGGCTTGCGTTAAGAGGATGATATCATACAACCCATGGGAAGGATGACATCAAGTGGTGATCGTCATCCAGATTGCCGTGTGCAATTTCAAGTGGAGAATCACGAAGAGATCAAGTGCTTGAAGCTTGCCATCTATTGTGGTGTCAATGGACTTGTGAAGATGTGCCGACGAGTGGCTCACCCATAGTAGAGTATGGGGGAGCAATGATCTAGTCTTCATCGACCCAACGCAATCAAGAAAGGTGGTCCATCTTGAGGAGGACAAGCTCGTCATCATCTAACTCAAGTGGATCATGTGCAAGGCAAAGGTTTGCCCTTGATAGGTTTTCTATTTTACCGGTCTCATGGTGGTAGTTGGGAGATCGGGTTATAGGATCGATAGCCGTACTATCAAGGGGGGATCTCAAGTGAGTAGCTTGATCGTATCATTCGTCAAGAGCTCAAACCATTGCATCCTTGCATCATGTTTATTGGTTATTGTTTGGTTCTCTTTGTGAGTCTTAGAGCTTATGGTCATCTTTATGACAAGCTTGAGTTCATCGAAAATGGAGTTCGCAAGCGTCTTCTATGATGTTTTCGATGTTGTAGGTTTTACCGGTCTTATCCGAGGAAGGGTCCTCACCATTTTCTTATGGGCCTTTTCTAATTTGCTTCTTATTGATATTTCTTTCAAGATTGTGTTAGCCCTTGTCGCTAGCTTTCCAACAAACTTGGTTTCATCGAATTCGGAGTCTGTTTGCAAAAGTTGTGGTAGCTTTGGTGTTCTGAAAAGGCTGCAGCGGTACTACCGCGAATTGGAGCGGATGTAATTTTTTACTACCGCTCCAGAGCAGTACTATCGCGGCTCCTACAGCGGTAGTACCGCTCCGGACCAAAAACTCGTCCCAAGTCTTACGGTGGTAGGCCCGGATGTATTTTTTTAGTACCGCTCGCAAGCAGTAGTACCGCTACCATTTGCGGTAGTACCGTGAGGTCGAGCGGTAGTACCGTGAGGACGAGCGGTAGTACCGCTCCGGCAGTTCTTCTGGCCTTTTGCCTCCTCGCTGTTGTTTTTCAAAGGGGTACTTCCTCCCTAGCGGTAGTACCGCTCCTTGGAGCGGTAGTACCACTCTGTGCGGGCTGTGAGCATAACGGTTGGATTTTTCCCCACCTATAAAAGGGGGTCTTCTTCCCCAATGAACCTAATCCTTTTAGCTCGTGTTCTTCCCCCATTGTTGACCTTCTTCGATCTTGCTAACTCTCAATCCCTCCAATGATTCTTGCTAGTTCTTGAGGGAAAGAGAGAGAGGAGATCTAGATCCACGTTTCCACCAATCACTTTATCCTCTAAGTGAGGGGAACCCCTTGAATCTAGATCTTGGAGTTATTCGTGTTCTTCTTTCGTTCTTCCTCTCATTTTCTTCCCTAGCATTAGTTGCTTTGGTGGGATTGGGAGAGAAGGACTTGGGCACTCCGTGTGCCCTTGCCATTGCATTTGGTGCATCGGTTTGAGTTCTCCACAGTAATACGTGGAAGTGAAGTTTGAGAAGCTTATTACTCTTGGGTGTTTGGGCACCCTAGAGCTTGTTCCTCTTGGGTGCCTTGGCTCCCTAGAAGGTTGGTGGTGTTCGAAGCTCAATCATTGTGGTGTAAAGCTTCGGGCAAGCGTCGGGGTCTCCAATTAGGTTGTGGAGATCGCCCTGAGCAATTTGACGAGTACCGGTGACCGCCCCCAAGGGTTGCCAAAGTGTACGGGTTCGGTGACCGCCCCCAAGGGTTGCCATTTGTACGGGTTCGGTGACCGCCCTCAAGGGTCCCTTAGTGAAATCACGACATCTTGCATTGTGCGAGGGCGTGAGGAAATTACGGTGGCCCTAGTGGCTTCTTGGGGAGCATTGTGCCTCCACACCGCTCCAAACGGAGATTAGCATCCGAAAGGGTGTGAACTTTGGGATACATCATCGTCTCCGCGTGCCTCAGTTATCTCTTACCCGAGCTCTTTACTTATGCACTTTACTTTGTGATAGCCATATTGTTTCTTATCATATATCTTGCTATCACTTAGTTGTTTATCTTGCTTAGCATAAGTTGTTGGTGCACATAGGTGAGCCTAGTTGTTGTAGGTTTTGTGCTTGTCAAATTAACCGCTAGGTTTATTCCGCATTTGTTCAAGCCTAAACCATAATTATTTTAAAGCGCCTATTCACCCCCCCCCCCCCTCTAGGCGACATCCACGATCTTTCAATTGGTATCAGAGCCTCGTCTCTCTTTATAGGGCTTAACCGCCTAGAGAGTAAGGATGTCAACTAGGGGTTTAGGATTCTCTGACACTCTTAGTCTCGATGGCAGAAATTTTGATGTTTGGGCAATTCGCATGCTTAATCTCTTTAGGGTCATGGACCCAAATTTAGAGCGAATTGTAGATATGGGTTTATCTCCTCCAAAGGATCCCCAAAGGTTATCTTTAGAGGATGAGAAAAACTCTTATCTCAATGCTCAAGCTTCTAATGTGCTTTTCGATGCTTTGAGGAATGTAGTTATATTTCAACTCATGCCATTCTGGGATCCTCATGAGTTGTGGACGAAGATTCAAGATAAATATGGTGTGTCCAAGATTTGTGGGGATGATTGTTCTCCCTCCACCTTCGGTCATATAGTCTTCTCAACTTCTTCTACTTCACCTACATGTGGTTTGCCACAAGAGGAAACCCAATACTCCGTGGAACAAGATGTGGTGTTTAATGGTGCCCCAAGGGATCCTACATCATCATCTACTGCTTTTTGCCTTATGGCTAAGGCGTCAAAGGTATCTCCTACTTTGTACTCCAATATGTCTCTTGATGATGATGTTGATGCTAATGGTGATGAGGATAATGATGAAGAGAATGATAATATTGCCTCCTTAAAAACTAAGGGGGAAATGATTTTTAAAGCTCTTCACAAAAATAAACTTGCTCGTTCCAACTTCATGGAAATCATGTCTATTGCCATTGAAGGCAAGAAATATACTGATGCGTTGGAATCTCGTCTTGAGGAGCATGAGGTCACCATTGATAAAATGGAAGGTCATGAGCGTGATTACGCTAATGAGATTGCGGACCTCTCTCAAGCTATTGAACTTGAACAAACCACCAAGGAATCTCTTGAGGAGACTTTTGCTCTAGAATTATCTAGAGTGAGGGAATCTCGTGATAGAGCTCTTGAGGTGGCCAATGATTTTGAAACTAAAAATGAGGAGCTTAAAGTTGTGCATGCTAAACTCCTTGATGACTTTGAGCACCTCGAAAATGGCTCAAGGGTCATTAAGAGTGAGCTCATCAAACTCACCGAGTCTCATGCTCAACTTAAAGCTTCGTATTCAAAAGAGCTTGCCAAGTTGTCTTCTCCTCTTGTTGTTAATGATGATGCTTGTGCTACTAACTCTATCTCTTGTGAAGCATCCATATGGAAGGAGAATGTTGAGCTAAGGGATCAACTTGATTTGCTATCTAGAAATTATGGGATGTTGGAAGAAAATCATGTAAAGCTCACAAGCTCTCATGATGATCTTCTAGTATCCCATAATGTGCTAAAGTTAGCTCATGAGGCCATGATTGCTAAGGTAACATCTAGCGAGCCTCATGTGGATACTAGCACTACTTCTAGTCAAAATGCTATGTTGCCATGTGCTAGTCCTAGTAATTCATCTACTCACAATATTGGTACATCTTGTGATGAATTGCTTTCCTTGCATTGTTGCTCTAACGATGAAGCTTATACTTCCTCTAGTACTTGTGTTGAGACTAACCATGTAGAGGAAATCAAAGAGCTCAAGGCCCAAGTCACTTCTTTGAAGAAAGACTTGGAAAAGAGTCATGAAGGGAAATTCACACTCAACAATATCTTGAGTGTGCAAAAATCCCCCAATGACAAAGGTGGACTTGGATTCAACTCCAACAAGAAGAAGAAGTCCAAGGTGAACAAAAAGAAGGGCCAAGAACAAGTCAAGAATTCGGCCAAGATTGTTTGCTTCAAGTGCAAAGTAGAAGGGCATCATGTTAGATCTTCCCATTGAAGAAGAAGCCCATTAGTGACAAGCAACAAGGGAAGCGGCCACAAGTTCACTCTCATTCTCAACCTCAAGTGGAAGAAAAGCCTCTTCGCAAGAAGACTCAAGCTTATGCTTCTCAAGTTGAGAAATCAAGTGAGAAGAAAGTGAAGAGTAGACGTTGCTACCTATGTCGCGAGAAAGGTCACCTCGCTTCTTCATGCACTAGAGGTAACTTATCCAACCCAATTATTATTGATGATGTCTATTCTCTTGGGAAGGATAAGGTTGGCAATGTGGTTGCCAAGTCTGTTGGTACTCAAAGTGGTTTGAAGTAAAGAACCATTTGGGTAGCCAAGCCTATTGTGACTAACCTCTTAGGACCCAACTTGGTTGGGGACCAACAAGATCAAACTTGATCAATAGGTGATGTTGGAGGTCATTGGAGACTTGGCTACATTATGAAGAATTAAGGGGACTTCATCATTCTTATTGTCTCAAGCCAAGTCATTCGGATTATCAAGTTTCTATCTTATATCCAATGTTCCTCCTTGCGGTAACTCATGCTTAAATTGTTTACATTGAAAGTTACTTGCCCCTTTGCATGTTTGGCTTTGTTCCTTGCATGTGTTTGTATATGTTGTGCTTCCAACTTGATTATCTTGAGCAATCAAGTATGTGTGTGTGTTGGTTTGCACATCATGTACGTGTGTGTCATGCGTTGAGCCTCTTGCATCTTGTTTATTTCTTAGTTGGCTCTTGTGAGAGATTAATGGAATATCCCATTATGGGGGAGTGATGTGCTTTGTGCACTTCACAATCCTATAAAGGTGGGTACATGGGGAATACCACTTAGAATTGATATTGCAAGCTTATCTAGTCACTATGTGGTATGTCTTCTCCTGAGAAATTCAAATTCTAAATAGTCCATTAATTATCTCTTGTTGGATCCTCCTTTTGCCTCTTGTATATCCTTTATTGGTATGACATTATGGGGGAGTAATATGCTATGTGTATATTACTAGCCTAGAAAATGTGTACATTTGAGATATTGTCACCTAGAGTTGATATTGTAAATTATCTTGTTCCTAGGTGGCATGTTAGCTCTACAAGTTGCAATTTGCTTGTGTTTGGTGTGAAGATGATGTTGGATATCCTTGCAATCTACCACTGGGAATTATTTCCAAATACTTCTTGTCTTTTAACAATTGGTACTCACTTGTGTGGTAGAAATGATTGATCATCTTTACATTAGCCTTCGCTTTTATTTGCCTTATATCTTGCCTAGTTTGTGTCAACTCCCATTGTATTCCATACCACTTGTGGATCTTGTTATTTCCTTGAGATTGTCTAGTGTTTGTATAGATATAGTGAAAGTGGTGATCCCATCTTATGCTTTTTGTATTCAAATGCAAATTCTCTACAATGCACAATGCTTGGGGGAGCTATCCTATTTTTCTTAGAACGCTCAGCTTGTGATCCTTTTCAAGTGTGTGTTGGTGGAATGCAAATCATTTCTTTGGTACTTTGTGCCATCATGGAACTTTGTATAGCACTTGGTTTGTTTGGAACCATTCTCTCTTTTGGGAGTTTTTCATCTTTCTTTTGGTGTATCAATGGATATGTTATTCCTTGATGTATCGTTTAATGATATCCTCCAAGTGATGATTTATTCATTTGGTATCCTTTCTTCACTTGGCATTTCTTTGTCATTTGGTATCGGTTCTTGAAAGTCTTGAGCATGCATATTTTCCTCGTGTAGTATCTTTGGCATGCTTTCTTTCTTCGACCCAATATATAGGGGAAACTCCACCAAGTCTCAAATTGGATGAGATGTGCATGAATTTCATTTCCTTATCTATATGCACATATTTATGTGGAGTTTGTCCTATGTGTTGTTGGTTCTCTAACTCTTTGGTCCCAATGAGTTTGGGTACCATTTTGTTTGTGTTATTGTTCTAGGAACAAGTGGAGATGCATTGGATGCTCGGCTCACTCACAAGGAAGGTGTTGTCACCATGTGCTTATTGGAGCAAGCTAGGATGATCAATGAACTACTTTGTACCTTCAATTGGTATCTACTACATCCTTCCAATGTTATCTCGGTAACAAGTATCTTCATATACTGCATGCACACATTTCTTGCATCAACCTTGTGTAGGTTGTATCATGGCATGTTATCCATTCTTTCTTGTGATACTTGTTTCCTTTCTCAAAGCATCCCAACAATGACGTCTTGTTGCTACTTGTGATGTCTTTGATGGGTGTGTGGTAGGAATTCATTTATATACTATAAGACCATATCTAGCCATGTGCTATGCTTCCAAGCAAATATCTTATTGGTATATGTATGACTCCCTTTTGGATATCTTGTTCCTTCGTGTTGTAACTATTTCGGGTGTACATCCTTCTTTGTAGATATATATCATCATGATCTCGTCTACCTAGAACCATATACACTTGAGATAAATTACATCTCTAGATGATATCCTTTCTTTCATGTCCACCTTGTCTTTCTTATGTTATTTCTTTGGTGGCTCCGTGAAAGCTTTTTCCTTGAGTGCATATCGTATCTCGTTGCATCTTGATGCACTATTGTGTGGTGAAGATTATTTTCCTCATGCTTATCTCTATGAGGCTTTTCCATCTTAATTGGTATCCCTCATCTTGATGAGGCTTTCATCTTCTATCTTCGCCATGGGTTGTCACAAGCATAGGTTCTTTATATGCTTATTAGTTAGCTTGTGAACCCATTTGCTAGTTGTATGTGGGAATGATAGGCCTTGCACTGTGTTGCCTCATTTTTTCAAGACTTTATTGATTCTTAATGCTCATCTGTACATTAGTCACCTCAAGTGCATTGCCTTGACTCACACACATCATTTTGGTTGAGCCCTTTCTTAAGTTGCCTTTTTCACTTATTGCTCAACCATGTGTTTGTTACATGTACTAGGCTTAGTTTCCTATATGCTCACTTGCACTTGTTGTAAGTTTCTATTGATTTTGGGGGAGCTATGATCCTATTTTGTGCACTTTGTATCCAAATACAAAAATTCTTATGTGCGCACAAATCATGGGGAGCTTCTCTAGTTTGTTTAGAACACTCCTTTGCTCTTATCATAATATCCTTTATTCATGTAGCTCGTAGGATCTTTGGTCTAGTTGGTTCAATTTATATCCGTTGATTGCTTGCTTCAATTGGTACCTTTTGATTGCTTGATTGCTTGTGTCTCTCTTTGTTATATCCTTGTGGCATATCATTCCTTTAGCAATCTTGGTGCCTCAATATAGTTGGTCTTCCTCCAAGTATTACCGTTGGATATGTGTATTGCATTCCACTCTCTTGTTGAGAAATACACAATTTATGGAGGAACACAATTTATATTGGCCTTCTATGCATTTCGCCCATTTTTGGCAATCGATGCCAATGGGGGAGAAGTTTCAGAGAGTTTTGTGGAGAAGTCTTCAGAGTTTTCTCCTTGCTTTGGTTTGTTCCTAAGCATTTGCATCTCATACACATGCATTATTGGTTGTTGCATTGCTTGGTGATGCATAATTCCTTGTATAAACTCTCGTGAAAGTGATTGTCATCAATTACCAAAATGGAGGAGATTGAAAGAACATGCGGTGCCCCCATGTTTGGTTTTGGTAATTGATGACAATCTCTATGTAATAATGGTTTCCTTGAGTTATATTTGAAGGTTTTGTCCATAGGCTTTTCTTGGAGTACATGTGTTGGTTTCAAGGAGAGTTTGTGTCGACCAAGGTGCTATTCAAGGAATTATCCAAAGATTGGTCATTTGAGAGTTGAGCTTATTGCAAGCATGTCTTTAAGAAGAAGATTGTGTGATCATTCATGTTTACCTTCAAGACATCATCCAAACAAAGAGAGTTGGAAAGATTCAAGGTTGATCAAGTTGATCAACTCACAAAAAGTAGAAGATGTATCGAGAGGGATCAAGTGAACCCATGGTATGGTAAGCATTGTCCATTGCACTTTGTGTACTAACCCATGGTCTATGTGAGAGTCTATGTGGGGTTAGGTACGTGTCCATGGGCTTGCGTCAAGAGGATGATATCATACAACCCATGGGAAGGATGACATCAAGTGGTGATCGTCATCAAGATTGCCGTGTGCAATTTCAAGTGGAGAATCACGAAGAGATCAAGTGCTTGAAGCTTGCCATCCATTGTGGTGTCAATGGACTTGTGAAGATGTGCTAACGAGTGGCTCACCCATAGTGGAGTATGGGGGAGCAATCATCTAGTCTTCATCGACCCAACGCAATCAAGAAAGGTGGTCCATCTTGAGGAGGACAAGTTCGTCATCATCTAACTCAAGTGGATCATGTGCAAGGCAAAGGTTTGCCCTTGATAGGTTTTCTATTTTACCGGTCTCATGGTGGTAGTTGGGAGACCGGGTTATAGGATCGATAGCCGTACTATCAAGGGGGGCTCTCAAGTGAGTAGCTTGATCGTATCATTCGTCGAGAGCTCAAACCATTGCATCCTTGCATCATGTTTCTTGGTTCTTGTTTGGTTCTCTTTGTGAGTCTTAGAGCTTATGGTCATCTTGATGACAAGCTTGAGTTCATTGAAAACGGAGTTCGCATGCGTCTTCTATGATGTTTTTGATGTTGTAGGTTTTACCGGTCTTATCCGAGGAAGGGTCCTCACCATTTTCTTATGGGCCTTTTCTAATTTGCTTCTTATTGATATTTCTTTCAAGATTGTGTTAGCCCTTGTCGCTAGCTTTCCAACAAACTTGGTTCCATCGAATTCAGAGTCCGTTTGCAAAAGTTGTGGTAGCTTTGGTGTTCTGAAAAGGCTGCAGCGGTACTACCGCGAATTGGAGCGGATGTAATTTTTTACTACCGCTCCAGAGCAGTACTACCGCGGCTCCTACAGCGGTAGTACCGCTCCGGACCAAAAACTCGTCCCAAGTCTTATGGTGGTAGGCCCGGATGTATTTTTTTAGTACCGCTCGCAAGCAGTAGTACCGCTACCATTTGCGGTAGTACCGTGAGGTCGAGCGGTAGTACAGTGAGGACGAGCGGTAGTACCGCTCCGGCAGTTCTTCTGGCCTTTTGCCTACTCGCTGTTGTTTTTCAAAGGGGTACTTCCGCCCTAGCGGTAGTACCGCTCCTTGGAGCGGTAGTACCACTCTGTGCGGGATGTGAGCATAACGGTTGGATTTTTCCCCACCTATAAAAGGGGGTCTTCTTCCCCAATGAACCTAATCCTTTTAGCTCGTGTTCTTCCCCCATTGTTGACCTTCTTCGATCTTGCTAACTCTCAATCCCTCCAATGATTCTTGCTAGTTCTTGAGGGAAAGAGAGAGAGGAGATCTAGATCCACGTTTCCACCAATCACTTTATCCTCTAAGTGAGGGGAACCCCTTGAATCTAGATCTTGGAGTTATTCGTGTTCTTCTTTCGTTCTTCCTCTCATTTTCTTCCCTAGCATTAGTTGCTTTGGTGGGATTGGGAGAGAAGGACTTGGGCACTCTGTGTGCCCTTGCCATTGCATTTGGTGCATCGGTTTGAGTTCTCCACGGTGATACGTGGAAGTGAAGTTTGAGAAGCTTATTACTCTTGGGTGTTTGGGCACCCTAGAGCTTGTTCCTCTTGGGTGCCTTGGCTCCCTAGACGGTTGGTGGTGTTCGAAGCTCAATCATTGTGGTGTAAAGCTCCGGGCAAGCGTCGGGGTCTCCAATTAGGTTGTGGAGATTGCCCCGAGCAATTTGACGAGTACCGGTGACCGCCCCCAAGGGTTGCCAAAGTGTACAGGTTTGGTGACCGCCCCCAAGGGTTGCCATTTGTACGGGTTCGGTGACCTCCCTCAAGGGTCCCTTAGTGAAATCACGACATCTTGCATTGTGCGAGGGCGTGAGGAGATTACGGTGGCCCTAGTGGCTTCTTGGGGAGCATTGTGCCTCCACACTGCTCCAAACGGAGATTAGCATCCGCAAGGGTGTGAACTTCGGGATACATCGTCGTCTCCGCGTGCCTCGATTATCTCTTACTCGAGCTCTTTACTTATGCACTTTACTTTGTGATAGCCATATTGTTTCTTATCATATATCTTGCTATCACTTAGTTGTTTATCTTGCTTAGCATAAGTTGTTGGTGCACATAGGTGAGCCTAGTTGTTGTAGGTTATGTGCTTGTCAAATTAATCGCTAGGTTTATTCCACATTTGTTCAAGCCTAAACCGTAATTATTTTAAAGCGCCTATTCACCCCCCCCCCCCCTCTAGGCGACATCCACGATCTTTCACTCTCAAATACCTGTGTCAAAAGAGGATCAAGAAAAGACAACTTTTACTTGCCCTTTCGGTACCTTTGCTTATAGACATATGCCTTTTGGTTTATGTAATGCAGCTGCTACCTTTCAAAGATGTATGACTGCTATATTCTCTGACTTTTGTGAAAAGATTGTTGAGGTTTTCATGGATGATTTCTCCGTTTACGGAACTTCTTTTGATGATTGCTTAAGCAACCTTGATCGAGTTTTGCAAAGATGTGAAGAAACTAATCTTGTTTTGAATTGGGAGAAGTGCCACTTTATGGTTAATGAGGGTATTGTCTTGGGGCATAAAATTTCTGAAAGAGGTATTGAAGTTGATAAAGCTAAAGTTGATGCTATTGAAAAGATGCCATGTACCAAGGACATTAAAGGTATAAGAAGTTCCTTGGTCATGCCAGTTTTTATAGGAGGTTCATTAAGGACTTCTCCAAAATTTTCAGGCCTCTAACTAATCTCTTACAAAAAGATGTCCCTTTTGTCTTTGATGATGATTGTGTAGAAGCATTTGAAATACCTAAGAAAGCTTTGATTTCTGCATGTATTGTTCAGCCCCATGATTGGAATTTACCATTTGAAATCATGTGTGATGCTAGTGATTATCCTGCAGGGGCTGTTCTAGGACAAAGAGTTGATAAGAAATTAAATGTTATCCAATATGCTAGTAAAACTCTAGACAGTGCCCAGAGAAATTATGCTACTACTGAAAAAGAATTTTTAGCAGTTGTATTTGCTTGTGATAAGTTTAGACCTTATATTATTGATTCCAAGGTAACTGTTCACACTAATCATGTTGCTATTAAATATCTTATGGAAAAGAAACATGCTAAACCTAGACTTATTAGATGGGTTCTCTTGCTACAAGAATTTGATTTGCATATTATTGATAGAAAGGGAGTTGAGAACCCTGTTGCAGACAACTTGTCTAGGTTAGAGAATGTTCTTGATGACCCACTACCTATTGATGATTGCTTCTCTGATGAACAATTAGCTGTCATAAATGCTTCTCGTACTGCTCCATGTTATGCTAATTATGCTAATTATATTGTTGCTAAGTTTATACCGCCTAGTTTCACATACCAGCAAAAGAAAAAGTTCTTCTATGATTTAAGATATTACTTCTGGGATGACCTGCATCTTTATAAAGAAGGAGTAGATGGTGTTATTAGACGTTGTGTACCTGAGCATGAACAGGAACATATCCTACGCAAGGTGTCACTCCGAGGCTTATGGAGGACACCATGCTGGAGACAAAACTGCACATAAGGTATTGCAATCCGGTTTTTATTGGCCTACTCTCTTCCAGGATACCCGTACTTTTGTCTTGTCCTGTGATGAATGTCAAAGAATTGGTAATATTAGTAGACGTCAAGAAATGCCTATGAATTATTCACTTGTTATTGAACCATTCGATGTTTGGGGCTTTGATTATATGGGACCGTTTCCTTCCTCTAATGGGTATACTCATATTTTAGTTGCTGTTGATTACGTTACTAAGTGGGTAGAAGCTATTCCAACTAGTAGTGCTGATCATAACACCTCTATTAAGATGCTTAAAGAAGTTATTTTTCCGAGGTTTGGAGTCCCTAGATACTTAATGACTGATGGTGGTTCACATTTTATTCATGGTGCTTTCCGTAAAATGCTTGCTAAGTATGTAGTTAATCATAGAATTGCATCTCCTTATCATCCACAGTCTAGTGGTCAAGTAGAATTGAGTAATAGAGAGCTTAGATTAATTTTGCAAAAGACTGTTAATAGGTCTAGAAAGAATTGGTCCAAGAAACTTGATGCTGCATTATGGGCTTATATAACTGCATATAAAAATCCTATGGGTATGTCTCCGTATAAAATGGTTTATGGAAAGGCATGTCACTTACCTCTTGAACTAGAACATAAGGCATATTGGGCCATTAAAGAGCTCAATTATGATTTCAAACTTGATAGTGAGAAGAGGCTTTTTGACATTAACTCACTTGATGAATGGAGAGCCCAGGCTTATGAGAATGCCAAACTATTTAAAGAAAAAGTTAAAAGATGGCATGATAAAAGGATACAAAAATGTGAGTTTAATGTAAGTGATTATGTATTGTTATACAACTCTCGTTTAAGATTTTTTGCACGCAAACTCCTCTCAAAATGGGAAGGTACTTACGTCATCGAGGAGCTTTATCGTTCTGGTGCCATAAAATCAACAACTTTGAAGGCACTAATCCGAGGGTGGTGAACGGTCAAAGAATCAAACATTATATCTCAGGTAATCCCATAAATGTTGAAACTAATGTTATTGAAACCGTAACCCCGGAGGAATACATAAGGGACACTTTCCAGAATGTTTCAGACTCCGAAAAGGAATAGGTACATGGTACGATAAGTAAACCGACTCCAAAACAGTTCTAATGGCAATTTTTCTCTGTTTTGGAATATTTAAGAAAATAGGAAAATAAGAAGTAGTCCTGGAAGGATACGAGGCTTCCACGAGGGTGGAGGACGCGCCCTACCCCCTGGGCGCGCCCCCCTGCCTCGTGGGCACCTCGTGTGCTCTCCGAACTCCGTTTTCTTGTACGATACTTATTTTGGTCGGTAAAAATTCATTATATAATCTCCCGAGGTTTTGACCACCGTATCACGCAAATATCTTCTGTCTTTGTTTCGAGCTGTTTTTCTGACATATCTAGATCGCCATGGCGTCTTCAAGTGCCCCCAAGGACAAGTTCTTCGAGAAGGTCATCAACCCCTACCTCGCGAAGGTGCTGCAACACCCTCAAACCATTGAGATGCGTGAGGGGTTGCTGCACATCCGCGATGTTGAGGGACCAAGGAGGACCAGAAGCGTGGAGACAAGGCTCGAGGCAATGGAGCAACAAGTTTTCAAGTGCCAGGAGATGGTGGAACGTGGACTCGACTCCAATCATATAATGATCATGGAGTTCACCAACAACCACAAGCTGGATGACAAGAACATTGGGGAGGCCATCTTCAAGCTTCACGAGAAAATCGAGCGCCTCCAAGCCCGGATCTATGACCTGCAAAACCAAAACTGTGAGTATGAATATAGATTCAAGAGGATGAGTTTGGCTGGAGATTTGAGGATCCCGGAGACTCGATCATCCTTCTATGATGGTGAGCCTATGCCTTGGAAGATGGAAGACAAGCCCACATCATCAACAACTCCATCATCGCCACCTCCGAGGAAGGAGACATAAACGTCACGTTGTATTGCCCCTTATGATAGCAACCTTTATTATTGCCATCACAAGTTCGTACAATGCTCAATTTTCTCTTACACTAAATGATCTAACACTTTTAGAAGCAATTTTTATTGCCTTATTGCACCGATGACAATTTACTTGAAGGATCTTGCTCAATCCTTAGGTGGGTATGGTGGACTCTTGAAAATAAGATTTGAGTTTAAGGGTTTTTGGATGCACAAGTAGTATCTCTACTTGGTGCAGATTTTTTGGCTAGCAAAGATGGGGGGGGGCAAGCACCACAGGTTGAAGGATCTATGACAATATAACTTCTGTGTGAATATGAACAAACATAAACCATTACTTTGTCTTCCTTGTCCAACATCAACAATTTTGGCATGTAATATTTTGATGGGGGCTCACAATCACAAAAGATTTCCACGGTAGTGTATTTGCGTGTGAAAGTTCTTTTCCTTATACTAATTATTCATGAATTGCTTGTATGACCAATATTGTGATTGTTAAGTCTCAAATGATTTAACTTTCTAAACCCAATGTGAAGCTACCACTAGGCATGATATGATTTCAACTTCATGACATTCAATTTATTCAACAATTGACGCATAGGATATAAGTGAAGCACAAGAGTAAATGACAAGCTACTCCAAAAAGATATAAGTGAAGATCAAATGAGCATAATATTTCTTTCTCTCAAATTAATTTAAGTGAAGCAAGAGAGAATTTCTTCAAAAATACTAAAGCACATCATGCTCAAAAAGATATAAGTGAAGCACTAGAGCAATTCCATAGAAAAGAGCTTCGTTGACGGGATGTGAATGCCGCTTACCTAGCCTCCCTGGCAACTATTTGAGGACTCTATTTTATTTAAAAACTTTCAGATCTAAGAATTTTATTAAAACAACAAGCAAAATGAAAATAAAATGACATTCTGAGAATAGCACAACTCATGTGAAGAAGCAAAAACTTAGGCTCAACCGATACTAACCGATAATTGTTGAAGAGGAAAGGTGGGATGCCTATCGGGGCATCCCCAAGCTTAGATGCTTGAGAATTCTTGAAATATTATCTTGGTGTGCCTTGGGCATCCCCAAGATTGAGATTTTGTGTCTCTTTAATTCCTTTTATATCACGGTTTTCCTAAATCTCAAAAGCTTCATCCACACAAAACTCAACAAGAACTCATGAGATAAGTTAGTATAAACCAATGCAAAAACCTTATCATTCTATACTACAGCAAATCACTAAAATTATTATTCAACATTTCATACTAAATGCCTCTGCATATTTAATACTCCTATCCTCAAATAGAATCATTAAACAAGCAAACATAACAACAATCTGCCAAAACAGTACAGTCTGTAAAGAATGCAAGAGTATCAATACTTATTAAACTCCAAACATTATGAAACTCTGCCACACTGTAGAAAATTTATCAGAGCTTATTATGCAAAAAGTTTCAACATTTGATCACATTCTTACTTTTCTAGGGAATTTTTGCAACAACGGTAAACTTCCTGTTTTCAAACAGTAACATGTAGACTTGCAAAATAAGCATGGCAAAGGCTATCAATGCCACTTTTATTGAAATAAAAGATGCAAAAAATTATTCTAAATAACATCAAGCAAATCCTAACAAAATAAATTGATGCTCCAAGCAAAACACATATCACGTGACGAACAAAAACATAGCTCCAAGTGAGGTTACCGATAATGTTGGAGACGAAAGAGGGGATGCCTTCCGGGGCATCCCCAAGCTTAGTGGCTTGGATCTTCCTTGAATATTACCTTGGGGTGCCTAGGGCATCCCCAATCTTAGGGTATTTTCACTCCTTATTCTCCTCATATTGACATCTCACCCAAAACTTGAAAACTTCAATCACACAAAACTTAATGGAACTTCGTGAGATAGGTTAGTATGATAAAGAGCAAACCATTTCACTTTGGTACTGTCAAAGACAAGATTCATAATTGTTTCCACACAACGCCTACTGTATCATATCATTTCCACAATTTATATTGAGCAATATAATCCATAGAAACTAGAAAATAAGCAAACTATGCATTGAAAACAGAATCAGTCAAAAACAGAACAACCTGTAGTAATCTGTACTCCAACCATACTTCTGCTACTCCAAAAATTCTGGAAAACTAGGAAAACCTGGGCAATTTGTCTACTAATCTTATGCAACTGTTAAAAATGAGAATTGTTTTCCTGAGCGCAAAAGTTTCTATTTTTCAGTAAGATCAAATTAACTATCACCATAGACCATCCCAAAGGTCTTACTTGGCACTTTATTGAAACGAAAGAAATAAAACATGATTACTACAGTAGCATAATCATATGAACACACAAAAACAGTAGGTAAAAGTGTTGGGTTGTCTCCCAACAAGCACTTTTCTTCAATGCCTTTCTAGCTAGGCAAGATGATTTCAATGATGCTCATATAAAAGATAAGAATTGAAACACAAAGAGAGCATCATGAAGCATATGACTACCACATTTAAGCCTAACCCACTTCCTATGCATAGGGATTTTGTGAGCAAACAATTCATGGGAGCAAGAAGTATCTAGCATAGGAAGGCAAAACAAGCAAAACTTCAAGATTTTCAACACATAGAGAGGAAACTTGATATTATTGCAATATGTAGGAGCATATGTTCCTCTCTCATAATAATTTTCAGTAGCATCATGAATGAATTCAACAATATAACTATCACATAAAGCACTCTTTTTGTGATGCATAAGCATAGAAATTTTGTTACTCTCAACATAAGCAAATTTATTCTCATCAATAGTAGTGGGAGCAAACTCAACAAAATAAGTATCATGGGATTGAAAATTAAAATCATGATGACAAGTTATATGGTTATCATTATTCTTTATAGCATACATGTCATCACCATAATCATCATAGATAGCAACTTTGTTGTCATAGTCAATTGAAACCTCTTCCAAAATAGTGGATTCATCACTAAATAAAGTCATGACCTCTCCAAATCCACTTTCATCAATATAATCATCATAAATATGAGGCATGCTATCATTATAAAAAAAATCACATCACCTCTTGGGGGACTAAAGATATCATCTTCATCAAACATAGCATCCCCAAGCTTATGGCTTTGCATATCATTAGCATCATGGATATTCAAAGAATTCATACTAACAACATTGCAATCATGCTCATCATTTATACCAAACATTCTATTGAATTCTTCTTCTATCAATTGAGCACAATCTTCCGAACCATCATTTTCAAGAAAGATATTATAAAGATGATCAATAATATGATGCAACCTCAGCTCCATTTTTATGTAGTTTTATTTTATAAACCAAACTAGTGATAAAACAACAAACTAAAAGATTTGATTGCAAGATTTAAAGATATACCTTCATGCACTCACCTCCCCGGCAACGGCGCCAGAAAAGATCTTGATGTCCACTACGCAACTTTATTCTTATAGACTCGTGTTGGTCCTCCAAGCGCAGAGTTCTGTAGGACAGTAGTAATTTTCCCTCAAGTGGGTGACCTAAGGTTTATCAATCCATGGGAGGTGTAGGATGAAGATGCTCTCCCTCAAGCAACCCTCCAATCAAGTACAAGAAATCTCTTGTGTCCCCAACACACCTAATACAATGGAAAATTGTATAGGTGCACTAGTTCGGTGAAGAGATGGTGCTAAAAGTGTAATATGGATGGTAGAAATATATTTTTATAAGCTGAAGAAATAAAAACAACAATGTAGCAAATAGTAAAAGGGCACAAAAACGGTATTGCAATGCTTAAAAATGAGTCATAGGGTCCGTACTTTCACTACTGCAACCTCTCAACAATGCTAATATAATTGGATCATATAACCACCCGTCAAAGTGCGATGAAGAATCACTCCAAAGTTCCTATCTAGCGGAGAACATAAGAATGAATTGTTTGTAGGGTACGAAACCACCTCAAAGCTATTCTTTCCGTTCGATCTATTCAAGAGTTTGTACTAAAATAACACAAAGCTATTCCTTCCGTTCGATCTATCCCAGAGTTCGTACTAAAATAACACCAAAGCAAATTCATATTCATAATACTCAATCCAACACAAAGAACTTCAAAGAGTGCCCCAAGATTACTACCTAAGAAACAAAGACAAGAACGTGCATCAACCCCTATGCATAGATTACCCCAATGCCACCTCGGGAATCCGCGAGTTGTGCGACAAAACATATA
Organism: Triticum aestivum; assembly: GCF_018294505.1. NCBI lineage: Eukaryota > Viridiplantae > Streptophyta > Magnoliopsida > Poales > Poaceae > Triticum > Triticum aestivum. Next base: position 514,170,701 of record NC_057800.1, on the reverse strand, counting down.
TCAAGTGAATCAATATGATACCCCATTATCACCACGAGTATTCAATTGCAAGACATATATCAAGTGTTATAAAATCCAAAAAAGTATTCAATCTGATAACAACGGAATCTCAAAGGGAAAAACTCAATTCATCACAACAAGATAGAGAGGGGAAAACACCATATGATCCGACTATATTAACAAAGCCCACGATACATCAAGATTGTGACATCTCAAGAACATGAGAGAGAGAGATTAAACACATAGCTACTGGTATAAACCCTCAGCCTCGAGGGTGGACTACTCCCTCCTCATCATGGTGGTCGCCTGGATGATGAAGATGGCCACCGAAGATGATTCCCCCCTCCGGCAGGGTGCCGAAAAGGGTGTAGATTGGTTTTCGGTGGCTACAGAGCCTTGCGGCAGCGGAACTTATGATCTAGGTTAACCCCGAGGGTTTTCAGAAAATTTGTGAATTTATAGGGTAAAGAGGGGGTGCGGGAGGCCACCGAGGTGGGCACAACCCACCTGGGCGCGCCTGGGCCCCCAGGCGCGCCCTGGTGGGTTGTGCCCCCCTTGGGGCACCCCCCAGGTGCTTCTCTGGCCCATTGGTGGTCTTCTGGTCCATAAAAAATCCACAAATGGTTCGCGGTGTTTGGACTCCGTTTGATATTAATTCCCTGCGATGTAAAAACACGCAAAAAACATCAACTGGCAATAGGCACTGGGTCAATAGGTTAGTCCCAGAAAATGATATAAAGTTGCTATGAAATGATTGTGAAACATCCAAGAATGATAATAAAACAGCATGAATACTTCATAAATTATAGATACATTGGAGACATATCACTGGGCACAGTGTTCATTGGTTGGCAGCTAGTTTCACCCATCTCCTTAGCCAAAAAAGAGGTGTATGGAGGACATCACAATCCGATCATTTTGTGCAGCTCCACTAAAATCGAGCTGACCATCCCTGTTTGCAAAGATATCAAGTCAATGTGATTACAATAATAGTGGAACTAGATGATGAAGCATAACACATACAAGCATAAGCCGATCACCTCTGCGATCTCTCTTTAGGACTAACTTCTAGTTGGAGAAGATTAGGCACGGAGTTGGATGAGGAGGATAGTAAAACCAATCTCCCTTTCTGCAGTCCCACGGAAATGTAAAAACGTTGCCCGTGTGACATTTTGTCGGAACTGCACAAAACACTCTTAAGAGAAAAAAGTGATTTGTGTAGTTCACCAAAAGGTCACAATAGCAACATGTTGGATCACGAGTTCTGGCAAAACCCTCAAGGTTCGAACACTGGGGTGCACGTGAAGATCTCCCCCCAACCGATCCACGTCCTAGCTCAGCTAAGATCTTACGAACTAACTCGACGAACTCACGACACAAAGGACACAAGATTTATACTGGTTTGGGCCACCATTGTGGTGTAATACCCTACTACAGTGTGGTGTGGTGGATTGCCTCTTGGGATGAGGATGATTAGTACAAGGGGAAGAACAGCCTCCTGAGGAGAGGTGTTCTTGTGCTTGGTGAACTCGTGGTTGTCCTGGTCTCTCTTGGTCAGACTGATCGATCGATCCTATCCCCTAGCTACGGTGGTGGCTAGTCCTATTTATAGAGGCCATGGTCCTCTCCCCGTATATTGAGCGGGAAGGGAGCCAACAACGGCCAATTTGAAAGGGGACAACTAGTACAAATTATCCTGACAAAAGCAGTCTTCGCCTATCAAAGGCTCTGGTAGTGACGCCGCCCTGGGCTCCATGGTGACCTCTGTCTTGCCGTCCTTCTGGTCTTGGTCTTGTTGCATTGATATGGAAACCTTTGCTTGACGCCTTGGTACTCCGCGCCTGCGCCTGCTTCCTTAGCACTTAAGAGGAAACAAGGACACTGTGCGCGCTGGCGCCCGCCTGGCCTTGGTCGTCGTGGCTCACGTCACTAGAACCTCGCGAGGTTTGCCTGGCCTTGATCTCTCCGCCTCTCGCAAGCCAGCGTGGTGAGGCCGCTCCTGAGGAGGTCTTGTGTCGTCCCCCTCGCGAGGCTTGGCCCCTCGTGAGGGTCTTGAGTCATTGCTGGTGAAGATGGGCCGTACGGGCCTGCTCGCAGAGCCACGCCATGGGCCGCAGGCAGGCAAGTCTGGGGACCCCCGTTCCCCAGACGCCGACAGTAGCCCCCGGGCGCAAGGCGCGCTCGGGCTTGGCTTCGAGGCGAAGCCGAAGGGGCAAGTGCGGAGCGCCATGGGCCCCAATAGCTTGCGGCCTTGGTCGACGCGTGGCGGTTGATTGGACGTGGGCGTCTCCGCTTCCCCACGCTGCCTCGGCAACTGCCCGACTTGACAAGTCCCTACTGCATGCAAGGAAAAACCATCATTATTACCTTAGATCGTGGAGGCCGGCGGTTGGCCTCCCCTTGGTTATAAATGGGAGGGGGCGGAGCCCCGTCGCCCATCTCTTCCCATTCCGCTTGCTTCTTGCCCTTTGCTCCACCGCTAGTTGCAACACCAATGGCGTCGTCGAAGAGGTTTTCCGCCGTGGAGAAAGGGAAGGCCACTCATGAGGGGCCCGGCTCTCCGGCGCCCAAGAGTGGACGCGGCCGTCCCCGCAAGCACTCCGCGACCCCCACCGCGGCCCCGCGCAGCTGTGGCGGTGCCGCTTCGCGTGGCAGGGGCCGCTCCGGTCGCGGCGGTCCTGTGGATGGAGGGAGACGTGCCGTGGTCGCGCGGCCTCCTCGACCGCGCTTCCACTCGGCGGAGGTGCTGCCGGAGTTCGACATCTGGTCGGAGAACCCGACCGGCAACTGGCTTTAGCTCCCGCGTTTCTTCGCCGACGAGCTGCCAGCCTCTGGTCTAGGCAGGCTCTGGCTGCAGGCGGACAGCTGCTGCAGCAGGGCTTCCTGGGTCACGGTCGAGGTCTCCGTTGCGGGCAACATAGCCCTTGCCCGTGGCCGGCAGACATTTGCCCGCGCGCGCGGCTTTGGCAGGCGGTGCACCCTCCACTTCAAGTATGACGGTGACGTGACCCTCTACATGAGGGTGTTTGGGGAAGATGGTCGCCGCGCCGGGTGCTGCCCCGAGGTCAACGATGGCGAGGAGGTGCTTGGCCTTGGCGATGGTCGTGATGAGGACGAGGGAGAACCCGCCCTTGGGGCCGACCACGTCTCGTCCAGCTACGACAGCTCTTCCTCCAGCGACAGCCCCAGCAGCGGCGGTTACGACCAGCCACCACGCTGCCGTGCCCGCTTTGAGTGCGGCAGTGGGTCGTCTCGTCGCCGCGCCTCCGTGAAGCGCGAGGAGGGGTCCGGCTGAGCTCAGGACAGCGCCGGGAGCCTACCACCGTGAACCGCTGTAGGGGCAGACGCCACTTTTATTTTGTTCTTCCTTTCCTTCCTGCATTAAAAAGAAACCAGAATGGGCCCCAGAGGGGCATGTATCGAACTATGATCTCAATCACTATGCAATGTTTGTTGCTCCTGTGCTGTGTTGCAACTTCGTCATTTTGCATAGGGATAACTTAGCTTGACTTGTTCGGAGTAGCCTCCTCCTCACGAGGCGCTTGCTTGCTTCTCGGTGCCTGTCGAGGCTTCCTTGACCTGATAGGCGCTTAGGAACTACAAAAATTCATCAAGAGGTTTATCGTTCTCCCGAGGCTTGGTCACGGGCGCCGCTGACCTTGTCCCAATGCTTCATATCGCGGTACCCAAGGGGCACGGATCGAGAGAGAGGGGTGCCAGCTTGTGGGCTCGAATGAGACTACCTCATGAAAAACAGAAGAAGGAAGCTAATGAAGGTACCTGTTCAGCCCCCTCGCAAGGAACGCGCATGAGAGAGTACATGCCGACCAAAGAAATGAAGGCAGAAACAGAGGCAGAAGGCGAAAGGGTGAGACCAGCAAGAGACACCAGAAAGCAAATTTCAATTAAAGAGGGGCAAGCCAACTTCGGAAAGCAAATGAAAAGCCGCGTCCGACACCTAGTCTAGTCTTCGACGTCTTCTCACCAGCGCGGAGCTAAGTGCTGCCACTAGGACGTGGGAGGGAGCCCTCGAGGCCCAAGGGCGGCACTCCCGAGACTCCGGAGCGTGTACAACCCCACTCGTTATTATGTGAGAGTGTCACGGGCGGCGATCTTCATAGGCGCTAGGCCTTTCTTCACAGGCGCCGGGCCTTCTTCACAGGCGTTGGGCCTTTCTTCACAGGTGCCGGGCCTTCTTCACAGGCGCTGGGCCTTTCTTCGCAGGCGCCAAGCCTTCTTCACAGGCGCTGGGCCTTTCTTCAAGGGTAGAACTTCCGGAGGTGCTGAATGTTCCAGGCATTCTGGATGGGTACCCCCGTCCTGTGTCTCCAGGCACGCGGCGCCAGGCCTAGAGACATGGACGACCTTGAACGGGCCCTCCCACATGGGTGAGAGCTTATGCAACCCTTCCCTGGAGAGGACCCGCCTCAGGACGAGGTCACCCACCTCGAGCGTCCTGGAGCGGACGCTGCGACAGTGGTACCGCCGCAGCGCCTGCTGGTATCTTGCCGCCCGTAGTGCTGCTTCGCAGCGATGTTCCTCCCCCAGCACGAGGTCCATCCCCCGCCTGGTGTCCTGCCGCGTTTCATCAAACACCAGGACCCATGCAGAGCGATGCCTGACCTCGTGAGGGAGGACTGCTTTCGCTCTGTAGACGAGGAAGAATGGGGTCTCGCCCGTTGGCTTGGTGGCGGTGGTGCGGATGGACCACAACACGGACTGGAGCTCATCATGCCAGCCCCTGCCGCAGGCCTCGAGCTTCTTCTTTAAGGTCCTGGTCTTGAGGCCCCTCAGGACCTCCGCGTTGGCACGTTTGGCCTGGCCATTGCTCCTGGGGTGTGCTACCGATGCGTAGCAGATCTGCGTTCCAAGGTTAGCACAATATGACTTGAAGAGATTACTAGTGAACTGCGAGCCATTATCGGTGATGATGTGGTTGGGGACCCCAAAACGGCTCACAAGGTCCTTGATGAGCTTGACCGCAGAGCTAACTGGGATGGTGCGGATGGCTTCAACCTCCGCCCACTTAGTGAACTTGTCGATGGCGACGTAGAGGTATCGATAGCCCCCAGACGCCCGAGGGAACAGGCCTAGGATGTCTAGACCCCACACTGCAAACGGCCACGAGAGTGGAATGGTCTGGAGGCCCTGAGCTAGCTGATGGATCTGCTTGGCGTGGAATTGGCAGGCCTCACAGGACTTCATCAGTTCAGTTGCATCACTGAGTGCCGTAGGCCAGTAGAATCCGTTGCAGAATGCCTTGTCGACGGGGGTTCACGATGATGAATGGTGCCCGCAGTCCTTGCCGTGTATGTCGGCTATCAGCTCTTTCCCCTGCTCCCTGGAGATACAATGCAGTGAAACATCATTTGGCCGCTTCCTGTATAACTCACCGTCCCGGATGCAGTATGTTGTGGCCTGCCGGGCCACGCGCTCCGCGTCCTCCTCCTTCTCCGGCAACGTTCACGATGATGTATCCCTTGAATTCCTTGGTCCAGCATCCCTCTTAGGGCTTGAGCGCCAAGATTAGGCACGCTCCCGAGGTCGGGCCACATGCGGGGGCTCCTGTGGCAGGCGGCCACGGAAGTTTCTCCCGAGGCTGAGCTGTTCTTGAAAGCGGTGACATTGCTGGTGGCTTGAAGAGCCGCTCCTCGGAGATGCTAGGCTCCTGGGGCTGTCGCTTGGATGCTCTGCTGGCGATGTCATCAGCTTCCTTGTTGGTGCCACAGGGCACGTGCTGCAACTCCAGGCCCTGGAATTGTTTCTCCATCTTGCGCACCTCCGTGAGGTATGCTTCTATATGTTCGTCCCTTGGCTCGTATATCTTGTTGGAGAAGTTGATGAGGAGCTGCGAGTCGCCCCTGATGGTGAGGCACTTTACCCCTAGTGCCACTGCAGCCTTCAGGTCGGCTATGAGGCCTTCGTATTCTGCAATGTTGTTGGACACCTTCTCGCCCTGCTGGAAGCAGAGCTGCACGGCGTAGTAGAGCTTGTCCTGAGTGGGCGAGATGAGCACTGCTCCAGCCCCCGCGCCCTGGCGCACGAAGGCACCATCGAAATACATGACCCAGCCGTCGAGCGCCTCACTTTCCGGCGAGAGGGACCGGTCTTCGCCTACTTCAAGCGCCGGGGCGTCTGTTCATTCTGCCACGAAATCAGCGAGCGCGGCTCCCTTGATGACCCTGGTAGTATTGAACTCCAACTGGAATGCTTGCAACTCGATGTTCCACTCAGCGATCCTTCCAACAGAGTTGGGGCTCCTGAGCACTCTCTGCAATGGGTAGGCTGAGACAACCTTGATGGGGTGGCCTTGAAAGTAGTGCCACAACTTTCGTGAGGCCACCAGGAGCGCAAGCAGGAGCTTCCGATGCATGGGGTACCGTGCTCTTACATCCCGTAACACTGTGCTGACGAAGTATATCGGGTGCTCGACGAGGGTAGGCGTGCTGATGAGGCTTGCCTCTTCTGGAAGCTGGGGTGCCTCCTGAGGTGGTGGAGCCCCCGACGCTTGACCGCTTGCCGAGGCCTTTGGGGGTTCGAGAGCATCGTCCTACTGAGCTTGCTCTTCTGCTGTTGCTGCGGCGGCCCTTGTGGTGCCTTCCTGGTCTCGCATCGTCTCTGCTGGGGGTGTAGCTCGGCACGACACGCCCTTGGCTTGGTGTTCTTCCCGAACCACTACTAGGGCTGCACTGGCGGAGTAGGGAGTGGCGGCAAGATAGAGCACTAAGGGCTTGAGGGGCCGCGACGCCACCATCACTAGGGGGCTAGTCAGGTATCTCTTGAGGTCTTAAAATGCTCGGCCCGCCTTCGGGGTCCACTTGAACGGGCCCTTCTTCTTCATCAGCTTGAAGAAGGGTAGGGCTCGCTCTCCCAGCTTGGAAATAAAGCGTCCCAACACAGTCACCCTTCCAGCAAGCTTCTGCATTTCCTTGAGGGTTTGCGGTGGACTCATGTCTTCAATGGCCTTGACCTTCTCTGGGTTGGCCTCGACCCCCCTGTGGGACACAAGGAAGCCCAACAGCTTGCCGGAAGGGACGCCAAACACACCCTTCTCTGGGTTGAGCCGCAAGTCCACCTGGCGGAGGCTTTCAAAGGTCTCCTGCAGGTCTGGGATCAAGGTCCTCGCCTCCCGAGACTTCACCACGATGTCGTCGACGTAGGCTTCAGCGTTCCTCCCGAGATGCCGACCCAAGGCGATGTGCATGAGCCGCTGGAAGGTTCGCCTGTGTTGCGCAGCCCGAAAGGCATGCAAGTGTAGCAGTACACCCCACACGGGGTTAGGAAGGCCGTCTTCTCCACATCTTCTACCGCCATCTTGATCTGGTGATATCCTGAGAACGCATCCAGGAAGCACAGCAAGTCGCACTCGGCAGTGGAGTCGACAATCTGGTCGATGCGCGGGAGCGGGAACGGATCTTGGGGGCAGGCCTTGTCAAGGTTGGTGAAGTCGACGCACATCCGCTCCTTCCCGCCTTTCTTGGGGATGACGACAGGGTTTGCCAGCCACTCTGGCTACTGAACCTCACGAATGACACCCGCAACCTCCAGCTTGCGGGTTTCTTGGACGATGAAAGCTTGCTTCTCAGTGGACTGCCGCCTCACCTTCTGCTTCACAGGGCATACGTTGGGGCACACTTTCAGGTGGTGCTCTATCACCTCTCTTGGGACCCCACCAGCTGATCGGGCTCCCAAGCGAACACTCCCTTGCTTGCGTGCAAGAAATTCACCAACGCCTCCTCTTGATCAGGCTCGAGTTTGGCGCCTATGGTAAAGGTCGCCCCTGAGGACCCATCCTCCTGGACTGGCACTCGCTTGGTTTCTGCTTTGTCCTGAGTGAAAAACTACTTCTTTTTGGTTGGTGCGGCTCCCTTGGCCTTGGAGGTGTCCGAGTCGGAGGGCTGCGCTGCTGCGGCGGTCTTGAGGGCGAGCTTGAGAGTCATCAAGGCTTCCTTTGCATCCCCCTTGATGGTGAGGACACCCTCGCTCCCCGGCATCTTCATGAGGTTGTAAGACGGATGGGTTGCTGCCATGAACTGGGCTAGAGCTGGGTACCCAAGGATGGCGTTGTATGGGAGACCGATGTGGGCGATGTCAAAGTCGATGAGCTTGGTGCGGTAATTGTTGCGCGTGCCGAAGGTCACGGGGAGGCGGATCTGCCCCAGGGGGCGGGCGGAGCCTCCAACGACCCCCGAGAAAGGCTTGCTAGGGCAGAGCCACTCAAGCGGTACGTGAAGAAGGCTGAAGGCCTCGACTGAGAGCACATTGAGGCTGGTGCCGCCGTCGATGAGCGTCTTGGTGATGGATACGTGACAGTTGGTGGACGTGCAAAGCATTGGGAGCGCACCCGAGCCGACGGTGGAGGCGGGATGATCCCCTGAGTCGAAGGTGAGGTCGGCCTCGGGCGCGGCCCAGCCCGGCGGAGCCCCCGTGCGCTTGGAGACGGCGCCGATCTGGCAAAAGAATGACTTGACATGACGATCTGAGGGTGGTGCTTGCGAGCCATCGAGGAGGGCCGCAACCGCGTGGTGCGCCGGTGCCCCGTAGCGCGCAGCGAAGAGGCCGCACAACTCCTCCCAGGATGCCACCGTGGATCAGGGGAAGTTGAGCAGCCAGGTGCGCGGTGCGCCAGTGAGGGCCATGGGAAGCCAGTTGGGCATGACCTTGTCGTCGCCCCCGGCCTTAATGACGGCTTCCTCATACGCCAGCAGGAAAACTGATGGGTCCGCTGCACCGTCTTAGCGCGGCGGCATCTCCGGCTTGAACTTGGGTGGCCACTTCACCTGCCGCAGGGCGGGAGCAAGGGCTCGGAGCCCCTGAGCGCCACTATGGGCACCCGTAGATCCAGCCGGCGGAGTGGCGCCAGCCATGGAGAATGGGCGCGAAGATGGTGGAGCGCGAATCGACGGAAGGAAACTCCGACGCACCCCTACCTGGCATGCCAAATGTCGGATCACAGGTTCCGGCAAAACCCTCAAGGTTCGAACACTGGGGTGCGCGCGAAGATCTCCCCCCTACCGATCCACATCCTAGCTCAGCTAAGATCTTACGAACTAACTCGACGAACTCACGACACAAAGGACACAATATTTATACTGGTTTGGGCCACCATTGTGGTGTAATACCCTACTCCAATGTGGTGTGGTGGATTGCCTCTTGGGCTGAGGATGATTAGTACAAGGGGAACAACAGCCTCCTGAGGAGAGGTGTTCTTGTGCTTGGTGAACTCGTGGTTGTCCTGGTCTTTCTTGGCCAGACTGATCGATCGATCCTCTCCCCTAGCTATGGTGGTGGCTAGTCCTATTTATAGAGGCCCTGGTCCTCTCCCCAAATATTGAGCGGAAAGGGAGCCAACAACGGCCAGTTTGAAAGGGGACATCTAGCACAGCTTATCCTAACAAAAGCAGTCTTCGCCTGTCAAAGGCTCTGGTGGTGACGCCGCCCTGGGCTCCACGGTGACCTCCGTCTTGTCATCCTTCTGGTCTTGGTCTTGTTGCACTGATATGGAAACCTTTGCTTGATGCCTCGGTACTCCGCGCCTGTGCCTGCTTCCTTAGCACCGAAGAGGAAACAAGGACACTGTGCGCGCTGGCGCCCGCCTGGCCTTGGTCGTCATGGCTCACGTCACCAGAACCTCGCGAGGTTTGCCTGGCCTTGATCTCTCCGCCCCTCGTGAGCCAGCCTGGTGAGGCCGCTCCTGAGGAGGTCTTGTGTCGTCCCCCTCGCGAGGCTTGGCCCCTCGCGAGGGTCTTGAGTCATTGCTGGTGAAGATGGGCCATACGGGCCCGCTCGCAGAGCCACGCCGTGGGCCGTAGGCAGGCAAGTCTGGGGACCCCCCTTCCCAGGACGCCGACACAATGAGGTGAAATGGATAGCCCTGTTTGCAAAACAAGGTAGAAGGGAAACAATTACTGCCCAATTACACGAGTTGAAGACACATACGCCGACAAAAATGAAGCATATTCCATGTAATAAGGGAAAGATAGCAGCATGGTGGTTAATAAAAAATGGTTTGAGGACGAGATTGCAAGATGGAAAGTACACTAGCCGAGATACATTTTAAGCAAACAACTAAAGAAGATCCACATGCAACAACGTGGGAAGATGGGCAGTGGAGTAAGGCCGGAGGAAGCTATACCTAAGGGTCGGCGGGATGTTACTAGGAGGGCGCCGACGGCCAGGATTTGCCCATACCGCGGCAGCGAGCAAGTGGCGAAGGCCCTACCACGTCGGAGCTTGGTCAGAGAGAACGACAGGTACCGCAGAGAGGGACGTGCTGCCTCAACGCCGTCGAATGGAGAAACGATGCACATCCTCCCTTTCCGCCAACGGACGGGATGCGGCCGGATCACTAACCAACGGTGAGAGAGAGAGAGGCCACCGCCGCCTTGTGTGAGATGGTGTCACAAGAGACAAACCCCGGAGGCAGGTTCCGTTGTATATAGTGGAGCGGATTTTTCCATTTTCACCACGATAATCATTTTATATTCTGTACGAGCCATTCAGGAATATAACTTTATTTAATACTAACACGTCGAGTCAAACTTTGTTCCATCTACGCGTGGTACACGACCCTCCTTCGAGTAAACAACCGCTACACCCGTAAAATTATCACATGGACCGCCTTTTCATACAGAAACGAACTCCACCGTGTACCCGCACGGGTGTGGCCGGGAACGAGACGTGAGTATGTGTGTCTTGCGTGCACCTCTTCTTTAGGTGCAGGTACGTACGTGGGTGGGTGTGAGAGATATGTTTTGTGTGAAGCCGAGGCAATGTGTCAATGATATCTCAAACAAAAAAACGTAACATATGCAATGTGTGTGAAACAAAGTCATGGATATATCATAAATAGAGGGAGCGATCCACGAGGAGAGAGTGGAGGGATCATTGGCATGAGATATCGATAGAATTGAAAACAAGGATGAAGTGTGTGGTTGCGCGATCGATAAAGAGTGCCATCGAATTTGTGTTTGCCCACGTCAAAGATACATGGCGGCTGGCCTACTGGAATTTGAGAGGGAAGAGGTGTAGTTTTTCTCTATGGCATGGATACCTACCTACAACGTTCGACTATCGGTGTGTGGGGGGAAGGGGCAGAGACCTAACTATCGATAGGTAGATCGACTAGTATATGTGTGGAGAAGGAGAGAGACCTAGTTATGTAGAGATCGATCGACATGCATGCATATGTGTAGTAGAGGAATAAGGTTGGGAGAAAGAGAAAGGTAGAGTGTCGGAGGGTTGGTGGTGGAGTGGCTTCTCACAAATGGTGGGAGAGTCCTGCTAGACAAACGGAGGGTATGAGTGCAATATCAATAAGAGAGGGCCGCGATGTCTGTCTGTCTATGCACGTGTGTGTGAGAGATGGGTCGGGAGGTATGCAAGGATGATGAGGGAAGACGATATGGTTGTGGTAAGCATACGTAACTACATAGGAAGATCAACCGTCGTGTGTCCGAGAAAGGGAGAGACATAACTAGTGAGGTAAGTCTATCGTTGCGTGGGAAAAAATAATTATAGTTGACCTAGCTATATGTAGGGAGGTCGGTACGTATACATGCATGCATGTGTTAGAAGCAAATAAGGTCCGGAGAGACAGACATGGGGAGAGGGGTGCAGCTAGGTGGTGGTGCGAGAGGCCTACTATGTCGAGGGGGGAGGAGTGTGTGAGTATGAGATCGCTGAAAAAAGGGACGAGACTATATTGGACATAGGGGGGCATGGACGGTGAGAAGAGAAGATGGGAATTATGTGTTTGTGGTAGGCACACTTGGCTAGAGAGCACTACAAGAAATATGTCAACTTGCGACCATCACTATTGGTCATTGAAAGGTCATTGTTTTTCATTTGGGACCTTTTTTGACCAAAGACAAATGGTCAAAAGCTGACAGTCGTAAACTGAAAATAACGACTTTCTCTGTGAGGAAGGCCACGACCAAAACAAAAGGTCATGGATTCTATGACCTTCTATTTTGGTCGCTAGCTGTCTGCCCAGGCCACGTTGGATCCGACGTGGCAAGCTGACGTGGCAAAATTGCGACCAAATGAAAAGGTCACTGATAAGAATCAGCCCGGCCCGATTCGGTGTTTTACATGGGCCGAGCCCAACAATTCATCCTGTTTGTTGTTTTTTCCAATCAATTTTTGGTCGACTTCACGGGCCAAGCCCAAAATTCCAGCCATTTATTTTCTAGGCCGCACCCTTTTACAGTTCAATTCTTGTTCGGGCCTCGACCTTTTTTCAGTCCAATTCTTGTTCAGGCCTCGACCTTTTTGTGGTACATTCAAGTTTTGGAACTCGGCCCTTTTACAGTACATTTTATTTGTTTTCAAAAATTAATATACTGGCATTGCTGAAACAGACCCCAACTATGTTTGGGCTGTGGCCTTTTTAAGGTCCAGTAGTGTTTGGGCCAAGGACTCTTTCAGTATTATGTTCACATCCAACTAAATACATTTAGCACAAATACAAATTCCCAGCATTTGAATAACAAGTACACCGAACATTAAATAACAAGTACAACAAGTAAATATACACCCAATTCCTAGCAAGATCAGCATTACGTCAAAATTCCAAGCAAATTCTGCATTACAAGTTCAATAATATATAAAGCGAGCCTTTGACTGGGGCTTTGAGCTTCTTCGAATTTCTTTGGCCGAGGAACTCCTATAAATGAGAGGGAAAACCGATTAGTCACAAGTACACAAGCACTGTTTGCATCAGTACATCGACACTCGCAAGTAATACATCATTCACTTAAAACATCTAAAGTGAAATAGATACATGACACGACACAGGAGGCAGATATTGCCAGACAAAGATGACACTTGTATAGACCTTGGAAAAAAACCATAGTAGTCAGTGATGCTCCAACACATCACTCATGGACTAAAAAAACAAGATAAAGCATCACTAGGGATGCATACTGATTTTACTAATATGTTTTAATTGTCTACTTTGGAGTTACATCATCTCTTAGCAACATATGAAGTGAGGAGATTTGAATAGATTTTTCAAATACATGTGCTGGTATGGGGATGCTTCTCTAGAATGATGTACATTTGCACAGATTTTCAAATAAATATGAGGACTCCTAGAACTATCAGAGAATGAATGAATGCGAAAGGCAGAGCATCATCATAGATGAAGGCATCACCAGAATTCGTACTTACACGGGGAGACACTAACATGCGGGAATATGTATGGACAACAAGCTGCAGGTTGGCATATCCATGAACCATGTACCTCATGACAGATACAATATATCATCCAATGCTCAACTATGACAAAAATTAAACAATTACACCTCATAAAGGCAAAGAAAAGAATCATGGAGAGAGTAGGAGAGGTAGAAGGGGACCTGAGTCATCGGAAGTGGTTGTAGACTAGGCTGATCCAGCGACAGCCAAGGGAGGCAGCCGAGCCTACCAATGCGTAGCCATCATAGGAGCAGTAGCAGTGTAGCACCACCATTGCCGGAACCGGAACTGCTGGAGCGAATCACCATCACATGGGTCACCTCCACCGAAGGATCTAGCAAGGGGTAAAGTCTGCATGTTTCAGTACAAGCTAGTGGCGTCAAAAACCAAGCAGGAGCAAGAACAAGAGAAACTCTAGTAAATGATGATTAGTTGAAGAAACAGGAACTACATTCAGTGGCGATGTTTCCATCATCCTACTGTCACCAGTAGAGCAAACTACGGGTTACCATAGTTCCGGAACCATGCACTTCATGACAGATGTATGTAGTAACACAAGACGCATGACACCTAAAGGAAAATTATTCATTCAAGAGACTAGAAATTATACATACAAGTATCGGTGGCCTCAAACTCAATCTACAGATGATAGATAATAATAAACAAACGACAGCATCATATTTTCTTAATTATATAAAGAGAAACTAACAGACTGTTATGTGCACGCAGATGCACCAAAAGAAACTAAAGACCATTTATCTTAAGGATTAAACATAGATGCCGAACATGCTTATCATCCAAGGAAAGAAGCGTAGCTTTTTCAGGGGAAATCAATCTACAACCCTACGGATATTAGGACTATCTCTGTACAGAATGAGCATGAGCAATACGCCAGGCAGTATATGCGTCTGTAGAGGAAGAATTACAACCCACAAGGCTAATAAAGAGTTAACCGAATCTATCACGAAGGAGCGGCCGGAACCAGTAGATCAATCACAAAGGAGCGGATGAACCAGTAAAAAAAGAGGAACCACCCTAAAAAAATAAGTAACCAGAGCAATTCTTTGTGGGTCACACCCAATCATTTGCAGACAAATAAATTGGGCCAAGTTTACTCTCTTTATTGGAGATCAGAGAAGAGTCACGGGATGAATTGTCACAATGTCAAGATCAGTATTTCCCACAAAAGCTGATGATGTTCCGGTTCCATATTTTTCTACCAGTATGAAACAAGGTTGAAAAAAAAGACAAGTGCAGAACTAGCCAACTGACAATACAGATCAAAAGGGAAATAAAACAAAGGAACACAAACCCATAAAGCATCAAGGTTGAATTTACCACTCTGCGGAACCAAACTGCAGGGTTATTCCAGTTCTATACACAAAAGATTTGACATGTTTTCCTACTAGTATTTACAATGTTTTTATAGTAATTTAGAAAGAGGGGAGATGGGGCACAGAACTTTGAGGCACTATTATGAGGTAGTGTCTGATGAAGGTTACCCTTTGGAGCGGCAGCACTAGCTCCACCAAATGTAGCAGCGACACCTCCGACTTGCACAGCGGCAGCAACAGCACCAATGATCACCTGCATGAGATTTCAGATCATGATTACATAATTTTATTTATTTATTTAAGAGACAAGCAGCGATAGCTTCTACCTTCGCATATATTTCAATACCTACTTCTACTTTCATGTATGTTAAATATGCAAGAGGTAAAAACATGTATGCAAGAGTCGCGGAGGCCACCGAACTTACTAGTATCCGTCACGGAGGCCACCGAACTTCTCCTGTCCGGCTGTGTCCCAGCAGTAGAACCTGATCTTGCCGTGGCTCATCTGGAAGTCCAGCGACCGCACCTCCACACCGATCGTCGCTACAGAACACCGTGCAGATCAACAACAACAGTCAACAACATCAAAGGCAACATCATCCCTCAACAGAAACACGAGATGTGATCGAGGGGCGGGGAAGGAACCAAACTAGAATCATCGACAGGCTCACTTACGTTCGTACTTCTTCTCGAACTCCCCGGTGATATGCCTCTACATGAACATCGTCTTGCCGGTGTCGCCGTCGCGGACGAGGACGAGCTTGAAACTGGGGTAGTCCACGGGAGGGGTGTTGGGGAGAGCCTGCACGCGTAAATCATTCAGAATCGGAAATCAAAACCCATCGATCGGCACACAAGAGCGAAAACTAAGAGGCACAAAGCACGAGCAGAATCTAGAGCAGCAGAAACAACGCAGCATCCGCCTCTAAATTCGTTGGAAAGCAATCGCCTCAGAACAAATAAGAGAGGAGGTTGAGGAGATCCACGCACCATTGCATCGTTTCCTCGGCGCCGCCCGCTGCTTGGACTTGGAGGGGCATGATGCCCATGGCGGCGGCACGCGCCCGGGGGTGCGGGGACGAGAGGTCGGCCAGGCCGAGGCGCTCCAGGGTGGTGGTGTACTCGACGTGCTGCGGGTGGCGCTGGAGGACGTGCGCGACGGGTCTCGACAGGGAACGCCGGCCTCCCCAAGCCTCGCCGGTGGAGAGAGCCAATAAATTCCCCGCAGGCGCAGATCTCATCCCCCGTCAGAGGGCATGGCTTTGCTTTCTTGGAGGAGGAAGGGTGCCGGGTGGGCTGGTTGGTTTGGTTGGGTGGGGGAAGGGGAGGGGCGAGAGGGGTAGGGCATGGGGGAGGCCATGTACGGCGACGAGCTCCGCTGGAGGGAGGTGGTGGCGGTGATCTGGAAGGGACGAGGCGAGCTCTCTCTCTCTCTCCATCGGGCGAGACAGCGAGGAGATGGAAGTGGATCGATGGATAGATGTGGGAAAGAAAGGAAGCGGGGGGAGGGTGGATGGAAAATGAGCAGCTAGGGTTTCGGGGTTGGTGTGAAAGGGTTGAGGAGGGCCGTTGGATTCGCGAGCATCCGACGGCGCACGATGCATGATCCGCGTGAGATGCCCACGAACCAATCAGAATGCAGTATGATGTTATGACCATCTATATAGGTCATAGTTGCCTAAAAATAATGTGTTAAAATCATGTCAGCTATTTTATGACCTGAGAAATTCAAAAAAGGAAATGGAAAACCTTCTCATTGTGTCACCAAAATGTGAACAAGTTTTCATAAAAGAATAACAAACATGAAGAAAGATAAATATCTTTTAAAAGGTGTCTTGAGAAATGAGTTTATTGGTAAAAAAAAATCCATTTTTCGAGTGCCCAAAATGAGTTTTTTGTGTGAAGGACCTACCATATATTTGTTGCAAAATTGGACCAATTCAATTTTCTAAGATACTAGGCCATATTTAATGCACAACTGACTAAATGGTTGGGTGTCAAAAGTTTTGATCCACCTCGGGTGAAAAAGACAAATTTTCGTCGATTCAGCACGAAGTGGGTCAAATTTGAACTGTAGTTGTCTCATAGTTTGCTATTTTTTTTCCAAAAATCATTTCTAGGTACATAAGTATCTATTTAATCAGAGAAACATCAAAAAATTTCCGAGATTCAACCACCAGCTAGGAACGATCAAGCTCGCCGTTTTGACCGCATTTTGAAACGGGCATATAAAATTCAAAAAAATAAAAAAATTGGAAAACCTTCGCATTGTGTCATTATATGTGACCAAGTTTCCAGGAAAAATAATAGACTTGTAATACGGCAATTATTTTAAAAAGTGTTTTCAGAAATGAGCTATCATGCGTGAATATTCATGGATTTCAAGCCAAATGATCAATCTTATGGCCACATTCATGGCATAGTTTGTTCAAATGATCTCACATTGTGCACAAGGGTACATCTTGGAATTCCAAACAATGTTTCCTAAGGGAGTTTTCATTTTATTTGCACGGAAAATTCATTTTCCATTTTTGAGTGCCCGATGAGTTTTTTTTGTGAAGGACCTACCATATATTTGTTGCAAAATTGGATCAAATCAATTTTCTAACATACTAGACCATATTTAATGCACAATTGACCAAATGGTTGGGTGTCAAAAGCTTTGATCCATCTCTGGTGAAAAAGACAAATTTCCGCCGATTTAGTAGGAAGCGGGTCAAATTTGAACTGTAGCTGCCTCATAGTTTGCTATTTATTTTTTCCAAAAATCATTTCTAGGTACATCGGTATCTATTTAATCAGAGAAACATCAAAAAAATTCCAAGATTCAACCACTATCTAGGAACGGTCAAGCCTGCCGTTTTGACCGCATTTTGAAACAGGCATAAAAAATTTAAAAAAATTGAAAAACCTTCGCATTGTGTCATTATATATGACCAAGTTTCCAGGAAAAATAACAAAATTGTAATACGACAATTATTTTAAAAAAGTGTTCTCAGAAATGAGCTATCATGCGTGAAGATTCATGGCTTTTAAGCCAAATGATCTAATCTTATGGCCACATTCATGGCTTAGTTTGTTCAAATGATCTCATATTGTGCACAAGGGTGCATCTTGGAATTCCAAACAATATTTCCTAAGGGAGTTTTCATTTTCTTTGCACGGAAAATTAATTTTCCATTTTCCGAGTGCCCGAAATGAGTTCTTTTTGTGAAGGACCTACCATATATTTCTTGCAAAATTGGACCAAATAAATTTTCTAAAATACTAGGCCATATTTAATGCACAATTGACAAAATGGTTGGGTGTCAAGTTTTGATCCACCTCTGGTGAAAAAGACAAATTTCCGCTCATTCAGAAGGAAGCGAGTCAAATTTGAACTGTAGCTGCCTTATAGTTTGTTCTTTATTTTTTCCAAAAATCATTTCTAGATACATAAGTATATATTTAATCAGAAATACATGGTTTGCTGGTGATATGTCGAGGTTTGGACGGTGGCCGAGGGCCCCAACTCCGGAGCGCATAAACTTGCATGACCGCCGCATGGTCACCGCGTGACCGTGGCATTGCCCTGCGTTCTGGACGGCACATACATGTCTAGTGGGTTGGGAACTCCCCAGGTAGGTGCTAGGAAGAAAATGAAAATAGAAGAATCTAATGAGGAGACCGAACTATGCTCAAACATGAATTAGCAGCCAAGTGTTTGATTAGCGGTATGGGAAATGCACATGGCCAATGGGCGTGAGTTTGGGCTGAGGATGATCATCTACTAAGAAGACTGTCGTCACAAAGTTTCAGCTCAAATGCAGGAGCTTAGCTGGCATTTGCTTTGCAACATACCACACTGGACAAAAATATGAATGTTGAAGCTAGACTCAAATGAATGAATGAATGGATTGATCTGAAATTTGGAGGAGGATGATAATTTGGGCATGTGAAACCACTTAAAAATTTCATACCATTTGGATACATAAAATTGGTATTTCCTTCACAGTGCTCTCCACTAAACAGAAAATTGGGAAAAATGCTGAGGGAAATTGGCTAGAATAAATGAGCTAAAATTTGGTGGAGGGAGGTTCTATGGGCAGGGTCATGTCGTGGTACTTTTTCAGCAATTATAAATTAACATAAATAATAGTTGCTTCACAAACTAAAAATATCACTAGAAAAAGATTGGATGCTGAGCTCACATGTATTGTTAGATGGGGCTCAAATTTCGTGGAGAGCTATGATTTGGGAATATAGACGATGTGGCAAAAATTCAGCTCATTAGAATATGCCTAGCCAGTACTTCCTTCACATTAGTTCGAGCTGAACAAAAACTTTGGAAATTTGCCGAGGAAGATTTACCAGGCAAATGGAGTTGAATATTGTCATGAGGCAATGATTTGGATAGTAAAGAATGCCCATTTTTGGGATTTTTGGGAATGACAGAAAGATAGGTTGCTTCACAACCTAGGGCAAAAATTAATACATGGAGATGACACATAGGCAAAACTGATGAGGTGGTGCCTAGTCATAGCAATCCACCACAATTTACAAGGTTATGACCATCTATATTGGTCGTGATCAGCTAGAAATAAGGCAGCACACCAGTGTTGTCTGCTTTATGACCATTTCGTGTAAGGAAATTGCGACCTTTCTGACCAAAATGGTCATTATAGTCTAGGGTTTGGAGCCCCCCGAACAGTTTTTGACCAATTGGTCTCAAATTGTTGTAGATTTATGACCAATTCTTCCAGAGTCACTGACAGAAGGTCATAAGTTGACATATTTCTTGTAGTAGAGGTATATCGACCGGTGTGTGCTGGAAAGAAGGAGTCAGGGGGCCTACACACACTGCGGGTGAACGACCTAAAGAGAAATAATGAACGTGCGTGATGGAGGGGACGCTAAGGGAGGGTGAGAGGGGGGCGGGCGTGTGCATGCACGATAGAAAGTTAGCGCTAGCTAGCTACAAAGAGAAGAGGATCGTGAAGGTGTAAAAGACGATCAGAGATCATAATTCATTATAAAAAAGTGGATACGGATACTTGAAGAAGATATCATAATGTAGAACATTGATTATAATTTGGGCTAATGTGTGGCTTTTGCAGCTCAGGGCTAAAATACTTGTCATAATGTAGGGGCGGGGCACTATACTTTGTGTGATAATCATGGTGTACGTATGGAACATGGTTTAGATTATGAATATATAGTTAGTACATCAAATGTACTATTATTTGGAATCAACATCAAGTGTATTCAAAAAATTGAATTCGAGTTCATATAGTACACATAGTTAATATCTATCTCTATAGTAATCATGTGGTGTGTTGTTAAGGTAATACACGAATGATGGTTGAAGTTGGCAACAATCATGATTGTAGATTCTTATTCAAATAGAGAAACAAATTCAAATTTAGTTCGGATTGCAGCGGTAGTATAGACATTTGGAATGCACTAAAATGTTAGAATGAGTAGGTTACATGCATTATACAGCCAGCGAAAAATTTAATTGGACATAAGATGGATTCATAGCTTTGAATAGCATTTGTATAGTAAAACGGGACAATACTCTCTCTTTGTGTGGTGTGAATAGTTTTACTTTTCTCGTTTTTTCGTTAAGGGAAGTGCGAATTGATTTGGTACGTACAAGTACAATATTACACATTAGGCTTGTCCCTAAAATTCAACCCGCGCCTTGTTAGATCCCGAAAATTCAGATATCGTGCTCCCAAAACTCGCGCCTTCACAACCCGTGCCTTGCTATCGTGAAATTACAACACGCGCGAAAACTCCCTCCAGCTGTCAAATCCTGACACGCGAAATCCCCCTTCTAACCCTGAGCTGAAAGGGCCGCTAGTTCAAATCGGTGGGGGTACTTTTGTAACACACCCTACATTTTGGACAAGCGTGTTCCTAAGTCATGGTTCCCCCTCCCATCACCTCCTTTTCGCCATTTGAAATCACAGGACGCCATAACCTCTCCGCTCTAGCCGCGAAACCCCACCCTCCTCTGTCCGCCACCTCACCGTTGCCCCGCCGGAGTCTCTTCCCTGACAACGCCGTCCACCGCAACAGCTCAACGTCCCTTATCCACCTCCCCGGATGAGGATCCGTCGTCCATCTCGTCGTCCTGCCGGTTCAGCCGCCCTATCCTCCACCTACAAGAGTTGCTTCGACAATCGCCTCATCTATCGCGGCTGCTCCATCCCCACAGCGCCACCTTAACCTGCTCCACTGGAACCGCAACATCCACACCAACTCCTCGGACGAAGCCGAGGCCTACTCGGCGCCACCAAAGATGTTGTACACTCATCGCATCGCACCTTCTCCTTAACTCGACCTCTTGGCACCGACGGTGCTCCATCCCGGACCCCCATGGCGCGGCTACCTCGAAGCCGGCGCCGCGAGCGACATCTCCACGGCGGCTCTCCCCCAGTGCGAGGCCCCTTTAACGGCGGCGTCCATACCAGTCGGATCTACTGCTACTCCTTCGGCTCTCGCTCATGTTGCTGCTGCTCCGGTTCTCGCTCGCGCTGCTGCTGTTGCTCCGGCTCTTGCTCGCGCTGCTGCTCTCCCCCTCGCTCGTGCTGCTGCTCTGCTTCGATTTAGCTACACTTCAGTCGACTGAATCGACTTTTGGGTCAGTCGATTTTCAGGGGGTATGGGGGCTCGCCGGAGTTAAGGAAGAACCACCCGCAGCGGGGAGCGAGCTCGCCAGAGAGGTACCCCACTATCTATATTAGGGTTCAGGGTGGGGGCGGTGGTCGCCGGTGGTGGGGGGCGCAGTGGTGGGGTGATGGCGTGGGAATCATCAGAGAAAAAGCTCGGTGCGGGGGGGGGGGCTAGAGGGCTGGCCGGGGCGGTGGCGGACCGGCGGTGGGGAGTGGTTTCGGGGTGGCGAGGCGGGGCGGGAGCGCCGCCGGCCGCGGGAGGCGGGGCCGACAGTTTGGCTGGTGGTGGCTGGCGGCTCAGGGGGGTGCATGTTGAAGATGAACCGCAGGCCCTCCCTAAACTACATGTGAAGTGCCTCTCTGCTACAATTGCGTTCAGTTTCGACAGTAACATTCAGATTCCACAGTAAATTTTAGTTTCGAGAGTGAAGTTCAGAGTCAACAGTTCTTACCTCATCTGTTGTCGTCTGGTGGTTTTTGGTGATGTATATTTTACATCTATCAATTTTTGTTAATGTATTTTACATCATCTATTGGAGATGCTATTAGAACCCCACTTGAGATTAACGATGTCTGTCTTGTGTTGCTTCAGCCTCGACGTCTTATGGCTCGTCGGAGCTGCTCCAACGACGGAACTATCCATCACAACAGAGCAGTGCCCTGGACGTTGTCTACAGATTCCTCAGATCTTCCTCCACACCTCCGACAGGCACCTCTGCCTCAACTTCTTTAGCGACCAACCCAATGATGCCGAGGTCGACGCGACTACGGCAAAGAGGTTGTACACTTGTCGCATCACTTATTACTCTACATTCATGTTGATCCATTAGGGCTATTTTGGTTCAACGGAAAAACATAGCAATAGCAAATTTTCCTATTGAACTCTACTATTCAATTATTCCTGCATTTTGTTCAAAGGAATGGAGAAAAAACATCCACCTGGACCTACTTTTCAAAATCCTATGCATGAAAACAAGACCAAGTGCATTACTGGCAGAATAACATTCTAATTGTACACGCTTTCATATGGTTTCACTTTATTTTGGCCATGTTTCTTTGCATTCCTCTACTCTTCCAATTCCTGTGAACCAAACACCCAAGTTGATAGAAATTCTGTTTTTACAAATGCTCTATTTACCATGTGCATTCCTATCCTATTTCGGTGTTTTTCCTATCCCTGCATTTTTAGAATCATGCAAGCCAAATGAGCCCTTACAGAATTACTTCATTTACAGGTAGGTGTCGAAGACAACTTTGTGTGGTTTGTTCTACTCCTGCCGCGACGTCGTCCACGTCACCTGAGCTGCTCCATCTACAAAAGCATCCACCAAACCAGACATCACGACACCTGACCATCTTTCGCCACCTCAAATCTCCTTCCCAGCCACCGGCACCCACCACAATGGCATCACCATCATTGACTCAATAGATGAACCTGAGGAGTACACGGGTCCACAAGAGAGGTCGCACTCTTTTGATTCTGCTTATGTTATGCATTGCTTAAAATTACTTGCTACTTTATCGTCATGTTCACCTCTTAGACTCCAAGTCAGGTCCAAATTAATGTTCAAACTTGAGTTCTAAATTAGTTGTGGGGCACATATCGAGATAGCAATGAATAGTATCTATGTCTAATATCTGGTTCACCTAGGGTATGCCTATGTTGTTCATCTTGGGTGGGAAACAAATAGTAAAGCAATCATCATCTGTCTTTTTATTAAATTAAAGCAATCATCAGCCTGCTATCATTATTTTTTGATCCATCCATTGGTTGTTACCATCACTCTAGATTTCTGCATACTCTCCTTACATAATCTCACCATATTTTTTTCGTATGCATGTCATATATTGTACACAGTCATGTTGAACATGTAGAGAAAAAGAGAAGAGTTTTATGCGGAAATACAATGTCATGCACACATTGCTCCATGGCGGGTTCAATGGCAAACCCTCCCCCTGCTACATCTTGAGCACTGCGTTGGTTTTCCCTTGAAGAGGAAAGGGTGATGCAGTAGAGCAGCGTAAGTATTTCCCTCAGTTTTTGAGAACCAAGGTATCAATCTAGTAGGAGACCACACACGAGTCCCTTGCACCTACACAAACAAATAAACTCATCGCAACCAATGCGATAAAGGGGTTGGCAATCCCTTCACGGTCACCTACGAGAGTGAGATCCGATAGATATGATAAGATACTATTTTTGGTATTTTTATGATTAAGAGAAATAAAGATGCAAGTAAAATAAATGGCAAAGGAAATAACTAAGTACTGGAAGATTAATATGATGGAAAATAGACCCGGGGGCCATAGGTTTCACTAGAGGCTTCTCTCGAGAGCATAAGTATTATGGTGGGCGAACAAATTACTGTTGAGCAATTGACAGAATTGAGCATAGTTATGAGAATATCTAGGTATGATCATGTATATAGGCATCACGTCCGAGACAAGTAGATCGACTCCTGCCTGCATCTACTACTATTACTCCACACATCGACCGCTATCCAACATGCATCTAGAGTATTAAGTTCAAGAGAACAGAGTAACGCTTTAAGCAAGATGACATGATGTAGAGGGGTAAACTCATGCAATATGATATAAACCCCATCTTGTTATCCTCGATGGCAACAATACAATACGTGCCTTGCTGCCCCTACTGTCACTGGGAAAGGACACCGCAAGATTGAACCCAAAGCTAGGCACTTCTCCCATTGCAAGAAAGATCAATCTAGTAGGCAAACCAAACTGATAATTCGAAGAGACTTGCAAAGATAACCAATCATACATAAAAGAATTCAGAGAAGATTCAAATATTGTTCATAGAAAAACTTTATCATAACCCCACAATTCATCGGTCTCAGCAAACACACCGCAAAAGAAGATTACATCGAATAGATCTCCACAAGAGAGGGGGAGAACTTTGTATTGATCCAAAAGGAGAGAAGAAGCCATCTAGCTAATAACTATGGACCCGTAGGTCTGAAGTAAACTACTCACACTTCATCGGAGAGGCTATGGTGTTGATGTAGAAGCCCTCTATGATCGATACCCCCTCCGGCGGAGCTCCGGAGAAGGCCCCAAGATGGGATCTCGTGGATACAGAAAGTTACGGTGGTGGAATTACGTTTTTGGATCCGTATCTGGTGGTTTGGGGGTACGTAGGTATATATAGGAGGAAGGAGTACGTCGGTGGAGCAACGTGGGCCCCACGAGGGTGGAGGGCGCGCCTGGGGGGGGGGGGGGGGAGGCGCGCCTCCTACGTCGTGCCTTCCTTGTTGATTGCTTGACGTAGGGTCCAATTCCTCTAGATCATGTTCGTTCCGAAAATCACGTTCCCGAAGGTTTCATTCCGTTTGGACTCCGTTTGATATTCTTTTTCTGGAAACCCTAAAATAGGTAAAAACAGCAATTCTGGGCTGGGCCTCCGGTTAATAGGTTAGTCCCAAAAATAATATAAAAGTGTATAATAAAGCCCAATAATGTCCAAAACAGGATATAATATAGCATGGAACAATCAAAAATTATAGATACGTTGGAGACGTATCACCCCCTTTCCAGATTGTAATCCAGAGGAAGATATCTATTTTGAGGCGGATTCAGACGCAGCTGACCACTCCTATTTATCCCCCAAGGTGTTTGCTCTACCTTTGCATGATGATGTTAGTCATATCATGCATATGTTGCCTTGCAGTGCCTACTTTCGACATCATATATGTCATCTGCTTAGTTTAGACATGTTCTGTAATGCCACCTGTTTAGTTTCTATATCATATATGGGAATTATGCAGTCTCATGTCTTTTAGCCAGCCATAATATATATGAAATGTGCAATACCATCCTGTTTAACCAGGCATCATATATCTGAATGATATCTTGCCCATACTTTTCTTCATTACATTTCCATTTGTCGAAAATGTTTGTACATTAAACTGCTCTTCCTGTGAATCAGCCATTTGAGTGGGAGATGGAAAAATCTGGATCGAAAACAAGGCCTTCAGAACAGATAGTGCTACCTGTCGAAGCAGATCTGTTGTTGGGTCCCGATAGCTCCTCAGAGATGGATTCAAAGACAGATGACCAGTCCTATTCCCCCACCGAGGTGTATGCTCTAACTTGGCATGGTTATACTACTCATATCATGCATATGGTGTCTTGCATTGCATAGTTCAGACATCATATACACAATATGCAACACCATGTTCTTAGTTCAGATCATATATGTGAGGGCCCTCTGCTTAGCATATAAATCATATATGTGAATTAGATCCTGCGATCCTGATGTAATGCCCCGAGACCGATGCGCCAGGTGTCTTCCTTTATTCGTCGTCGTTGCCATGTCATTCGCTTGCGTGTTGCACTTTGCCATGTCATCATCCGCATGTTTTTCCAAACTTGCATCCGGTCATTTTCTCCGTTGTCCGTTTTGGAATCCGACACTATCACATGCACCCATCGCACCTCCCAGATCTTGTTTCATGAGCTAGAGAAAAATGTTCTCGGAATGGGCCGAGAGTTGACGAGCAGTCTTGGTATATCACCGGTAGACCGCTTGTCAAATTTTGTTCCATTTGGAGGTCGTTTGATGCCCCAGCGGTTAACCGCGTTAGCCGCTAGACCCCTTTCTCTTTGCAAACTAGCACCCCTGCACCACAGCCCGCTATCCTATCTAAACCCCATCCATGCTCTTCGTCGTTGGATCACGATCGTGTGGGCAAAAACCGCACCTCCATAGCCCTCTCCTAGCTCCCACCATCTATATAAACACCTCCCCGTCCGAAATCCTGGATCAAACCCTAGCCCCCTCCTCCTCGCGCCGCAGGACAAGTCCGCCCAGCGCCGGACGCGTCCATCGCCGCCAGCTGTGCCACTCAGGGCGCGCCACCTGTCCACCACCACCAGCCACCGCGCGGGCCCGCCAAGCCCATCTGCAGCCCGCCCGGGCCCGAACTCAGTCGCCGCCGCCTCCCGAGCATAGCGCCCGCGCGCCGTCCCGTCGCCCCGCGTCTCCTATCCAGCATCGCCGCCTCATCGAACCGACCCCACCGTCGGCTAGCCCGATGCCGTGCTCCTCCGGCGCCGCATCCCACCTCCGCATCGCCGCCTACTCGCCGGAGCAACTGTCCACCGCACCTCGCCTCGCTGTCCGCCGCCACGGGAGCTCGCCGCCCGTGCTGGAGTTCTTTGCCGGATCCTGCTCTCGCCAGATCCCGGCGAGGTGCACCCGGATCTGCCGAGTCCGCGCCCCTGCCGTCCCCTCCCCGCCGTGCTTCCCCATGGCTGCGACGCGCCGCCACCATCGCCGGCCATGGCCACCTCCAACCCCGCGCCGGGACCTCCTCATCCCTGGATCTGCAGCTCCCCCGAACCAAGCAGCCGCGCTGCACTGCTTCGTCCCGCTGAACCGCTCCGTCCACTTTCTCCGGGGTGAGATTTTCACTAAGTCCCCAGGAAATCATCTCATGTGTGCTTGTATGACATGATGCAACTTTGTGCATGTTGATCCGAATGGAGTGTATGATATGTCTTGTTCACCTCTTGATGCTCTACATAGTGGGTTAGTTTGCATGCATGTTACTGTTCATGTTGATGCCCTAATCATCGTTGCAAAAGTGCTACATGATATAATCTGCTGGAAATTGTCATAACTTGCTGATTTGTCTTTTTCATGGCATTTTGTTTGATTATCTTTTCAGCATCATGTCAACATGTTTTAGAATCATAATCATGCCATCTTTGCAGTGGCGAGATCCATGTATTTTGATATGACCTGTGGTGACTAGCACAAGCTTGCAAAGTGGGGTACTTACTGTTTCAGTTTTCAGCCACTTAGTGAATTCGTGCATATTTGGGAGATGCTCAGTAAGCATGTTTTGTAGATGTTGCTATTCTCTATCCACCCATGCCATTGTTTGCAATTATGGTCTGCTGTAGCTTTTCATTACCATGCCCTAAATTTGCTAAATAATGTTTCTGTCAGCCTGTTATCAGTAAGTTTAGTTTGCCATGTGAATAGCTAGTGTTCTATGCATCCTATGACCATGTTCTTACCATGAGTAGCTACACAAATATGCCTTCTTGTTGTTGGTTGTATTCACACGCCATGATATGCTTTATGTCGAGTTAACCAAGCTTGCAAACAAGTCTACTTATTGCTGTTTCTGTCATGTTCACTAAATTCTACTAAGTCTGTGAATCTGTTATCATTTGTATTCTTTCCATGATGTTTTGTGCATGTTCTAGTGGTTTCTAGTAGTAGCTCAGTGATAATGTTTGGTAGTGCTTGACATGTACATGCTTGTCATGCCCTTTGATGCCATGAGTTGTTCCTGTAGCATATACTTTTGTTGTCTCAAAGTATGCATCATGATTCTGTTTTCAGCCTTACTCTGTTTTTCACCAAGTCTGAGAATCTGTTATAACTTGCAATCTTGTATTGATGAATTCCATTGATCTAGAGGTTATAAGAAGATGCTTAGTAATCATGTTTTTCCATGTATCACTTCAGGGCGTGGCAATGACAAGCTACAGCAGGCCATAATTGCAAACAATGGCATGCGTGGATAGAGCATAACAAGGTCTACAAAACATCCTTACCGAGCATCTACCAAATATGCATGGATTCACTAGTAGCATCAATTCAGCATGGCAACATAATGTAGCAGATTCAGGCTTAGCAGAAATCACTAAGTGGCTGAAAACTAAAACAGCAAGTACCCACTTTGCAAGCTTGTGCTAGTCACCACAGGTCATATAAAAATACATGGATTTCGCCACTGCAAAGATGGCATGATTATGCTCCTAAAACATGTTGACATGATGCTCAAAAGACAATCACACAAAATGCCATGAAAAGGCAAATCAACAAGTTATGACAATTTCCAGCAGATTATATCATGAAGCACTTTTGCAACGATGATTACGACATCAACATGAATAGTAACATGCATGCAAACTAACCCACTGGAGGAAATATGCCCTAGAGGCAATAATAAAGTTCTTATTTATATTTCCTTATATCATGATAAATGTTTATTATTCATGCTATAATTGTATTAATCGGAAACTTAGTACATGTGTGAATACATAGACAAACAGAGTGTCACTAGTATGCCTCTACCTGACTAGCTCGTTGATCAAAGATGGTTAAATTTCCTAGCCATGGACAAAGAGTTGTCATTTGATAAACGGGATCACATCATTAGAGAATGATGTGATTGACTTGACCCATCCGTTTGCTTAGTACTTTGATCGTTTAGTTTACTGCTATTGCTTTCTCCATAACTTATACATGATCCTATGACTATGAGATTATGCAACTCCCAAATACCGGAGGAACACTTAGTGTGCTATGAAACGTCACAACGTAACTAGGTGACTATAAAGAAGCTCTATGTGTGTCTCCGGTGGTGTTTGTTGAGTTGGCATAGACCGACATTAGGATTTGTCACTCCGTCTATCGGAGAGGTATCTCTGGGCCCTCTCGGTAATACACATCACTTTAAGCCTTTAAAGTGATGTGACTAATGAGTTAGTTACGGGATGTTGCATTACGGAATGAGTAAAGGGACTTGTCAGTAACGAGATTGAACTAGGTATTGAGATACCGACGATCGAATCTCGGGCAAGTAACATACCGATGAAAAAGGGAACAACGTATGTTGTTATGCGGTTTGACCGATAAAGATCTTCATAGAATATGTAGGAACCAATATGAGCATCCAGGTTCCGCTATTGGTTATTGGCCGGAGATGAGTCTCGGTCATGTCTACATAGTTCTCGAACCCGTAGGGTCCGCACGCTTAACATTCGGTGATGATCGGTATTATGAGTTAATGTGTTTTGATGTACCGAAGGTAGTTCAGAGTCCCGGATATGATCACTGACATGAAGAGGAGCCTCGGAATGGTCGAGATATAAAGATCGATATATTGGAAGCCTATGTTTGGACATCGGAATGGTTCCGGGTGAGTTCGGGCATTTATCGGAGTACCGGGGGGTTACCAGAACCCCCCGTGGAGTATATGGGCCTTATTGGGCCTTAGTGGAATAGAGGAGAGGAAGGCCAAGGAGGAGGGCGAGCCCCCCTAGCCCAATCCAAATTGGGTGGGGGGCCGCCCCTTCCTTCCTTCTCTCTCCCCCTTCCTGCTCTCCTACTCTTACTAGGGAAAGGGGGAATCCTACTCCTGGTGGGAGTAGGACTCCCCCTAGGGCGCGCTATAGAGAGGGCCGGCCCTCCCCTCCTCCACTCCTTTATATACGTGGGAGGGGGCACCCCATAGACACACAAGTTGATCTCTTAGTCGTGTGCCATGCCCCCCTCCACAGATTGCCACCTCGATCATATCGTTGTAGTGCTTTGGCGAAGCCCTGTGTCGGTAACTTAATCATCACCATCATCACGCCGTCATGCTGACGAAGCTCTCCCCCGACAGTCAGCTGGATCTAGAGTTCATGGGACGTCACCGAGTTGAACGTGTGCAGATCGCGGAGGTGCCGTACCTTCGGTGCTAGGATCGGTCAGATAGTGAAGACGTACGGCTACATCAACCGCGTTGTCATAACGCTTCTGCTTATGGTCTACGAGGGTACGTAGACAACATTGTCCCCTCTCGTTGCTATGCATCACCTAGATGGATCTTGCGTGTACGTAGGAATTTTTTTGAAATTACTGCGTTCCCCAACACCCACCATGTAGAGCATCAAGAGGTGAACAATTTGACATACCATACACTCCATTGGGATCAACATGCACAAAGTTACATCATGTCAAACAAGCACACATGAGATTATTTCCTGGGGACAAAGTGAAAATCACACCCCGGGGAAAGCGGACGGAGTGGTTCAGCGGGATGAAGTGGTGCAGCGTGGCTGCTTGGTTCGGGGGAGCTGCGGATCCAGGGATGAGGAGGTCCCGGTGCGGGGCTAGAGGTGGCCATGGCCGGTGACGGTGGGGGCGCGTCGGAGCCATGGGGAAGCACGGCGGGGAGGGGACGGATGGGGCACGGACTCGGCAGATCCGGGCACGCCTCATCGGGATCTGGCTACGGAGGTGTCCGGCGAAGGACTCCGGTGCGGGCGGCGAGCTCCCGTGGCGGTGGATGGAGAGGCGAGGTGCGGTGGACGGCTGCTCCGATGAGCCGGCGGCGATGCGGAGGTGGGGAGCGGCACCAGAGGAGCACGGCGGCGGGCTAGCTGGCGGCGGGGTCGGTTCGGCGAGGCGGCAGCACTGGAGAGGAGACGCGGGGCGACGGGACGGTGCACGGGCGCTGCGCTCGGGAGGCGGCGGCGGGGTTCGGGCCTGGGCGGGCCATGGATGGGCCTGGCAGGCCCGCGCGATGGCTGGCGGCGGTGGGCAGGTGGCGCGCCCTGAGAGGTGCGGTTGGCGGCGGTGGACGCGTCCAGCCGGGTGATACGTCTCCGTCGTATCTACTTTTCCAAACACTTTTGCCCTTGTTTTGGACTCTAACTTGTATGATTTGAATGGAACTAACCCGGACTGACGCTGTTTTTAGCAGAATTGCCATGATGTTGTTTCATGTGCAGTAAACAAAAGTTCTCGGAATGACCTGAAACTCCACGGAATATCTTACAATAAATAATAAAAAATCCTCGCCAAAGATGAAGACCAGGGGGCCCACACCCTTGCCACAAGGGTGGGGGGCGCCCCCCTAGGGCGCGCCCCTACCTCATGGGCCCCTTGGAGACCTCCCAACTCCAACTCCAACTCTATATATCTGCTTTCGGGGAGAAAAAATAGAAGAGAAGAAATCATCGCGTTTTACGATACAGAGCCGCCGCCAAGCCCTAAAACCTCTCGGGAGGGCTGATCTGGAGTCCGTTCGGGGCTCCGTAGAGGGGGATTCGTCACCGTCGTCATCATCAACCATCCTCCATCACCAATTTCATGATGCTCACCGCCGTGCGTGAGTAATTCCATTGTAGGCTTGCTGGACGGTGATGGGTTGGATGAGATTTACCATGTAATCGAGTTAGTTTTGTTAGAGTTTTATCCCTAGTATCCACTATGTTCTGAGATTGATGTTGCTATGACTTTGCTATGCTTAATGCTTGTCACTAGGGCCCGAGTGCCATGATTTCAGATCTAAACCTATTATGTTTTCATTAATATATGAGAGTTCTTGTTCCTATCTTGCAAGTCTATATTCACCTATTATGTGTTATGATCCGTTAACCCCGAAGTGACAATAATCGGGATACTTACCGCTGATGACCATAGTTTGAGGAGTTCATGTATTCACTATGTTCTAATGCTTTGTTCCGGTTCTCTATTAAAAGGAGGCCTTAATATCCCTTAGTTTCCATTAGGAACCCGCTGCCACGGGAGGGTAGGACAAAAGATGTCATGCAAGTTCTTTTCCATAAGCACGTATGACTATATTCGGAATACATGCCTATATTACATTGATGAATTGGAGCTAGTTCTGTGTCACCCTATGTTATGACTGTTACATGATGAACCACATCCGGCATAATTATCCATCACTGATCCAATGCCTATGAGCTTTCCATATATTGGTTTACGCTTATTTACTTTCCCATTGCTATTGTTACAATCACTACAAAATACCAAAAATATTACTTTGCTTTCATTACTCTTTTGTTACCGTTACCATCACTATCATATTACTTTGCTACTAAACACTTTGCTGCAGATACTAAGTTTCCAGGTGTGGTTGAATTGACAACTCAGCTGCTAATACTTGAGAATATTCTTTGGCTCCCCTTGTGTCGAATCAATACATTTGGGTTGAATACTCTACCCTCGAAAGCTGTTGCGATCCCCTATACTTGTGGGTTATCAAGACTAATTTCTGGCGCCATTGCCGGGGAGCATAGCTCTATTCTTTGAGTCAATTGGGATTTATATCTGCTGGACACTATGAAGAATTTGAAAGACGCTAAGACAACAATTTATCCCTCAACTACGAGGGGAGGTAAGGAACTGCCATCTATCTCTGCACTTGATTCACCTTCTGTTATGAGTAAGCTTGTGCCACCTAAACCTGCTTCTGCTATTCGTTCTGATATGTCACATGTTATTGATGATGCTACTTCTGCTATACATGGTACTTATGATGAAACTACTTCTATGCTTGATACTACTGTGCCACTTGGTGATTTTCTCGAGGAATGACTTGCTAGGGCTAGAGAGATTGAAAATATTGAATCTGATTATGATGATGAAAGTGATGATGAAGAATCACTTGTTATTCCTGAGGGTTATTTATTTGATCCAGAAGCTTCTTTAGCTATTTTAGCTTGCAAAGATAGATATGAACTCAAAAGGTTATTAGCTAAATGGAATAAGCAATCTCTAAATGCTAGGATGAAACCTGACCCTGCTTTTGGTACTTCACCTATCTGTGTTACTGATAAGGATTATGAATTCTCTGTTGATCCTGATATAATTACTTTAGTTGAATCTGATCCTTTTCATGGCTATGAATCTGAAATTGTTGTGGCACATCTTACTAAATTAAATGATATAGCCACCCTGTTCACTAATGATGAGAGATCTCGCTACTTTTATATCCTCAAAATATTTCTGTTCTCATTAAAGGGTGATGCTAAAATGTGGTTTAATTCTCTTGATCCTGGTTGTGTGCGTAGCCCCCAGGATATGACTTACTACTTCTCTGCTAAATATTTCCCTGCTCATAAGAAACAAGCCGCTTTAAAGGAAATATACAACTTTGTACAAATTAAAGAAGAGAGTCTCCCACAAGCTTGGGGGAGGCTTCTCAAGTTACTTAATGCTTTGCCTAATCATCCTCTTAAGAAAAATGAAATACTTGATATCTTTTATAATGGACTAACCGATGCTTCGAGAGATTACCTGGATAGTTGTGCTGGTTCTCTTTTCAGGGAAAGAACACCGGATGAAGCTGAAATCTTATTGAATAATATGTTGACAAATGAAAATAATTGGGCACCTCCTGAGCCACCTCCTGCTCCAATTAATGATCCTATTCCTAAACCAACTCCGAAGAAGAGAGGTGTTCTATTTCTTAGCCCCGAAGATATGCAAGAGGCAAAGAAATCTATGAAAGAAAAAGGTATTAAAGCTGAAGATGTTAAGAATTTACCTCCTATTGAAGAAATACATGGTCTTAATTTACCGCCTGCCGAAGAAACATATGATCTTAATCCTTTATTTATTGAAGAACCTCCAGACCTCGATAACCCGACACAGGTAGTAAAGGTAAATTCTCTCTATACATATGATAGAGCTGAAATCCCTCCTACTAAAATTGCTAGTCAGTGCTTGGATGAGTTTGATAATTTTATGTTTAAGATCAATGCTTATTTTGGTAGACAATTAAAACAAGGTGCTCATATTATTAAGTACTTGGGTGATTATATGGCTAATATTAGAGGTGAACTTAAACATGTTAGCAAACATGCTTCTATGGTTACCACTCAAGTAGAACAAGTACTTAAGGCTCAAAAGGAATTTCTCAATGAGATGAATAGTAAGAAAAATAATTATGCTGTTAAAGTGGCTACTAGAATTGGTAGAATGACTCAGGAACCTTTGTATCCTGAAGGCCACCATAAGAGAATTGAGCAAGATTCTCAGAAAAAATATTGATGCACCTAGTTCTTTTAAAAAGAAGAAAAAGAAAAATGATAGAACTGTGCAAACTTCTAGTGAACCTATTGCTGAACCACCAGATAATCCAAATGATATCTCTATGTCTGATGCTGAAACACAATCTGGCAATGAACATGAACCTAATGAAAATGTTAATGATGATGTTCATAATGATGCTCAACCTAGTAATGATAATGATGTAGAAATTGAACCTGCTGTTGATCTTGATAACCCACAATCAAAGAATCAACGTTATGATAAGAAAGACTTTGTTGCTAGGAAACATGGTAAAGAAAGAGAACCTTGGGTTCAGAAACCCATGCCTTTTCCTCCCAAACCATCCAAGAAAAAGGATGATGAGGATTTTGAGCGCTTTGCTGAAATGATTAGACCTATCTTTTTGCGTATGCGATTAACTGATATGCTCAAAACCAATCCTTATGCTAAGTACATGAAAGATAATATTACAAATAAAAGAGAGATACCAGAAGCTGAAATTTCCACCATGCTTGCTAATTATACTTTTAAGGGTGGAATACCAAAGAAACTTGGAGATCCAGGAGTACCTACTATACCATGCTCCATTAAAAGATACTATGTTAAAACTGCTTTATGTGATCTTGGAGCCGGTGTTAGTGTTATGCCTCTCTCTTTATATCGTAGACTTGACTTGAATAAGTTGACACCCACTGAAATATCTTTGCAAATGGCTAATAAATCAACTGTTATACTTGTCGGTATTTGTGAGGATGTGCCTGTTGTAGTTGCAAACGTTACTATTTTAACGGACTTTGTTATTCTTGATATTCCCGAGGACGATAGTATGTCTATTATCCTTGGAAGACCTTTTCTTAATACTGCAGGGGCTCTTATTGATTGCAACAAAGGCAATGTCACTTTTCATGTTAATGGTAATGAGCATACAGTACACTTTCCGAGGAAACAACCTCAAGTTCATAGTATCAATTCTATCGAAAAAATTCCATCGATTATATTTGGAGGGTTTGGATTTCCTCTTCCTACTGTCAAGAAGAAATATGATATACTTATTATTGGGGATGTGCATATCCCCGTTGAGGTAACCTAGTGTTATTCAAAATTTCTCTGGTTTCATGTTAATCGGAATGAGTTTGTTAACAAGACTTGATCAACCTTGTTAGTGGATTCCTTTTGATGATCATGAGATGGATGAAATTAGAAGCACAACCTTCTGTACCCCCTCTATACTTTCTGTTATTTAGTTGAATTAAAGTAAAAATAAATATATTTTTGTCTGTTATCTGATTATCCATGCAATATAAAAATACCTCAAAAAATAAAAGTTCTCCAAATGCCCTGAAAATTAAATATGATTTTTTCTAGAATATTTGAGGATTTATGGAACAAAGAACACACCAGGGGGCCAACCACCTTGCCACGAGGGTGGAGGGCACGCCCACCCCCCTAGGGCGCGCCCCCTGCCTCGTGGGCCCATGGTGGCCCTCCTCCACTTATTCCTGCACCCATCCTCTTCTTCCTCCCACAAACACGAAAAACCAACTCAAGCACGAGTTCTAGCTCATCTTGCTGCCATTTTCGATCTCCTTGCTCAAAGCACCTCTCACAAAACTGCTTGGGGAGATTGTTCCTTGGTATGTGACTCCTCCATTGGTCCAATTAGTTTTTGTTCTAGTGCTTTATTCATTCCAAATTTTTGCTGCTTAGGTGACCCTGTTCTTGAGCTTGCATGTCAAATTTATATGGTCAAAAGTAGTTTTGATGCATGATATAGGCCCTAGGCACTTGTAGGAGTGGTTGCTATCAATATTATTGAGTTTGGTTTACTTTTATTTTGAAGTTACTAAAAATTTCAGAATTTTTCAGAAAAGGATGAGGAGATTATTGAGGGGCTCATCGAGCCAAAGCTCGAAGGAAAAGGCACCGAAGCCTAAGTATAATTTGTCGCGCACCGCGGAGGTTCGGTCTTGTGAATGGCCTTCCGAGGATTTCTTGAGAGCAGCCGAGATTTATGAAGATTTTCATGAATTGGCTCATAATACAGGCCTCACTGCTTTCCTCCACGACCAATGCGATCAGTATCTCTTACTCACAAATACCTTTGTGCAAAACTTTCATTTTCATTCTAGGAACTCACCACCTATGGTGGAGTTTCATTTATATGATGAGCATAAGGAGATGTCACTTTATGATTTTTGTTGGATTTGTTTAGTCCCTTTTGAGGGCAAGACAGAAGAACCACATCGTGATGATGTGGAGGGATTTATTGATACTATCACTGTAGGGGAAACTAGGAAGGTTTCCGATGCACGAATCACTAGCATACATTTTCATGTCTTACGTTACTTTGCATTATTTGCTAGTCGTTGCTTAATTGGTCACAGAAACTGTGGTAACCTTAGTATCCCTGATATTATTATTTTCCTCCAAGGTTTATACAGTGATAACACTTTTAGTATGGGCGGTATTATTGCTAAACGGTTAAGTCTGAACCGTACAAAGGGCCCATATTTGGAGGCATCTATGCTACACGCCTAGCTGCACATTTTAACATACCTATTAGGCATGCCGAGAAGGAAGAAAAAGTGCTACCTCATGTTTATCTAGATTATAAAAGTATGGTGGCACATGATTTTATTATTAAGAATAGGGCAGGAGAGCTTAAATATCAATTGTTCTTTAATAAAGATCATCCTGAGACTATTACCTTACCTGCTCCTTCTTTGTTTGATTTGACTATAGGCACGTACCTTGTTCCGTTGACGGCTATCCACGCCTAATGGAACCCTGCACCAGCCGAGGAGCCAGAACCGGAACCACAATTTGATCCTTCACGACAGTCTAACTATCAGTGGGATCCGGAGATGATTGCCAGCCAGTGGCAATCGGAGCCTTCTTCTTCCTCATCACAGTACGACCCCAACTATTATTATGGATATCAGCCAGGCCAGCCGTGGCCATAAACCAACTTAGGCCAAAAGCCTAAGCTTGGGGGAATACGTATTTCTCACCGACATTATATTTATGTTCACACACACTCATTACTAGATGTCGGTGTTCATACTTTTTCATTGTATCATCCATGCTAGTTTATTTCCTTTTATGCTTTCTTCTTGTGTGTTTAATAAACCTTAAGAAAAAAACCAAAAAAAATTAGTTGTAGCTTTTAATTAATTTACTTTCCATGCTTGTAGTAGTAATTAAAAAGAAAACCCAAATTTTTTTCCTATTCTTCTTTTGCTTGTTGGGAGCTTTCCCGTGTAAATAGTTTTATTTATTTTCTTTTCTTTAGGGGTCAGTAGGAGAAGACCATGATTAAATTGTTGAAGTGGCTCTTATATGCTTTATTGTTGATTTAACCAAGAGCCGATATTGCTTTGTCTTCTCCTGTTTATTGAATGCTCGTAGATTCCAGCTTAGTCCAATGCACGTGCACTCTTATTATTATTCACATCGTTCGGTCGTGCAAGTGAAAGGCAATTATGATGATATATGATGGACTGACTGAGATGAGAAAAGCTGGTATGAACTCGACCTCTTTTGTTTTTGTAAACATGATGAGTTCATCATTCTTGATTCAGCTTATTATGAATAAACATGTTCGCAATGACAATTAGAGATCATAGTTGCTTGTGCCATGCTTGATTAGCTATGAGTTATAATGGTTTACCTTGCGTGCCAACATGCTATTGAAATGGTTATGATGTGGTATGATAGGGTTGTATCCTCCTCTGAATTATTTAAGTGACTTGACTTGGCACATGTTCACGCATGTAGTTGAAACAAATCAACATAGCCTTCACGATAATTATGTTCATGGTGGATTATATCCTACTCATGCTTGCATCCAATGTTTATTAATTTTAATGCATGTACATGGCTGCTATCGCTCTCTAGTTGGTCGCTTCCCAGTCTTTTGCTAGCCTTCACCTATACTAAGCGGGAATACTGCTTGTGCATCCAATCCCTTAAACCCCAAAGTTATTCAAGATGAGTCCACTATACCTTCTGATATGCGGTATCTACCTGCCGTTCTAAGTAAATTTGTATGTGCCAAACTCTAAACCTTCAAATAATCATCCTGATTTGTATGCTCGAATAGCTCATGTATCAACTAGGGCTGTCTGTATCTTCCATGCTAGGCGGGTTATTCTCAAGAGGAGTGGACTCAGCTCCTCACTCACGAGAAAATGGCTGGTCACTGGGATGCCCAGTCCCATGCTTTATGCAAACTAAATCATAATAATTGCAAAACAAAACTCCCCCTGGGACTGCTGTTAGTTGGAGGCACTCGTTGTTTCGAGCAAGCCATGGATTGATGTTTGTTGGTGGAGGGAGAGTATAAACTTTACCATTCTGTTTGGGAACCGCCTATAATGTGTGTAGCATGGAAGATATCGCCATCTCTTGGTTGTTATGTTGACAATGAAAGTATACCGCTCAAAATATTATTCACCTCTATTTCAAAACCGAGCTCTGGCACCTCTACAAATCCCTACTTCCCTCTACGAAGGGCCTATCTATTTCCTTTTATATTGAGTCATCACCCTCTTATTAAAAGCACTAGCTGGAGAGCGCAGCTGTCATTTGCATTCATCACTGTTAATTTATATTGGGTGTGACTATGATTGGATCTCTTTTACCATGAATTACAATGTCTAGTCAGTCCTTGATCTTTAAAGGTGCTCTGCATTTATGTTTTGCGGTCTCATAAAGGGCTAGCGAGATACCATCTTGTTATATCATATTATGATTGTTTTGAGAAAGTGTTGTCATCTGAGATTTATTATTATGGCTTGCTAGTTGATTATGCTATTGATATGGGTAATCATGAGACCTGAGAATTATTGCAAATATGGTTAGTTATAATCTTTGCTGAAAACTTGAATGCTAGCTTGACATATTTACAACAACAAGAGCAAACAGAGTTTGTAAAAGTTTTTCTTTATTTCTTTCAGTTTGTCAACTCGATTGCTTGAGGACAAGCAAAGGTTTAAGCTTGGGGGAGTTGATACGTCTCCGTCGTGTCTACTTTTCCAAACACTTTTGCCCTTGTTTTGGACTCTAACTTGTATGATTTGAATGGAACTAACCCGGACTAACGCTGTTTTCAGCAGAATTGCCATGATGTTGTTTTATGTGTAGAAAACAGAAGTTCTCGGAATGACCTGAAACTCCACGGAATATGTTACAATAAATAATAAAAAATCCTCGCCAAAGATGAAGACCAAGGGGCCCACACCCTTGCCACGAGGGTGGGGGGCGCCCCCTAGGGCGCGCCCCCTACCTCGCGGGCCCCCTAGAGACCTCCCGACTCCAACTCCAACTCTATATATCTGCTTTCGGGGAGAAAAAATAGAAGAGAATAAATCATCGCGTTTTACGATACGGAGCCGCCGCCAAGCCCTAAAACCTCTCGGGAGGGCTGATCTGGAGTCCGTTCGGGGCTTCGGAGAGGGGGATTCATCGCCGTCGTCATCATCAACCGTCCTCCATCACCAATTTCATGATGCTCACCGCCGTGTGTGAGTAATTCCATCGCAGGCTTGCTAGACGGTGATGGGTTGGATGAGATTTACCATGTAATCGAGTTAGTTTTGTTAGGGTTTGATCCCTAGTATCCACTATGTTCTGAGATTGATGTTGCTATGACTTTGCTATGCTTAATGCTTGTCACTAGGGCCCGAGTGACATGATTTTAGATGTGAACCTATTATGTTTTCATTAATATATGGGAGTTGTTGATCCTATCTTGCAAGTCTATAGTCACCTATTATGTGTTATGATCCGTTAACCCCGAAGTGACAATAATCGCGATACTTACCGGTGATGACCGTAGTTTGAGGAGTTCATGTATTCACTATGTGCTAATGCTTTGTTCCGGTTCTCTATTAAAAGAAGACCTTAATATCCCTTAGTTTCCATTAGGACCCCGTTGCCACGGGAGGGTAGGACAAAAGATGTCATTCAAGTTCTTTTCCATAAGCATGTATGACTATATTCGGAATATATGCCTACATTACATTGACGAATTGGAGCTAGTTCTGTGTCACCCTATGTTATGACTGTTACATGATGAACCACATCCGGCATAATTATCCATCACTGATCCAATGCCTATGAGCTTTCCATATATTGGTTTACGCATATTTACTTTCCCGTTGCTATTGTTACAATCACTACAAAATACCAAAATATTACTTTGCTTTCATTACTCTTTTGTTACCGTTACCATCACTATCATATTACTTTGCTACTAAACACTTTGCTGCAGATACTAAGTTTCCAGCTGTGGTTGAATTGACAACTCAGCTTCTAATACTTGAGAATATTCTTTGGATCCCCTTGTGTCGAATCAATAAATTTGGGTTGAATACTCTACCCTCGAAAGCTGTTGCGATCCCCTATACTTGTGGGTTATCACCGGGCGAACTTGTCTAGCGGCTCGAGGAGGAGGGGGGCTAGGGTTTGGTCCGGGATTTCGGAGGGGGGATGTTTATATAGATGGTGGGAGCTAGGAGACGGCTATGGAGGTGCGGTTTTCGCCCATGCGATCGTGATCCAATGGCGAAGAGCATGGATGGGGTTTAGATGGGATAGTGTGCTATGGTGGAGGGGTGCTGGGTTACAAAGAGAAAGGGGTCTGGCGGTTAACCGTTGGGTCATCAAACGACCTCCAAATGGAACGAAATTTGACAGGCGGTCTACCGGTGATATACCAATACCGCTCGTCAACTCTCGTCCCATTCTGAGAAAGTTTTTCTCCAGATCATGAAACAAGATCTGGGAGGTGCGACGGGTGCATGTGAGAGTGTCGGATTCCAAAACATACAACGGAGAAAATGACTGGATGCAAGTTTTAGAAAACATGCAGATGATGACATGGCAAAGTGCAACACGCAAGCGAATGACATGGCAATGACGAAGAATAAATGGAAGACACCTGCACATCGGTCTCGGGGCGTTACACCTGATTACTTAGATAACATGTATGTGAATTATGTCATGCGATCCAGTTTTGTTATTCATCTTATCTTTGAATTATGTTATCCTATGCTATCTAGTTTAGATAGACATCATATATGTGAAATTATGTCATGCTATCCATTTTAGTTAAACAATATACATGTCAACTATTTCATGCCCTCTTTTTTCCACACTATCTATTGCATCTGCCTCTCATACAATGTATGTACATTCAACTACGTTTTCTGTTTATCAGCCATTTGAATTGGAGTAGGTGATGCCAGTATCTAGTGAAGTGAAACACGGTCTTCAAATAAAGCAGTGCTACCTCTTGCTGGAGATAGCATCCCGGTTGTACATGCACAAGAACCATCCCTACCACACATAACCCAGACTCTCGCACATTATACCCCCACTGCGATGGACAGAGAACCAGCTTCACCCAATCTAACCCCAACCCCAGCAGATAGTAACCCAGTTCTAGTTGACACAACACCATCTCCACCATAGAGCTTCCAAACAAGAGCAGTTAGTAAGGAAGCTCCAGTGCCCAAAGCGCCAGTACTACCATGGTGAACCCCAACTCCACCTATTAGTACACCTATTCCTGTGGAGGAAGCACAACCAACCAGTCATAGTTTAGCATCTATCGCATTTGATGTTGTTAAATCCTATGTGCATATCTTCCCATCATGGAAAAATTATACTGAAGATGAAGGATAATGCTAGTTGCAAATTATACTGAAAATTAGCACTTTTGCATCAATGATTAGGGCATCAACATGAATAGTAACATACATGCAAACTAACCCACTGAAGGAAATATGCCCTAGAGGAAATAATAAAGTTGTTATTTATATTTCCTTATATCGTGATAAACGTTTATTATTCATGCTATAATTGTATAAACCGGAAACTTAGTACATGTGTGAATACATAGACAAACAGAACGTCACTAGTATGGCTCTACCTGACTAGCTCGTTGATCAAAGATGGTTAAATTTCCTAGCCATGGACAATGAGTTGTCATTTGATAAACGGGATCACATCATTAGAGAATGATGTGATTTACTTGACCCATCCTTTAGCTTAGCACTTTGATCGTTTAGTTTACTACTATTGCTTTCTCCATAACTTATACAAGATCCTATGACTATGAGATTATGCAACTACCGAATACCGAAGGAACACTTAGTGTGCTATCAAACATCACAACATAACTGGGTGACTATAAAGAAGCTCTACAGGTATCTCTGATGGTGTTTGTTGAGTTGGCATAGATCGAGATTAGGATTTGTCACTCCGTGTATCGGAGAGGTATCTCTGGGCCCTCTCGGTAATGCACATCACTATAAGCCTTGCAAGCAATGTGACTAATGAGTTAGTTACGAGATGTTGCATTACGGTACGAGTAAAGAGACTTGCCGGTAACGGGATTGAACTAGGTATCGAGATACCGACGATCGAATATCGGGCAAGTAACATACCGATGATAGAGGGAACAACGTATGTTGTTATGCGGTTTGACCGATAAAGATCTTCGTAGAATATGTAGGAACCAATATGAGCATCCAGGTTTCACTATTGGTTATTGTCCGGAGATGAGTCTCGGTCATGTCTACATAGTTCTCGAACCCGTAGGGTCCGCACGCTTAACATTCGGTGACGATCGGTATTATGAGTTTATGTGTTTTGATGTACCGAAGGTAGTTCGGAGTCCCGGATATGAATGGTCGAGACATAAAGATCATATTGGAAGCCTATGTTTGGACATCGGAATGGTTCCGGGTGAGTTCGGGCATTTATTGGAGTACCGGGGGGGGGGGGTTACCGAAACCCCCCGGGGAGTATATGGGCCTTATTGGGCCTTAGTGGAATAGATGAGAGGAAGCCCAAGGAGGAGGGCGCGCCACCCCTAGCCCAATATGAATTGGGTGGGCCCCCCCCTCCTTCCTTCTCTCTCCCCTTCCATCTCTCCTACTCCTACTAGGGAAAGGGGGATCCTACTCCTGGTGGGAGTAGGACTCCCCCTAGCGTGCGCCATAGATAGGGCCGGCCCTCCCCTCCTCCACTCCTTTATATACGGGGGAGGGGGCACCCCATAGACACACAAGTTGATCTCTTAGCCATGTGCGGTGCCCCCCTCCATAGATTTCCACCTCGGTCATATTGTTGTAGTGCTTAGGCGAAGCACTGCATCGGTAACTTTGTCATCACCGTCATCACACCGTCGTGCTGACGAAGCTCTCCCCCGACACTCAGCTAGATCTAGAGTTCGTGGGACGTCATCGAGCTGAACATGTGCAACTCGTGGAGGTGCCGTACCTTCGGTGCTAGGATCGGTCGGACCGTGAAGATGTACGACTACATCAACCGCATTGTCATAACGCTTCCGCTTACGGTCTACGATGGTATGTCAACAACACTTTCCCTCTCGTTTCTATGCATCACCTAGATGGATCTTGCGTGTACATAGGAATTTTTTTGAAATTACTGTGTTCCTCAACAGTGTCATCTGAACCAGGTCTATGCGTAGATGTTATATGCACGAGTAGAACACAAAGGAGTTGTGGGTGTGGGTATATACATATTGCTTGCCGTCACTAGTTGATTCTTGACTCAGCGGTATTGTTGGATGAAGCGGCTCAGACCGACATTACGCGTACGCTTACGCGAGACTGGTTCTACCGATGTGCTTCTCACATAGGTGGCTAGTGGGTGTCAGTTTCTCCAACTTCAGTTGAATCGGATTCAATGAACAAGGTTCTTTCTGAAGATCAAAAAGAAATCACTATACCGCATTGTGATTTTTGATACGTTGGTAAGAACAGTTCTTGCTCAGCCCATAGCAGCCACGTAAAACTTGCAACAACAAAGTAGAGCACGTATAACTTGTTTTTGCAGGGCATGTTGTGATGTGATATGGTCAAGGCATGCTGCTAAATTTTATTGTATGAGATGATCATGTTTTGTAATAGATTTACCGGCAACTAGCAGGAGCCATATGGTTGTCGCTTGATTGTATGAAATGCAATCGCCATGTAATTGCTTTACTTTATCACTAAGCGGTAGCGATAGTCGTAGAAACAATAGTTGGCAAGACGACAACGATGCTTCGATGGAGATCAAGGTGTCAAGCCGGTGATGATGGTGATCATGACGGTGCTTTGTGGATGAAGATCAAAGGCACAAGATGATGATGGCCATATCATATCACTTATATTGATTGCATATGATGTTTATCCTTTATGCATCTTATTTTGCTTAGTTCGGCGGTAGCATTATAAGATGATCTCTCACTAAATTTCAAGGTATAAGTGTTCTCCCTGAGTATGCATCGTTGCTACAG
Source organism: Triticum aestivum (assembly GCF_018294505.1). Lineage (NCBI taxonomy): Eukaryota > Viridiplantae > Streptophyta > Magnoliopsida > Poales > Poaceae > Triticum > Triticum aestivum. Next base: position 514,126,583 of record NC_057800.1, on the reverse strand, counting down.
TTCGTCGTGCCGAGACACCATGTAATGATAGGGTGTGATAAGCTCTACGTTAACATACAACGGGTGCAATCCAGCTTTGCACATGCGGAATACTCGGGTTAAACTTGACGATCCTAGCATATGCAGATATGGCCTCAGAACACTGAGACCGAAAGGTCGAGCGTGAACATATAGTAGATATGATCAACATAGTGATGTTCACCATTGAAAATTACTCCATCTCACGTGATGATCGGACATGGTTTAGTTAATTTGGATCACGTGATCACTTAGATGATTAAGAGGGATGTCTATCTAAGTGGGAGTTCTTTAGTAATTTGATTAATTGAACTTTAATTTATCATGAACTTAGTACCTGATAGTGTTTTGCGTGTCTATGTTGTTGTAGATAGATGGCTCGTGTTGTTGTTCCGTTGAATTTTAATGCATTCCTTGAGAAAGCTAAGTTGAAAGATGATGGTAGCAATTACACGGACTTGGTCCGTAACTTGAGATTATCCTCATTGCTGCACAGAAGAATTACGTCTTGGAAGCACCGCTAGGTGACAGACCTGCTGCAAGAGCAACACAAGATGTTATGAACGTCTTGCAAAGCAAAGCTGATGACTACTCGATAGTTCAGTGTGCCTTGCTTTATGGCTTAGAACCGGGACTTCAACGATGTTTTGAACGTCATGGAGCATATGAGATGTTCCATGAGTTGAAGTTAATATTTCAAGCAAATGCCCTGATTGCGAGATATGAAGTCTCCAATAAGTTCTACAGCTGCAGAATGGAGGAGAATAGTCCTGTCAGCGAACATATATTCAAAATGTCTGGGTACCACAACCACTTGACTCAGCTGGGAGTTAATCTTCCTGATGATAGTGTCATTGACAGAGTTCTTCAATCACTCCCACCAAGCTACAAGAGCTTCGTGATGAACTATAATATGCAAGGGATGGATAAGACAATTCCCGAGCTCTTCGCAATGCTAAAGGCCGCGGAGGTAGAAATCAAGAAGGAGCATCAAGTTATGATGGTCAACAAGACCACCAGTTTTAAGAAAAAGGGTAAAGGGAAGAAGGGGAACTTCAAGAAGAACAGCAAGCAAGTTGCTGCTCAAGTGAAGAAGCCCAAGTCTGGACCTAAGCCTGAGACTGAGTGCTTCTACTACAAAGGGACTGGTCACTGGAAGCGGAACTGCCCCAAGTATTTGGCGGAGAAGAAGGATGGCAAAGTGAAAGGTATATATGATATAGATGTTATTGATGTGTACCTTAGTAATGCTCGCAGTAGCACCTGGGTATTTGATACTGGTTTTGTTGCTAATATTTGCAACTCGAAACAGGGGCTACGGATTAAGCGAAGATTGGCTAAGGACGAGGTGATGATGCACGTGGGAAATGGTTCCAAAGTCGATGTCATCACCGTCGGCACGCTACCTCTACATCTACCTTCGGCATTAGTTTTAGACCTAAATAATTGTTATTTGGCGCTAGTGTTGAGCATGAACATTATATCTGGATCTTGTTTGATGCAAGATGGTCATTCATTTAATTTAGAGAATAATGGTTGTTCTATTTATATGAGTAATATCTTTTATGGTCATGCACCCTTGACGAGTGGGCTATTTTTACTAAATCTTGATAGTAGTGATAGACATGTTCATAGTATTGAAGCCAAAAGATATAAGTTTAATAATGATAGTGCAACTTATTTGTGGCACTGGGTCATATTGGTGTAAAGCGCATGAAGAAACTCCATGCTGATGGACTTTTGGAATCACTTGATTATGAATCACTTGATGCTTGCGAACCATGCCTCATGGGCAAGATGACTAAGATTCCGTTCTCCAGAACAATGGAGCGAGCAACAGACTTGTTGGAAATAATACATACTGATGCACGCGGTCCGATGAGTGTTGATGCTCGCGGTGGGTATCGTTATTTGCTCACCTTCACAGATGATTTGAGCAGATTTAGGTATATCTACTTGATGAAACATAAGTCTGAAACATTTGAAAAGTTCAAAGAATTTCAGAGTGAAGTGGAAAATCATCGTAACAAGAAAATTAAGTTTCTATGATATGATCGTGGTGGATAATATTTGAGTTATGAGTTTGGTCTTCATTTGAAACAATGTGGAATAGTTTTGCAACTCACGCCACCTGGAACACCACAGCATAATGGTGTGTCCAAACATCGTAACCGCACTTTATTAGATATGGTGCGATCTATGATGTCTCTTACTAATTTACTGCTATCATTTTGGTGTTATGCTTTAGAGACAGCTGCATTCACATTAAATAGGTCACCATCAAAATCTGTTGAGACGACACCTTATGAACTATGGTTTGGCAAGAAACCCAAGTTGTCGTTTCTTAAATTTTTGGGCTGCGATGCTTATGTGAAAAAGCTTCAAGCTGATAAGATCGAACCCAAATAAGAGAAATGTGTCTTCATAGGATACACAAAAGAGACTATTGGGTACACCTTCTATCACAGATCCGAAGGCAAGATATTCGTTGCTAACAATGGATCCTTTCTAGAGAAGGAGTTTCTCTCGAAAGAAGTGAGTGGGAGGAAAGTAGAACTTGATGAGTTAATTGTACCTACTACCTTATTGGAAAGTAGTTCATCGCGGAAATCAGTTCCAGTGATTCCTACACCAATAAGTGTGGAAGCTAATGATGATGATCATGAAACCTCTGATCAAGTCATTACCGAACCTCGTAGGTCAACCAGAGTGAGATCCGCACCAGAGTGGTACGGTAATCCTGTTCTGCAGGTCATGTTACTTGACCATGACAAACCTACGAACTATGAGGAAGCGATGATGAGCCCAGATTACGCAAAATGGCTCGAGGCCATGAAATCTGAGATGAGGTCCATGTATGAGAACATAGTGTGGACTTTGGTCGACTTGGCCGATGATCGGCAAGCTATAGAGGATAAATGGATCTTCAAGAAGAAGACTGACGCTGACGGTAATGTTACTGTCTACAAAGCTCGACTTGTTGCAAAAGGTTTTCGACAAGTTCAAGGAGTTTACTACGATGAGACCTTCTCACCCGTAGCGATGCTTAGGTTCGTCTGTATCATGTTAGCAATTGCCGCATTTTATGAATATGAAATTTTAAAAATGGATGTCAAAACTGCATTCCTTAATGGTTATCTTAAAGAAGAGTTGTATATGATGCAACCAGAAGGTTTTGTCGATCCAAAAGGTGCTAACAAAGTGTGCAAGCTCCAGCGATCCATTTATGGATTGTTGCAAGCCTCTCGGAGTTGGAATATATGCTTTGATAGTGTGATCAAAGCATATGGTTTTATACAGACTTTTGGAGAAGCCTGTATTTACAAGAAAGTGAGTGGGAGCTCTGTAGCATTTCTGATATTATATGTAGATGACATATTGTTGATCGGAAATGATACTGAATTTCTGAATAGCATAAAAGGATACTTGAATAAGAATTTTTCAATGAAAGACCTCGGTGAAGCCACTTATATATTGGGCATCAAGATCTATAGAGATAGATCAAGACGCTTAATTGGACTTTCACAAAGCACATACCTTGATAAAGTTTTGAAGAAGTTCAAAATGGGTCAAGCAAAGAAAGGGTTCGTGCCTATGTTACAAGGTGTGAAGTTCAGTTAGACTCAATGCCCGACCACTTTAGAAGATAGAGAGAAAATGAAAGTCATTTCCTATGCTTCAGCATAGGTTCTATCATGTATGCAATGCTGTGTACCAGACCTGATGTGTGCCTTGCTATCAGTTTAGCAGGGAGCTACCAAAGTAATCCAGGAGTGGATCACTGGACAGCGGTCAAGAACATCCTGAAATACCTGAAAAGGACTAAGGATATGTTTCTCGTTTATGGAGGTGACAAAGAGCACGGTTACGTTGATGCTCGCTTTGACACTGATCCGAATGACTCTAAGTCACAAACCGGATACGTATTTTTATTGAATGGTGGAGCTATTAGTTGGTGTAGTTCCAAGCAGAGCGTCGTGGCGGGATATACGTGTGAAGCGGAGTACATAGCTGCTTCAGAAGAAGCAAATGAAGGAGTCTGGATGAAGGAGCTCATATCCGATCTAGGTATCATACCTAGTGCATCGGGTCCAATGAAAATCTTCTGTGATAGTACTGGTGCAATTGCCTTGGCAAAGGAATCCAGATTTCACAAGAGAACCAAGAACATCAAGAGACGCTTCAATTCCATCCGTGATCAAGTCAAGGAGGGAGACATAGAGATTTGCAAGATACATACGGATCTGAATGTTGCAGACCTGTTGACTAAGCCTCTCTCATGAGCAAAACATGATCAAAACCAAGACTCCATGGGTGTTAGAATCATTACAATGTAATCTAGATTATTGACTCTAGTGCAAGTGGGATACTGAAGGAAATATGCCCTAGAGGCAATAATAAAGTTGTTATTTATATTTCTTATATCATGATAAAATGTTTATTATTCATGCTATAATTGTATTAACCGGAAACTTAGTACATGTGTGAATACATAGACAAACAAAGTGTCACTAGTATGCCTCTACTTGACTAGCTCATTGATCAAAGATGGTTAAATTTCCTAGCCATGGACAAAGAGTTGTCATTTGATAAACGGGATCACATCATTAGAGAATGTTGTGATTGACTTGACCCATCCGTTATCTTAGCACTTTGATCATTTAGTTTACTGCTATTGCTTTCTCCATAACTTATACATGATCCTATGACTATGAGATTATGCAACTCCCGAATACCGGAGGAACACTTAGTGTGCTATGAAACGTCACAACGTAACTGGGTGACTATAAAGATGCTCTACAGGTGTCTCTGATGGTGTTTGTTGAGTTCACATAGATCGAGATTAGGATTTGTCACTCCGTGTATCGGAGAGGTATCTCTAGGCCCTCTCGGTAATACACATCACTATAAGCCTTGCAAGCAATGTGACTAATGAGTTAGTTACGGGATGTTGCATTACGGAACGAGTATAGAGACTTGCCGGTAACGAGATTGAACTAGGTATTGAGATACCGACGATCGAATCTCGGGCAAGTAACATACCGGTGACAAAGGGAACAACCTATGTTGTTATGCGGTTTGACCGATAAAGATCTTCGTAGAATATGTAGGAACCAATATGAGCATCCAGGTTCCGCTATTGGTTATTGACCGGAGATGAGTCTCGGTAATGTCTACATAGTTCTCGAACCCGTAGGGTCCGCACGCTTAACGTTCGGTGACGATCGGTGTCGTGGTTCTATGTCTGACAGTAAAGTAGGGGGGTAGGAATGTAGAGGCAAGATCCTAGCTACGGTGAGATTGTGCACGCAAGATGTACGAGTTCAGGCCCTTCGCGGTGTAAGTAACAGCCCTACATCTCGGTGCCCGGAGGCTCGATCGATTGGATTATGCGTGAAGTTATAGGGGGTGCGAACCCTTGTGCCAGTGGAGGGGGGTGGCTTATATAGAGTGCAGCAGGACCCAACCAGCCCACGTTACAAGGGTTCAATGTACATAAAGAGGGGACGTTACTGGTAATGTCAGCATTAAAGTGACATAAATGACCCTTAAGGCTATGGGGTGAACGCCTGACCGTTGCCATCCTGAGTGGCCTTTGATCTTCTGCGCTCCGATTGGTTTGTGATGTGGTCGAATGATTATATCATGGTCGAATGAAATTGGGTTATTCGAGTGGAACTCATGGTCGAGTGGGTTGCATCTTGAGGTGATTCCAGTCGGTAGAATTTTCTATCCTTTGGATGTCTTTGACTATAGGGCAGTGTCCTTGGGAAGGGTGCTTAGATCAGGTATATTGCCCTACCCTAGGTACATGGCACCGTCATTAGCCCCTGAATGGTTCTGGGTTTGAGTGGAAAATGAAGTTGACAACGGTTCCGACCCGACTTTTATGTTGCGGAAGCATATGACTGGATTGGTGAAACATGCCACAGCTTCGACTTCGTTTTCAGTCGCCTTGAGCCATTCAGAAGTTGTCGAGTGAAGTTTCTACTGATGAGTTTCGACTGTTAGTGTTGCATGAAATCTTCTGTGTGATTAACTGCCCTGCTGTTCTCGGATCCGGCGGGATTCGAAATTTGGGGAAGTGCGCGGGGCGGAGAGGGACGCGGTAATCAGAGTAGATTAGGCAGGGGCACCTCGATCCCCGCACCACCTTTTTCGCCACGTACTACGCGCGCGCCTGTTGTGGGATTTGACAGGATTGCCTGGGTCCACCGGTCAGCCACTCAGAGAACGGGGCCATATAAGGCGCCGAGGCCGCTGCCTTTGCATTGTGCGCCCCATTCTCCTCCTCCTTCCTCCGCTCCCCACTGCTTCTGCCTCCGCTCTCGGCGTCGCCGCCCATCTCGAGCCCGTTCCACCGCAATGGGGAAGGACAAGAACACCACTCTAGAGCGCGCGAAGAAAGCAACGGCGAAGGGGAAGGGGAAGAAGAAGAGTCGGGGCGGGTCGTCATCAAGATCTGCTTTGCTGTGCGGCTGGATCCAGGGCGACTGGATCCGGTCGACCATCGTGAAAGAAGACATGGAGGATCTAGTTGACGGAGGGCTGATCTGTAATGCCCCGGACACACCCGCCGGTGGTCGTTACTCCTGGCGGGATCTAGACTGGCCCCACAGATCAATACTAGTCTTTTCTGCGCACTTTGTCCTCACTCATGCGCACCCGGGAGCAACTTCCCGGTCGGTCACCCATCCTGACACTACTCCAAATTGAGCACGCTTAACTTTGGAGTTCTGTTCGAATGGGCTCCCGGAAAAGAAGGAATTCCTTATTGATATGAGTAGTCTATCATCCCTAATAAGCCAGGCTATCACATACACCCCCACTCAGAGGAACCGACATCCTCGTCGGGCCACAGGAACGTTCCCTCTTATCACATACGTCTGTGCATCCAGTCCAGTACATGTGTCATTCCGTGTGCCACGACGGGTCACAAACGTCATGAACAACATGACCGTGCACCTGTCCGCAAACGTCCGTGTAACCGCGAGGGTCGGCTCTAATACCAACTTGTAACGTCCCGGACACACCCGCCGGTGGTCGTTACTCCTGGCGGGATCTAGATTGGCCCCACAGATCAATACTAGTCTTTTCTGCGCACTTTGTCCTCACCCGTGCGCACCCGGGAGCAACTTCCCGGTCGGTCACCCATCCTGACACTACTCCAAACTGAGCACGCTTAACTATGGAGTTCTGTCCGAATGGGCTCCCGGAAAAGAAGGAATTCCTTATTGATATGAGTAGTCTATCATCCCTAGTAAGCGAGGCTATCACATGATCGCCCACAAGTCTTGGAGGCTTTCGGGGGACGAGACCGAGCCGCGACTGCAAGAGGGTGGATGTGTCCTACTTGCGACCCATGTCGATCGCGGTTTTTCTTTGCCCCCCATCCTTTCTTCTGGGGTTTTCTAAATTTCTTCGGAGCCCAACTTCACCACATTCCCCCCAACACTATCACATACCTCGCTGCCTATGTGTCCATGTGCGAGAACTTTCTGGGTTGTCGACCACACTGGGGCCTCTTCAAGCACATTTTCACCTGCCGCTCTCAGTCGGTAAAAAAGGTCAATCCGAGTGATGAGAGGACACACGTGATCCAGATGTGTGGGGGTTTAGGGATCCAAATGGGAACAAAAGCACTTTCCCTACCATGATTCTTCCCGAGTCAGTCAGGGGGTGGCAGTCGACCTGGTTCTATTGTAAGGATGAACCGACTCCAGGACAGTCGACCGGTCTTCCTCTGTTCTCCACCGAGCGAGTCAAGAAGCCTTCTTCGTTGAGAGTGACTCCATAGGAGAAAGAGGAGGTTGCTATGCTGGTTGAGCGAGTGGTCCAACTTATCCGTGATGGCGTGACTGGTATGGATTTTCTAGAAGCATTTCTGTTGGGGATATTATTATTGGGCGTAAACCGGCTAGGAAAGGCCGGGTCAACTTCATCCGTAGTGGATTATGCTTGAGGCCCATGTAAACAGAAGAGGAAAGGCCCAGGGCCCAGAAACCGGTTTAAAGCCTGTAGCCGTGAACCGGAATTAGTATGTAACTTGTGTTGTAAGATAGAAAGAGTGGAGACCGAACCGGACACGTTTATGAGCCGGTTGCGGGACTCTGTAAACCGACGGGCGCCACCCATGTATATAAGGGGATGACCCGGTAGCTGTTCAGGGGGGAGACAACAACTCGAGAGCCAAAAAAGCGGATTCGCTCCCTGGCCTTCGAAACCCAAGCAATACCAATCACAACTAGACGTAGGCTTTTACCTTCATCGAAGGGGCCGAACTAGTATAAACTCTCCGTGTCCCCTTGTCTGGTTTAACCCCTTTAAGCTAACCCGTTGCGATGGCTCCACGACTAAGTCCTTTCATGAGGACATCTGCCGTGACAAACCCACAACAGTTGGCGCCCACCGTGGGGCTATCGCACAATGGTTTCGAGTTCTTGAAGGGCAGCTTTGATGGACTCAAGGGATACGCTGTGGGCCAGATGACGAAGAGTCGTCGCGGCAAGCTCTACATCGACAATGCGGGATGGGGTCCAGAGGCCGATTCAATTGAATATGGGTATCGGGTCCCCTTTGGTGGGATTCACGTCTTCATCGGCAAGATTGGCGAACCGGCCCCTGAGCCGGACACCTGCACCGACATCATCGAAACGGCTCAGCGTGCAAGTTCTTTGCCAGTTCGGCCCGTGACGAAGCGTGTTTTTGTAGGTGTCATCCATGGAGTAGAATACGAGGATGGACCGGCATCCGATGGAGAAACCGTTGTCTGTTCTGACGACGAGTCTTCTGGAGAGACCGAATTGCTCTATCAGTTGCAGGATGGCCGGATTGGTGGAGGATCCAAGGGCAACAATATTCCGAACCCCCATGATCTGCCAAACCGGGCCGCTATCTTCATGGGCGGTACACAGTCGGCGCCTCACTCATCAACTGTTGCAGCAATACTCTCCGATTCAGTAACGGCTACGCCGGCGGGGGCAGGAAGCTCTGCGCCGCCTCCGGCTCAAGTCCTGTCTGACCTGTTCGACGCTTTGGCAACATTGATGGCCGCAGAGGTGGATGCAGCAGCCCGGGATCAGCACAACACGGAGATTGCGAAGGTGAAGGATCAAATAGCTCAGGCTAAAGCGGACCTAGCGGCAGAGAACGCCAGGATGGCTACAGAACGGGCCGAGTTGGAAGCACAGGCCTACCGGATTAGGCTGGATCAGAACGCTTCCAAAGAAGTCATGAGAAGAAGGTACCGATCGCATCTCCCGTCGGGTTATGAGCCACGAAACCTCTTCAACACACCAAGAGCGGGAGCTAGTAACCAGCCAATACTGAACCGGACGGAGGCACCAGGAACAGGAGCGCCGGTTCAACCGCGCACGATGGACCCGCCTCATTGGAACAATGTTGTGCCGCAGTATGTACCAACACCTCCCGGGCATTATTCCAACCCGTTGGATAATATCGTGGCTGCCGCTTCACGTCTAGCAGCCCTCCCAACCGACAGCGAATCACCAGTTGCGATTGAGGCACGTCGGGCTAGAGACCTCCTTCAAACGGCATTAAACCAACAACAGGCATACTCACACAGTCGTGAGAGGATTCATCCCACTCCCCGTCCGAGCCGGAGCTATAACAGACACGTGGAGGATGAACCGGCTGTGTCAGGCAGCGCACGTCGCCGTAATTCGCCGTGAGGGCACAACCCGGCAGGGGGAGGTGCTAATGCACAAGATGTTGTGGATCATGGCCGCGCGCGTCGGGAGTCCGAGTTAGCAGCTCGACACGGAGCGCGTCAGCTCGACACGGAGCGCGTCAACATACTCCGGTTCACCCTACCGCTTCAGTAGAACCGTGGGTGGTATTTAGTTCCTTAGGGGTGCCGTGTCTCACCCCCGCTTTGCGTAATGTGAGACTGCCTAAGGATTTCAAAGGGCCTCGTAAGGTGCCCAATTACACCGCTAATTTGCAACCAGAGGCGTGGGTGAAAGTTACGAGATGGCAATGGAGATGCTGGATGTGGATGAAGCGGTATGTACTAAATACTTCGCCATGATGTTGGAGGGAACAACTCGTACTTGGTTAAAGAGCTTACCAGTTAATTCTGTCGGATCATGGGCCGAATTGAAGCACCGGTTTATCCAGAACTTCAAGGATACTTGTAAGCAGCCCATGTCAATCGTAGATCTGGCCACTTGTGTCCAAGAGGAGGGGGAGTCCACGACCCATTGGGTAAAGCGGGTCTCAGCAATTTTGCATTCATCGGATCACATTGATGCAGATACCGCAGTGCTAACATTGGAGGGCAATTGCCATTTTTGCCGCTCAAACAGAAGTTAGGAAGGCTCAAACGTCACTGCAATGATATGTCAACGCTCATGGCCACTTTGGTTAAGTACGCTGATTCAGATAATACCAAGGACCCGGACTCAGAGGAGGACAAACCGGGGAAAGGGAAGAAGAACAACAACGCCAAGGGTCAGCTGCATAATCCGGCAGGCCACGGGAACAGTGGTAAGCGCAAGGCCGATAGTAGCTTGGACTTTGTCGCTAACACCAATGCTCAGGAGAATGGCCAGCGCTGCAAGGGCAAGCAGCCCTAGAGGGGCGGAGGCTTAGGCCCCAATTTGGAGTGCCTGTTAAATCAGCCATGTCCAAAGCATGGATCAGAAGAGAAGCCAACGTCGCATCTTTGGAAGGACTGCTATATCATGCGGGATTTCAAGAACTCCAATATGTTCCAGTATGATAATGGCCCGCCCGGCGGTTCAGGAGGTGGTTTCCACGGGCCGGATTACGGAGGTGGTGGTTCCGGTTTAGGATTTCATGGCAACCAAACCGGACACATCAATCAAGGGCACCAAGGCAACCAGGGAGGTTACAACCATCAGGGGAACCAGCAGCAACAGTCGGGTTACCAGAGCAATGCCAAGCAGCTAAATAGCGGGCAATATCATGTCTTCACTACTAGTTTGTGCAAGCGTGATCAGAAGCTTCACAAGAGGGCAGTGAACTCTGTTGAACCGGCAGTGTCTCAGTATTTGCGCTGGTCTGAGCAACCAATTTTGTGGAGTAGAGAGGATCACCCACCCCGGGTTGACAATCCGGGTCACTTAGCCCTGGTGGTGGCCCCTCAAGTTGGGGGGTACAAGTTCACTAAAGTGCTGATGGACGGGGGAAGTAGTATCAACATTCTATATTATGATACATTCCACCGTATGGGGTTGACAGATAAGAATCTTAAACCGTCAAATACCGTTTTTCATGGTGTGGTGCCTGGTAAGTCCGCATATCCAGTGGGCAAGATAGCCTTAGAGGTGGCTTTTGGAGATGATTATGATTCAAGGTCAGAAACATTGACTTTTGAGGTGGTGAAAATCAAAAGTCCGTACCACGCCCTGTTTGGGCGGCCGGCTTATGCTAAATTCATGGCGAGGCCGTGTTATGTTTATCTACATCTTAAAATGCCAGGTCATAAGGGGACTATCACAGTACATGGAAGCATAAAGATCGCTTTGGAGTGTGAGGAAGGTGATGCGGCTTATGCTGAGTCTATTTGTGCCACGGAGGAGTTGAAATTCTATAAGGAGCAGGTTGATCCGGCAGATATGACCTCTTTGAAAAAGCCGACTACGGAGCACGATCCGGTGTTGAAGTTCAAATCGGCTACAAATACTAAGATGGTTGATTTTGTTCCAGGCGACTCATCCAAGCAATTCAGCATTAGCGCTAACCTGGATCCCAAATAGGAAAGCGCGCTCATCGAGTTCATCCGTGAGAACCGGGACATCTTTGCATGGAAACCTTCTGACATGCCAGGTGTACCGAGAGAACTGCCTGAGCACACACTCAACATTGATCCTAAGTTTAAACCGGTCCGGCAGTTTCTCTGCCGCTTCAAGTAGAGAGGCGTAAGGATATCGGTGAAGAGGTAGCTCGGTTGTTGGCCGCAGGGTTTATCATGGAGGTCTTTCATCCGGAGTGGTTGGCTAATTCGGTGCTGGTTCTTAAGAAAAACGACACTTGGCGTATGTGTGTGGATTACACATATTTAAACAAGGCTTGCCCCACAGGCCCCTTTGCCCTCCCTCATATTGATCAGATAATTGATGCTACGGCAGGTTGTGACCGTTTGTGTTTTCTGGATGCTTATTCTGGTTATCATCAGATCAAAATGGCGGTTAAGGACCAGGAGAAGACAACTTTCATAACTCCCTTTGGAGCCTTCTGCTATGTCTCCATGCCCTTTGGGCTCAAGAGTGCCCAGGCAACTTATCAGCGTTGTGTTCAGAATTGCCTTCATAAGCAGATTGGGCGCAATGTTCATGCATATGTGGATGACATTGTGATAAAGTCCAGAAAGGAGGAAACATTGATAGATGATTTGAGAGAAACCTTTGACAACCTCTGGGTTTACAAGATGATGCTCAATCCGGAGAAGTGTGTCTTTGGTGTCCCGACAGGCAAACTCTTGGGTTTCCTGGTGTCAAACAGAGGCATTGAGGCTAATCCGGAAAAAATTGTAGCGATCACATCTTTGTCTAAACCGGTGTGTATCAATGACGTTCAACGCCTGTCCGGCTGGATTACAGCTTTGAGCCGTTTTATCAGTCGTCTCGGGGAGAAGGCCATCCCTTTATATCAGATGCTCAAGAAAACAGATAATTTTGTCTGGAGCGAGGCAGCTGATAAGGCATTTGAGGATCTGAAGAGGCAGTTAGCTAAACCACCTGTGCTTGCAGCACCGAACGATAAGGAGCCGTTATTGCCATATGTGGCTGCTAACGCCCGAGCTGTTAGCGTGGCTATCATGGTGGAGCGCAAGGAAGTTGGCAAGGAATATCCGTTTCAACGACTGGTTTATTATATCAGTGAGGTGCTCATTGAGTCAAAGCAGAGGTATCCACATTGGAAGAAGCTGGTGTATGGAGTGTTTATGGCAAGCCGGAAGCTTAAACACTACTTTCAAGGCCATCCCATCATAGTGGTTAGTTCAGCTCCTCTGGGAGATATCATTCAAAACAGAGAAGCAACTGGCTGGATTGCCAAGTGGGCTATTGAGCTTGGACCTCATGGGCTCAAATATATACCCCGCACAGCGATAAAATCCCAGGCACTCGTGGACTTCATCAATGATTCGACGGAGTTACAGGCACCAGAAGAAAACCCGGATAATACGTATTGGACTATTCATTTTGATGGGTCCAGATAGTTGGAAGGCTCGAGGGCTGGAGTTATACTAACTTCCCCACGAGGTGACAAGTTCTGTTATGTCCTCCATTTAATGTTCCCTTGTACTAGCAATGCAGCTGAATATGAGGCTTTACTCCATGGTCTTTGGATGGCTAAGGAGATGAACTTAAGCCGGGTTAAGTGCTTCTGCAATTCAGATCTGGTGGCTCAACAGGTGTCTGGCACTTGGGATTCTAAAGACCCACTCATGGCTGTATATCGGCGAGAGGTGCATACAGTGGCTGGTCACTTCAAGGGTTATCAGGTGGACCATGTAGACCGGCGAAAGAATGAAGCGGCAGACGCTTTAAGTCATCTTGGTTCTCAGCCTAAACCAGTTCCACCTAATGTCTTTCTTGACGTATTGCATAATCCATCAATAAAGGTACCAACAAAAGAAGAGTTGGCTATTCCTGATCCGGAGGCTCAATTGATGGCAGCTTTGCATGCCATACCGGATTGGACAATCCCATATCTGGCTTACATGAACCGGGGCGAGTTACCAGACGATGAAATGTTGGCTCGACAGATAATCCGGCATTCCAAGTCCATGACCATACTCAACGGGGAGTTACATCGTTACAGCATTTCAGGAGCAATTCAGCATTGTGTTTCTCCTCAAGAGGGTTGTGAGATTTTGTGAGAAATCCATGAAGGGGATTGCGGTCACCACGCCGGTTCAAAGTCTTTGGTTGCTAAAGCTTTTCGCCACGGTTTTTGCTGGTTAACAGCACATGCTGATGCAGAGGATTTAGTCAAGAGATGTGACGGTTGTCAAAAATTCGCATGCCGTGCTCACATTCCGGCTCAGGAGTTGAGGATGATTCCAATAACTTGGCCGTTTGCGACTTGGGGGCTTGATATGGTTGGACCCTTCAAGCGATCCGAGGACAAAAAGACCCACTTATTAGTGGCAGTTGATAAATTCACCAAATTGGTGGAAGCAGAGCCAGTCAGCAAGTGTGATGCGGCCACGACGGTTCAATTCATCAAAAAGGTGATATTCCGGTTTGGTTTTCCACGCAGCATTATAACTGATAATGGTACTAATCTGTCAAAGGGAGAGATGGAGGAATTTTGCCAACGTGAGCACATCCGGCTTGATATAGCATCAGTGGCTCACCCCCAATCTAATGGTCAAGCGGAAAGGGCAAATCAAGAAATTCTGAGAGGTATTAATCCCCGGCTTATGGTTCCTTTGAAGCGGACACCGGGTTGTTGGGTGGAGGAATTACCTTCTGTGTTATGGAGCATCAACACCACACCTAACATATCGACGGGTTACACACCTTTCTTCATGGTTTATGGAGCGGAGGCGGTTCTCCCTAGTGACATCCATCACGATTCGCCCCGGGTGGCAGCTTATGTTGAAGCAGATAATGAGACAGCACGTCAGGATTCTCTAGACCTGTTAGATGAAGAACGTGATCTTGCAGCAGCACGTTCGGTGATTTATCAACAGGATCTCCGACGATATCACAACCGTCGGGTTAAGACCAGAACCTTTCACGAGGGCGATTTGGTGCTCCGGCTCATTCAGGATCAAACTGATATGCACAAATTATCCCCACCTTGGGAAGGACCTTTTGTGGTCAGCAAGAATCTGCACAACGGGTCATACTACCTCATTGATGTTCGAGAGCACCAAGACTCACGTAAATCGGAGGAGGAGATCAAGCGGCCGTGGAACATAGCTCTTCTTCGGCCTTACTATACTTGAGCCATAGGCTCTTCATATGTACATATTTATGACAATGTATATATTATATAATAAACCGGAGCCTCCATTCAAGCGGGGTATCTGTTCTTTTTACATCATGTGTGTGCTTACAAGAGTTTATTGACCAAGTGGAGTGTTTTGTTAATCCGGTCTCTGCAGCCACACGGATATAAAGAAAATCACTAGGGGGCTTGGTCATATCTGAACCATAGCTACACCTCTTGATCGGTTTGAAACCACGAAGGGATATCACTAGGGGGCTTGGTTTTTATCACACCATAGCTACACCTCTTGATAGGCGTTTAAGCCACAAAGGAAAATATGTGGGTCCAAAGAGAGTATTGCACAAAGCACAAACTCAAACATGGGCACCCACTGAGCACAACTCACAAAGTTACTTGGGGGCTCTTTTTGCAAAGAAACAAAGAGTTTGAAAGGACCCTTGTAATTGTCTATGAAGCCACGGCTTGGAAGCCTGGTGTATTCACCTAAAAACCCGGGTTAACCTGCCTTCATCAAGTAAGCCACTCCTGTCCAAGTAATCCTGGTATGACCCGCCGAACGTTTGACAAGTCAATCTTTTACAGACCCTGAACTTGTCAAAGTTAAAACGACGATTGGTTAAGTGGAGGCCCATCTTAAAAGGCTTTGTTAAATGGTTTAACTCAGAGGCCTGGCAGCCCATGAAAAGCCTCGATTTGGAGCCTGACAGCTCGTAAAAAGCCTTGCATATTTCCTTTTTGACTCTTATTTGTTAAAGATTTTTTACTTTATAAAAGTTCATAAGTGTCTTCTGATAAATCGGTGTCCTTGACCCAGCTTGCTTTTCAACTACAAGTTGTCAGTACATGATCAGTTATAAACCGGTGTTCGTTGTCCTGGTCTGGTTTGTCTAAATCGCCAGCACTATAAAGAAAACCCGGTTGATTATTATATCCCGGTACGGCTTATTATCATAATCCGGCAATATAAGGATGGAGTTATTATTACTCCGGATTGGTGTTAACACCTTTACCAAACAATTGGTCAACTCATGAGGTATGTTGCACATATTACTTTTTATATACAACAACTTTGATCATTCATCTAAGTATGGTATATATGTTGAGCATCATAACCCGTCCAGTGGTAAACCACTAGGACACTTTGCAAGTTCTTGTACCCAGGAACACAATTCATCATGGGCTATGCATGAATATATCCCAAAAGGTGGAACAAGTTGTCACGAGTTATTACAAAACATGCTCGATGGCATGACAGATAAAGGAGTTTTGGCTACCCTATTACAAGAAGTTTTCAAGGCGGTCCCAATTGCATAATTGTTTTTAAAGTATCGGCACACAATAGCCAGTAAGCCAGCGACCGGTTTAAGACGCTTCATCTAGACGGCTTGATGGTTGAGGGTTAGTTGGTGTCGGCACTTCTTCATCCCTCCCCAGTCGCTGGAAATCAACCGTCGACCAATCGATTCCAGTTAAAGCTTGAAATACTGCCTCTTCATTTTTAAGACTGGATGGGTTAATATCAGGAGCGTAAGTATGATTACGAATCAGAGGCACAAGTTCTTCAACTTCATGGATTTCGGCAGGCTGTCTTTTCCCTTCAGCGTCATAAGCCGGTTGAAAATGAGACAAGTCTATGTCTTCGGCCAGCTTGCTGGCTATTGGCCGCATCTCTTTGGTCAGTCTCCGGAGATCATCATTGTCGAAGTCTGAACCGTCCTCCTTTACGCCTGGGTATCCTTTGATGATATCCTCCGCTTCAAGGTCTGGAATCCAGGCCTTGGCTCGAATAAGGGCGGTTAAAGCTCCTACTCTTGCAGCTGCCTTCTTCAATCGACAATCCGGGTTGGTAACATGGCCATCTTCTCAAGTGTTTCCTTTATTAGGGTTGGTGCCGGTTTGTTGTAAGCCGCCGTGCAAACAGCCCGCTGAGACCCAGAGTATAACTATTCAATCAAAGTATACGCCGCTTTGAGCTTCATCCGCATGTCTGTACCAAGATGAGCAATCCGAGTGCCTGTCAAGGTTTTATGTCAACATTCTGGTTAATGATAAGGTTCATTGAATTGCGCAAAACACATAAGGAGATACTTACCAAAGATAGCAGAAGTCATAGCGTTGATTTGCCGTTTCAAGCCAGCTAGTTCATCTACAATTGGTTTCAGGGCTGCCTCGGTGTCTTCAGCTCTTTTTGTTAAACCAGATTGTTCGGTTTCCCAGTCAGCACGATCTTTGTTGAAAGATTCTTTCAGCTTTTCCATTGCGGCCAGGGCTTGGGTCAGCTCCTCTTTGGCTTTTGCGGCTTCTGCCTGTTGTGACTTCACATTCTCTTGCAAGTCAGCGTTTCGGGAATCTCTATTCCTCAGTTCAGCCTACAACATTGAAGATATATCAAACAATAGGATATATATATATATATATATATATATGTTCTAAGTACAAAGCGTATAACAAGTTATGCACTTCGTACTTGGGGGCTAATGCCTACTTGCTCTAAATTACTACATTTTATACAAGTCTCCAGAATAATGCAAGCATTATCCTTGACACTTGGGGGCTAATGTACGTCTGTTCAAAAACGGATGCATGGATTAAAACCCGGATTAAGTTTCCAAGTTAAACCGGCCTTTGGGGGCTACGCTGCGGAAAGATATCTAATTGTTAAAGGATGCGTCTTGGTTCTTATTAGAGGCCTAACATTTTGAGAATCAATGACGAGAAACTTAAAGTGCTACAAAGACCCGGTTTATGATTAACATCATAAAACGGCCCTTGGGGGCTACTTGGGCTAGTATTTCAACTTTGAATCAACAAACAAAGGGAGGTAAAAAATACCTCATATCGCTCCTTCATCAAATTCACCAAACTGGCTTCATAGTCCCGGTTTGAGTGAAGACGGTTCAAGAATCTAGAGTGAAGCTCTTCAGCGTTGAGATGAGCATAACTTGATAAATCGCTACTCCATTTGCCTTTTTCCCTGGCAGCCCGCTCTTCTTTGGCACTATGTTGAGCCAAGATTACGGGATGGACAGGAGAGCTGTGGCCCATTCCAGTAATGATAACGTCGTCTCCTTGGCCTTGAGTGTTTTTGGCTGGTGATAATGGAGTTTCAGCATCTTTCACCGGACTAGCCCGGTTTGGCTCTACCGGTTCAGTATCAGGCGCGGCAGGTTCAACGTCTGTTGGTTCATCAGTGTTTTGGCCTTGAAGGGGCGGGTCATCAGAGGCGGCTTCAGGATGAGGGCCCTCCGGATCACAAGTTTGGTCCGGTTCACCTCTTGGTTCTTGTTCAAAAGTGGCTGGGTCTTCGGGCGGATTGTTGACCCGAGCTTTCTTGTTGGGTCTGGCTTTGGCTCTGCAGATAAAATTAAAAGAGGGTTAACATTTTATTCCAGATTTACAACACATTGGAAGGAAAAGTTTTAAAGCTTACCCAGCCACAGTTTTCAGAGGGGGGAGTTGAGTTGATGTCGATTCACCAGAGGATGAGGGAGGTGTCACCTGATAATTTGAATCGGATGGATTAAGAGGTTGTCTGAAATAACCTGCCTTGGGGTAAGAATTGTCAGGAGTAGGAAAGACCTCAGACCGGCGCTTCGGAACCGGGGTGTCAGGTAAACCAGTTGAAGTAACCTATTGTCTACTGTGCCGGGTTGTCCGGCGAGCTTCATGCTGCTGAGTCTTCAAAATAAATGTTGGATCCAAATGAGCGAGAGGATGAGAAAAGCTTACTTTCTGGACTGCTTGACGGGTTTTTTGTGTTGGCTTAGAGTCTGAATCGGAGGAAAGGTAATTACCTCTACATCATCAGCTTGGCTACCTTCTGCGTCCTCCTGAGGAAGATCATTGTTAATGAGATGCATGAAAAGGGAGCCAAGTGAGTCAAGTTCTACCTCAACTTCTGGATCATCAGCATCATCATTAAGTTCCATGTTGATTCGGTCAGCCGTTTTTCATTTCGACGTCCGTTTGACGGCTTTGGTTTTGGGGCGAGATGGTTTGACCGCTTTATCCCCGGTTGGCTTTACTGCTTTCTCTACGAATTTCCGTTTCCAGAAGGGATCATCACCCTATACATACATACACAGAAGAAGGATTACAAGTTGAACAAATTAAAGATATCAAAGATGAAAAGGAAGTAAAGTGCTTACAACAGGCGGTTTGTTCTTGGTATAGAAGGGGTTCAGGCCGGTTTGACTACAGACTAATTCCGATTGATTCAAAATTTTCTTTACACCTTCAGTGACTTCTTCATCGGTCACCTGAATGTTGCAATGGCGTTGAGGGTCTTCAACATCACAGGTGTACTCGCACATTAAACCGGGGCGCCGGCTTAGCAGCAAGATACTCCAAGATATCCAACAGCGCACAAAATCAACGCCTGTTAAACCGTTGGCCATAAAAGCCCGGTGTTTGACAAGTTGAGGGGCATATTTGGCCCTTTCTGTGGAACTTAAGTGCTGCGGCATTGGATGGGTGTTGGAAAGCCGGTGATCATGAAAGCCTGGGAGGGGATTTTCATCTTCAGGAGAAGTGTCTCTGTAGTAAAACCAAGTCTGGTTCCATTCCTTAGGGTGGCTGTGCAGTTTGGCATGAGGAAATTCAACTTCCTTCCGCTTCTGAATGGAGACACCACCAAGTTCAGTGTTGGGGCCATTTACAAATTCTGTGCGCCGGTTCAAATGAAAGAAATCCCGGAACAGCTCCGCAGTTGGTTCTTCCTGTAAGTACACTTCACAGAAGACCTGGAAGTTGCATAGATTGGATACTGAGTTGGGCCCGATGTCTTGAGGATGGAGTTGGAAACTGGCAAGCACATCTCGGTAAAACTTTGACCCTGGCGGTTTGAAGCCACGGCCTATGTGGTCAACAAAGATCACCACCTCACCCTGCCTCGGGGTCGGAGGATTTTCTACTCCTGGAACTCGCCATTTAATTTCAGTCTTCTTAGGCAAAGTGCCAATGCTAACCATATCGTTCAATTGTTCCTCAGTGACCCGGAACGAGCCCAGTTGCAAGCGGTAAATTGCTTGGCCATTGTAGAGCAAAAAGGCTGTGGAAGAAACGCCGGTTTACAAATCACTCAGGATGACATACAAGATGTAATGATATCAACATATACTGGTACATAAGATTGCGTAAACCGGAGACTGATATAATAGTGAAGGACAAGGTCATATCAAGGATATAAGCATATTGCTAAACCGGAGTTGGCAATTCTATACCAGAATTTATTAAATAAAGGCTATAAGAGGAAGTACATTGGCGGTTCAACAAGGGGACTAATGGTGTATACCGGATTATCATTCTTGCAAAGTTAAACCGCCTATATTGGTGTGAGGAGTACAGATCTAAAAATACCGAAGTAAGGGGAAACAGATTTCACAGAGTTATATGAAAATTTCAGATCTAAAGTATGACAGAAATTGGAATGTATTCAGGTTCAAGCTTCAGGTATTTAAACAATTCAGTAGATTCAGATAAGTTGTTCTTGATATAAAGAGGGAGTCTAATGAGGAGAATACGATTATGGCTACGGTCGCGCAAGGATAACAGGTCCAACCTAGCCTGGGATGCTACAGAGAAGAAAAGAGAAGAACATCACTGAGTTTTTCGATGAACTCCGACGAACAGTGAAACCCTAAAAAACAAGATCTAGGGTGGAAGTAAAAAGGGTTACCAGTGTCACAGGAACGGCGGAGAGATGCCGCAGTATTCTGGTGCATTCAGGGTGATGCAGCGGCCAGGGTCGGAGTAGAGGCGACGGTCGATGGTGGTGGCGGAGGTCTGTAGGTTGAGCAGCGCAGGAAGATGACGCGAAGAGGCACGAGGGGAAAAGGTGAAAGTGACCCCTCGGTCTTATTTATAAAGGAAAGGGATAGGTGTCAGGCATGAAAAACGAGGATCCAAAACTTGGAAGTGAGGCGGAGCTGTCGCCTCGATTGTCGGAGGCCCATTAATGAAGATGTGTCATACGGAGTTTCACAGATGATGTCACGACGGTTTACCACGATCCGAGAAGATGACATCACAGTAGTTTATCAAAGTATGAGAAGATGTGGAAGACGAAGTTTTTACTAAGGATTGACATGAAACCTGTTCAAATAAATCTGGGGCCTAATGTTGGGGATATTATTATTGGGCGTAAACCGGCCAGGAAAGGCCGGGTTAACTTCATCCGTAGTGGATTATGCTTGAAGCCCATGTAAACAGAAGAGGAAAGGCCCAGGGCCCAGAAACCGGTTTAAAGCCTGTAGCCGTGAACCGGAATTAGTATGTAACTTGCGTTGTAAGATAGAAAGAGTGGAGACCGAACCGGACACGTTTATGAGCCGGTTGCGGGACTCTGTAAACTGACAGGCGCCACCCATGTATATAAGGGGACGACCCGGCAGCGGTTCAGGGGGAGACAACAACTCGAGAGCCAGACAAAGCAGATTCGCTCCCTGGCCTTCGAAACCCAAGCAATACCAATCACAACTAGACGTAGGCTTTTACCTTCATCGAAGGGGCCGAACTAGTATAAACTCTTTGTGTCCCCTTGTCTGGTTTAACCCCTTTAAGCTAACTCGTTGCGATGGCTCCACGACTAAGTCCTTTCACGAGTTCATCTGCCGTGACAAACCCACGACAATTTCTGAGTCGACGCATTCAGCCGCTCCAAGCTCGTGACCACCCAATGTGGTTGTACTCGGGCATTGAGGACAACACTCGGATACACCCGGAGAAAGTCAGCAAGGAGACGGTGGAGCCGTGGTTACAAGGCATCAGTGGGAATAAGGACAACCCCAGGGGGTCCACAAGGGTTCCTCCACTCGACAACACCACTGGGCCCGACAAGGTTCAATTCTTTCCTTCCGAGTGTATTTTTCTCTGATATGTGTTAGCTTTTGAAACTGATTAATATCCACTCGACTCTATCCTTTGCAGACCTTTACTGAATTGTACTCGATGCCCAACGGAGAGCAAGAGCAGAAGGGAGAGGTGAGCGGGGGTGATAGCAGCGACTGGCACTCTGACGGAGGGGGAGACAAGGAGAGCGAGGACTCGAGAAGTGGCGAGGAGGTCGACTCGCCGCCTCGCACAGAGAGGCGCTCCAAACAGAGGCAGGATCCAACAAGCATTCGAGGCAAAACGACTCCTCCAACTGGACAACCTTTAAAGCGTACTCAGACGTCTTCTCCTATGCCGACTAAAAAAGCTCCTAAGCAGCCCCAAGTTGTGATGTCAAAACCCGGGAAGGCTTTGCCCAAGATTAAAGTGTCTATCCCCATCGCTTCTGGGTAATTATTGAGCCCAACTCTTCAAACTTTGGTCGACTCACTTTCTTGTTTTGACCGAGTGAATTCTGAATTTTGTAGTGCTGCCTCTGGGACTTCTATTTACCGAGATGACGAAGATGAAGAGATGGAAGACGTGGCCACCTCTCATGCGGGTAAAACTCTTTGCCCTTCTGTCATTATTTAATCTGCTCTTTTGCCGGTCGAGTGAACTTCTGTGCACCATTGCTTTGCAGCTCCGCCCAATGTCATTGAGCTTCCGGATGATGAGGAAGACGTGCCGCAGAAGACCATGGGAAGGTGGGGCAAGGCTTCGAGCAAGAAGGCATCCGCTGGCCAAACGTCTCAGTCGGTGTTGGTGACGGAGCCAGTGGTTCAACTGGCTGAAGATGCGAACCGGACCTCTGTCACCTTTGCTATTCTAGTATCGAGTGAACACCCTTCATCATCGACCGTGCCCATCCCTGCTTCATCTATTCAACATCACGCCTCGGATCCTTAGGATGCTGCGACTGAACCGACGACTCCGTTCTTCACCACCCATCACGTCCCGGAGGACCAGGCAAGCGCCGCAGCAGAAGCTATATGCCAAGCGGGCCTGACGATGGAGCGGGTGAAGACCATGCACGAGAATAGTCAATCTGCTTATGATGCCAGTGCAGCCCTCCGAGCCAATGTCCAGGTAAGTTGGTTTTCGACTGAACTTCTATCTTGTCGCTTGTTCTGTTGGGATATGCTTCCCGAAAAAACTCTTCTTTGTGCGTCCATCTGTTAGTCTGCTCTTTGCATTTGCACACCCACTGGGTGTTTTGATTTACGTCGAATACTTTTTCCCAGTTGAGTCGACTAGGTTGTGTCGATTGTAGTTTTTGGACTAGTGGGGCACACAAAGAGCACCCACTAGGTGTAGTCCCCGAGGCCGCTGTCGAATGTGTGATTCAGCGGGGGCCTTGATAAAAATATCTTCTCCTTTAGTTCTTCCACTCGGACTGGGCGGACCATGTCGAGTGGAACCTGAACCAGTGGGGGCACGCATAGTGCACCCACTGGGTGTAGTCCCCGAGATCGCGATCGATTGCGGGCAGTCGGTTGGGGTCTGAGAATGACTATTGCTATCCGTTTTTTTTCACTCAGTCTGGGCGGACCATGTCGAGTATCTGAACCAGTGGGGGCACGCTAAATGCACCCACTGGGTGTAGTCCCCGAGACTACTGTTGAATGTGTGATTCTGAAGTGTTCTTAGAGTTCTTTTCACTCGGAAGCAAATAATCGTTGATCCTATCCATTGATGTATCTTTTTGCTGACTACAGAAAACTTGTGAGCTTATCTCCAAGTTTGCCGAATTTGAGGAGAAGCAGAGACAGCTCAACCTTGACTTGGAGCTGGCTAATCAGAATTTGAAGAAGGCTAAAGACGAAGTAGCTGGTACGGAAGGTAGCGACCTATCGACTGTTTATCTTGACCATCTCTCAAGTTATCTCTTCGTTCTTCTCCCTGACCCGAGTGCACATTCTTCAGAGAAAATGAAGCAAGCTCTGGTACAAAAGGACCTTGACCTTGCAGCTGCTCACAAGGAGGCTCAGGAGAAGACAAGACTCACCGACAAGAAGTTGGCTTCAGTCGGGGCACTGGAGGAAGACAACGCCATGCTATAAGAATCCCTCACCGAAGCTAACAAAGAAGTGACCCGTCTGAAGAAAGACAAAGTTGCTTTGAACGAGAAGATTGAAGGCATTTCTTGTAAGAGAAATGACCTGGAGGCTTATCTGGGAGCACTCGCCAAGAAGTTGTTCCTTATGCTCGAAGGTATTTTTCCTTATCCGATTGTTTAGCCATCGTCGATTCACCATAAAACCGTCGACTCATTATCTCTTTGTGTTTGTAGAATTCTATCAAAACTTTGACGAAGAAACTGGGCGGATCGAGACAGGCCTAGATCCCATCCTTTCCCCTGTCGGTGATGAAGCTGCCATGAACATGCTCCGACTGGAATCCCACGTCGCCAGTGTTACGGACTACCTTGCATGTCTGAAGGTTGCGGTGTCGTGGATTGACTCAGCGCTTTAGCCATGGGAGACGCTCTAGAATGACCTCAAGTCTTTGATGACTCAACTCAATGAGGTCCCTGGCCGAGTGTAGGAATGAAAGAAGTCATCTGCTCACTGCGGTGCTGACGTAGCTCTGTCGCTAGTTCGAGTCCACTGCAAGGAGGCCAAGGAGGAAAAGCTAGCAGTGATCAAGGTTGCCAATACTAGGAGACATGACTTCCGGTCCTTCATGGAGACCTTCATGGCTGCCGCCACACGAATTTCAGATGGAATCAACCTGGACGAGTTCATCGAGCCTTCCAGTCCTCCATCTGCGGAGTAAACGAACTTCTATAATCCGATTGAATTTGCCTCGGTATGCCGAGTGGTCTTGTAACCGTTTAAACTCTTTCGGGCCTGATGCCCGAGTCCTTCGAACTGTGGTCTGGAACCTCTTAGGTTTTATCTAAACTTGGTTGCTTTTGAATCTCTTGGCTTTGATTCTTCAATCTGTATTGCTACTGACTTTGTGGTGTAGCTCAGTCGAATGGATCATAGACAAGGGCATCCGATGCCGTCCATGACCTGCTCGTTATCTTTTTTGCAGATAAGGATGGAGCGGACGTTGTATTTGTGTCAAAGCTCTGAGAATAAGGTTGTGGTTGACCTGCACCTCATCATCCTTGCAGATAAGGATGGAGCGGACATTGTATTTGTGTTGTAGCTCTGATAATAAGACCGTGGTCGACCTACACCTCATCGTCCTTGTGGACAAGGATAGAGCATGTTTAAAACTTAGGCGAGTGCGAGACTGCAGCTAAGCCCCTGAGTGTGAGGGTTGCACTTCACTCGGTAGGATTTTTTATAAACTTAGGCGAGTACTAGACTGCAGCTAAGCACCTGAGTGGGAGGGTTGCTCACTACCCGGTAGGATTTTTTTAAACTTAGGCGAGTACTGGACTGCAGCTAAGCCCCCGAGTGGGAGGTTGCTCACCACTCTATAGGATTTTTGAAACTTAGGAGAGTACTGGACTACAGCTAAGCCCCCGAGTGGGAGGGTTGCTCACCACTCGGTAGGATTTTTGAAAATTAGGCGAGTATTGGACTGCAGGTAAGCCCCCGAGTGGGAGGGTTGCTCACCACTCGGTAGGATTTTTTTATTAACTTAGGCGAGTACTGGACTGCAGCTAAGCCCCCGAGTGGGAGGGTTGCTCACCACTCGGTAGGATTTTTTTTAAGCTTAGGAGAGTACTGGACTGCAGCTAAGACCCCGAGTGGGAGGGTTGCTCACCACTCGGTAGGATTTTTTTATAAACTTAGGCGAGTATTGGACTGCAGCTAAGCCCCCGAGTGGGAGGGTTGCTCACCACTCGGTAGGGTTTTTTCAAACTTAGGCGAGTACTAGACTGCAGCTAAGCCCCCGAGTAGGAGGGTTGCTCACCACTCGGTATGATTTTTTAAACTTATGCGAGTAGTGGACTGTAGCTAAGCCCCCGAGTGGGACGCATGCTCTCCACTCGGAAGGATTTTTGAAACTTAGGTGAATCAGGTTCGCAGCTGAGCCCCTGAGTGAGCGGATTGCCCCTCACTCAGTGGGATTTTGTTTTTTGAAACTTAGGCGAATCGGATTCGCGGCTAAGCCACCCAATGGGGGATTTTGGACACATGTATAAGTAATAACAATCATTTAGGAGGTTGCAAAACCATGTCTTTGATTAAACAAACTGAAAGGTACTTCTTATTACATCTCGACGGCCTTAATGCTTAAGTGTTAAAGTGGCGGAGAAGCTCTACATTCCAAGCGCGTGGCTCGTCCTTCTTGTGCTCCACATCGTACATGTGGTATGCTCCATTGTGTTGCACTTTGGTGATGATGAAAAGGCCCTCCCAAACAGGAGCCAGCTTGTGTGGTCGTTGCTGATCCACTCGGAGAACCAGGTCCCCTTCCTGAAACGCTCGACCCCTGACGTTTCTGGCGTGGAATCGACGGAGGTCTTGTTGATAGATGGTCGACCGGATCAGGGCCATTTCTCTTTCCTCTTCCAGAAGGCAAACATCATCTTGCCGGGCTTGCTCTGCTTCTGCCTCTGAGAAGAGTTCCACTCGCGGGGCATTATGGAGTAAATCAGTCGCTAGCACGGCCTCAGCTCCATAAACCAGGAAGAAGGGAGTCTGGCCAGTCGACCGATTTGGCGCTGTCCTCAGGCCCCACAGTACTAATGGTAACTCATCTACCCAGGCACCGGCTACATGCTTGAGGTATCACATTAATCTGGGCTTCAACCCTTGGAGGATCAAACCATTTGCTCTTTCTGCTTGTCCGTTCAACTATGGGTGAGCAACTGAAGCATAGTCGACCCGAGTGCCTTGGGAAGCACAGAAAGCTCTGAACTCATCTAAATCAAAATTTGAACCATTGTCTATTATGATGCTATGTGGGACTCCAAATCTGAATGTTATCCCTCTGATGAAGCTGACAACAGTGCCTGAATTGAGGTTGTTGATGGGCTTGGCTTCAATCCATTTAGTGAACTTGTCGACTGCAACAAGCAGGTGAGTGAAACCACTTCTGCCAGTCCTCAAGGGTCCAACCATATCCAACCCCCAAACGGCAAATGGCCAGACGAGTGGGATGGTCTTCAAGGCTGAAGCGGGCTTGTGTGACATGTTGGAGTAGAACTGACAACCCTCACACTTGTCGTTTATTTTCTTTGCCATTTCATTTGCTCGCGGCCAGTAAAAACCTGCTCAGTATGCTTTGTCCACTACTGTCCGTGAGGACGTATGGTGACCACAGGTCCCTAAGTGGACATCATTGAGAATCATTCGACCTTCTTCTGGGGTATGCATCGTTGAGCAACTCCAGTCACATTTTCTCTGTACAGTCGACCGCTTATCACGGTGAAGGCGTTGGATCGATGGACGATCTGTCGCGCTTCATTTTCGTCTTTCGGCAGTTCTTTCCTGAGAATATATGCGATGTATGGTACAGTCCAATCAGGAATGACGACCAAAACTTCCATGACTAGGTCGACCACAGCTAGGATTTCAACATCAGTCGGATCGGTGGAACTCTTAGGTTGCGGGGGCTCTTCTGTGAAGGGATCTTCTTAAACTGATGGTGTGTGAAGGTGTTCCAAAAACACATTGCTGGGAATAGGCTCTCACTTGGAACCTATCTTTGCCAGGTCATCTGCTGCCTGGTTCTTCAGTCGGAGAATGTGGTGGAGCTCTAGACCTTGAAACTTCTTTTCTAATTTTCTTACTGCATTGCAATAACCAGTCATGGCTGGGCTTCTGACATCCCACTCTTTCATCACTTGATTGACTAGAAAATCTGAATCGCCGTAGACCATTAGGCGACAGACGCCGAGTGAAATGGCCATTCGTAATCCGTACAGCAGAGCTTTTTTATATTCAACTTAATTGTTGGACGAATCAAAGTGAATGTGAAGGACATAACTGAGTTTATCACCTTGCGGGGATACCAAAACTACTCCAGCACTAGAACCATTCAACATCTTGGATCCATCAAAAAACATAGTCTAATGTTCCGAGTGGACTTGAGTCGGTTGATGTTGTTCAATCCACTCGACAAGGAAATCTGCTATTGCCTGGGACATGATTGCTTTCTTTGCCTCAAACTTGATATCCAACGGAAGGAGTTCAGTCGCCCACTTTGCCACTCGACCAGTTGCGTCTCTGTTGTTCAGAATTTCTGACAATGGAGCATGGCTGACGACTGTGTCGGATGTGGGGTTCCGGCAAACCCTTACGGTTCGAACACTGGGGTGCGTGCGAAATCTTTCCCTCCTACCGATCTACGCTCTAGCTCACTAAGATCTTGCGGACGAACCCGACGAACTCACAACACAGAAAGACACGGGGTTTATACTGGTTCGGGCCACCGTTGTGGTGTAATACCCTACTCCAGTGTGGTGGTGGTGGATTGCCTCTTGGGATGATGATGAGCAATACAAGGGGAGAACAACCTCCTGAGGTTGAGGTTTTCTTGTGCTTTCGGACTTGTGTGTATCTCTGGGTCTGATGAGATCTCTAGGTCTGATCCTTCCTCGGTCCTCTCCGCTCTTCTCTACTGTGGTGGCTAGTCATATTTATAGAGGCCCTGGTCCTCTTCCCAAATATTGAGCGGGAAGGGAGCCAACAACGGCAGACAAATTTGAAGGGGGACAGCTAGTACAAGCTATCTTGACAAAAGGTAGTCTGCGCCTGTGAAAGGCTCTGGGGTGACGCCGTCTTGTGCTCCATGATGACCTCCATCTTGCAGTCCATGGTCTTGGTCTTGTTGCACCGAAATAGAAACCTTTGCCTGATGCCTTGGTACTCCGTGACTGCGCTTGCTCCCTTTGCACCAAACAGGAAACAAGGACGCTGCGCGCGCTGGCGCCCGCCTGGTGTCGATTGTCATGCTCACGTCACGAGAGCCTCATGAGGTTCGCCTCGCCTTGATATCTCCGCCCCTCGTGAGCCTGCCTGAATAGGCCGCTCTGGAGGAGGTCTTGCATCGTCCGCCTCGCGAGGCTTGGAGCCTCGCGAGGGTCTTGGATGCTTTGTTGATGAAGATGGGCCATACGGCCTGCTGGCTCCGCCACGCCACGGGCCGCAGGCAGGCAAGTCTGGGGACCCCCATTCCCAGAACGCCGACAATAGCCCCCGGGCCCAAGGTGCGCTCGGGCTTGTCTTCGCGACGAAGCCAAGGGTCATGTTCGGAGCACCGCGGGCCCCAAAAGCCTGTGGCCTCGGTTGACGCGTGGTGGTCCATAGGTCGTGGGCGTCTCCGCTTCCCCCTGCTGCCCTTGAATCCACCTGGCTATGCGGCCCCGCTTCTTGCACAATTATTCTTCCCTCTCTGCGCCCAACTCTTCTAATCTCCCTGCTCCTTCATCGTCCTGCTCCGCCTTCCCAATCCAACTTGCGCTCCACCCGCTTCACCGCCATGGCACCAAAACAGGCCGGGAAGGGGAAGAAACCCTTGTCCTCGCCAACTGCGCCTCCATCCTTCGAGTCGGTGCTCGGCTGGCCTCGGGTGCTCAATGACGAGGCCATGGGCAAGGTGCGCCCCATGCTCGCCTCCAGCTTCAATGACTGGGGAGAGACGCCGGCCTGGCCTGTGTCTCGCTCGAGCATGGCTCGGGCAGTCACCGAGGTTCCGATCTTCATTGACGCCCTCTGGACTGGCCTGCTTCCTCCCTTCTCCGCCTTCTTCAACGCGGTGCTTGAGCACTATCAGATCCACATGCTCCATCTCGACCCTCAATCTGTGACCCTTCTTGCCGTCTTTGCTTTCGTGTGTGAGGCCATGGTGGGCATCACCCACTCCGTGGCACTCCTCCGCCACTTCTTCTCGCTGCATCTCACCGGTGCCCGACAGAGCTCAGGGTGTGTGGGCTTCTAGGCTGTGGCTGCGACAGGGGGCATGGGGATCAACTTCGAGCTCCCTTCATCTGCGAGCGAGTTCCGCACACGATGTGTGTTTGTTGATGCCGGCGTGCTCAACCCTCAGCTCCAAGCTCAGGTGGGGCCTGTGATGACCCACAAGTATAGGGGATCTATCGTAGTCCTTTCGATAAGTAAGAGTGTCGAACCCAACGAGGAGCAGAAGGAAATAATAAGCGGTTTCCAGCAAGGTATTCTCTGCAAGTACTGAAATAAGTGGTAACAGATAGTTTTGTGATAGGATAATTTGTAACGAGAAACAAGTAACAAAATTAAATAAAATGCAGCAAGGTGGCCCAATCCTTTTTGTAGAAAAGTACAAGCCTGGACAAACTCTTATATAGAGAAAAGCGCTCCCGAGGACACATGTGAATATCATCAAGCTAGTTTTCATCATGTTCATATGATTCGCGTTCTGTACTTTGATAATTTGGTATGTGGGTGGACCGGTGCTTGGGTACTGTCCTTACTTGGACAAGCATCCCACTTATGATTAACCTCTATTGAAAGCATCCGCAACTACAACAAAAGTATTAAGGTAAACCTAACCATAGCATGAAACATATGGATCCAAATCAGCCCCTTACGAAGCATCGCATAAACTAGGGTTTAAGCTTCTGTCACTCTAACAACCCATCATCTACTTATTACTTCCCAATGCCTTCCTCTAGGCCCAAATAAGGGTGAAGTGTTATGTAGTCGACGTTCACATAACACCACTAAAGGGGAGACAACATACATCTCATCAAAATATCGAACGAATACCAAATTCACATGACTACCAATAGCAAGACTTCTCCCATGTCCTTAGGAACAAACGTAACTCCTCACAAAGCATATTCATGTTCATAATCAGAGGGGTATTAATATGCATATAGGAACTGAACATATGATCTTCCACCAAATAAACCAACTAGCATCAACTACAAGGAGTAATTAACACTCCTAGCAACCTACTAGTACCAATCCCGGACTTGGAGACAAGAATTGGATGCAAGAGATGAACTAGGGTTTTGAGAGGAGATGGTGCTGGTGAAGATGTTGATGGAGATTGCCCTCTCCCGATGAGAGGAATGTTGGTGATGACGATGGTGATGATTTCACCCTCCCGGAGGGAAGTTTCCCCGGCAGAACAGCTCCGCCAGAGCCCTAGATTGGTTCCGCCAAGGTTCTGCCTCGTGGCGGCGAAGTTTCGTCTGAGAAGATGGCTTATGATTTTTTTCCCATTGAAAGACTTCATATAGCAGAAGATGGCCACCGGAGGGGCACCAGGGGGCCCACGAGGTAGGGGGCACGCCCCCACCCTCGTGGGCAGGGTGTGGCCCCTCTGGTGAACTTCTTGCGCTCAATATTTATTATATATTCCGAAAATGTCTTCCGTGAAGTTTCAGGACTTTTGGAGCAGTGCAGAATAGGTCTCTAATATTTGCTCCTTTTCCAGCCCAGAATCCCAGCTGCCGGCATTCTCCCTCTTTATGTAAACCTTGTATCAACTCCCCCAAGCTTAGACCTCGCTTGTCCTCAAGCGAAAGCCGTGTCGGTGTCAAAACCGGCGGATCTCGGGTAGCGGGTCCCGAACTGTGCATCTGGTAACAGGAGGCAGGGGACACGAAGTTTTACCCAGGTTCGGGCCCTCTTGATGGAGATAAAACCCTACATCCTGCTTGATTAATATTGATGATATGGGTAGTAAAAGAGTAGATCTACCACGAGATCAGAGAGGCTAAACCCTAGAAGCTAGCCTATGGTATGATTGTATGTTGTGATTGTTGTCCTACGGGCTAAAACCCTTCGGTTTATATAGACACCGGAGAGGGTTAGGGTTACACAAGGTCGGTTACAAAGGAGGAGATATCCATATACGTATTGCCTAGCTTGCCGTCCATGCCAAGTAGAGTCCCACCCAGACACGAGACGAAGTCTTCAATCTTGTATCTTCATAGTCTAACAGTCCGACTAATGGAGATAGTCCGGCTGTCCGGAGACCCCCTAATCCAGGACTCCCTCAGTAGCCCCTGAACTAGGCTTCAATGACGATGAGTCCAGCGCGCAGTATTATCTTCGGCATTGCAAGGCGGGTTCCTTCTCCGAATACATCACAAAAGAATTTGAATACGAGGATAGTGTCCGACCCTGCAAAATAAGTTCCACATTCCACCGCAGAGAGAATAATTTTTTCGTAGATCTAATTTGCTGGCTTGTTTTGGCAGCATGACGTTATGTCATGGCCCGATGATTATTCGAACCGTTTCTTTTAACCAGCTCCACACATAATGCGAGGCGGTTTCTTGACACGTCTTGCCGAAGCGGAGATCGTGTTCCCCCAATTACGGGTTTCTCATTAATGCGGTCGTAGGTAACCCAACCGTGTCTAGGACTCCTAGATTATAGGCAAGTCCCAAACGGCTACGGAGAGGACGCATGATATTCACCGTCTTTATAAGGGGTCAAGATTTTCGCTTTTTTCCTCTCGTACTCAATTGAACCCTTCCCCCGCCTCGAGTTCTAACACCCAAAGCCCAGGTTAGGTTCTCCGGATCTTCAATCATGTCCGGATCCAGCCTTCAAGGCTGATGGACGCCCTCCTCCGTTACGGAAGAGGACATTAAGAAGTTGAGGGAGGCTAGATACCTGACCGCCGAGGTTTCGCATCGGCTGCCTGCTCGAGGGCAGATCGTCGCTACTCCCGAACCCAACGAGAATGTTGTGTTTGTCTCCCACTTCCTCTGAGGTCTAGGCCTCACTCTAGATCCTTTCGTCAGGGGTTTGATGTTCTATTACGGGCTAGATTTCCATGATCTAGCTCCGGACTCCTTTCTTCACATCTCGACATTTATTGTCGTGTGTGAGGCCTTCCTCCGTGTTACCCCTCACTTCGGCCTGTGGCTCAAGACATTTGAAGTAAAGCCAAATATGATCGAGGGGCAACATGCAGTGTTCGGAGGTGCATCAATAGGCAAGATGGCAGGAGATCCAT
This sequence comes from Triticum aestivum, assembly GCF_018294505.1. NCBI lineage: Eukaryota > Viridiplantae > Streptophyta > Magnoliopsida > Poales > Poaceae > Triticum > Triticum aestivum. Next base: position 514,093,874 of record NC_057800.1, on the reverse strand, counting down.
GGCCGAAAGGTTCCTTTCCAGAGGTGTCCAAATTATGGCAACGGGAGTGATTTTACGTCACGACTCCCAGAAGTGCCAAGTGGGCGGCTGCCCCCGCTTTCCGCTCGGGCCCCCCACCACAACTGATGTCATGGATTAGCAGAGGTCTGAGCTGGGGTCCAGCCAAGGACGTGCCTATACTGCGAAGCCGCATCCGAGATCTCTTCGAGGGAGATTTTAATTTGGTTGCGGTAATACAAGTTATGCTAGTTCATCAAGTCCAGCCTTGCAAACGCCGGCCCCTTCGCTTGTGGGAGTTCAACCCAGAGGGACCACGTGCCATTCAAAGTTTCCTCGGCCTGACGCACGAGGAGATGTACAAGTCATTCTTCGGACCTCAAGTAGAATGTCCGGATATTACCGAGAACGTGGGCCTGAGCAGTAACCGTGCCGCCGAACAAGTAAGAAATTCTCTAGCCGAACACACTGTCTTTTATTTGAAGTTATTTCTGAGAGTTCGCTTTTTGACCAGGACTGGCTAACAAAGGCAAAGATGATTCGGTGTTTGGCCCACCTCCCTGAGGGTTTGGAAAATCCGGTATTGGAAAAGATGCTCAAGGTCGCACCTTGCCTGGATCCCTTGAAGGAAGATACTGGGGGGGATAATACGGGCAGACGCGGGCCCCCGTCGCTGCCCGTTCCAACCGAGGGAACGAGCATCACCACAAAGGAGGGCGACCGGGGGAGGAAAAGGACTGCTTCCAAGGATCCGGAAGCCGAAGCCTCCAAACGGGAGAAGAAGTCTCCCACAGAGGGTCTTGCCTCGGGGGGTGCTTTTGCCGCACAAAGTCTGCGGGGGGGATCAGCCCTCCAACGAGTCGTAAGTGATCCAAAATACTTTAATAGTAAAGGTATGCTATCTTTTTTCTCTGAGAAAATAACCACCGCACATATCTTGCAGTTCGGGCCTTAGCCCCTCTCAAATGAGCTCTTCTTCGGGGGATCTTCTTCCAGAGATGATGGAGAGCGAAACGCCTCCCCGGACTCCTCCACTCCAGAAGTGGGCGACCCCGAAGTGTCGTCACGGAGGGCCTCTCCAGATCCGGTGAGGCCAGAAGATAATCCCGTAGACCCCTGAAGTCTCCAGTATCCGGCTCCCGAAGAGAGCATACAAAAGAGTCCAGCACCGTCTGGTGTGCGGTCGGACGTTCTGAGGGAGTTGGTGGGGCGAGCGGCCATCTCAGAAGAACACCGCATGCTGATGGGTACGATGATGGAGAGAATCTCCTCCGTCGAAAGCGGATTACATGAAGCCTTTATGAGTCTACTGACAGGCTTTGAGGTACGTGAGATAATATGTGATAGTACTGCACATGTTTGGTGTGCCATGTGTAGATAGTAGCCCCTGAGACTCTAGTTGTCGTCGAGAACGGCAGCGAATAGAGCATCATATTCCCAGGCAATAACCAGACTGCCCCTATGTGCAGGTGGTGGAAGCTCCGGTGGCTAGCCGGACTAGTGAGTTTGCCAAATTAAAACGGAAACTGGATGCGGCAGACGCCGACATCGAGCTTGTTAACAAGAGGCTTGACGAGGCACAGGGTAAGTGTTATTATCCGATGAACGCCACATAGTAAGAGCAGCATGACGCCAGTATCTTTAATATGTTGTGACTGCAGATGGAGCTGCCATTGTGGAAGCCTTGCGGGCAGAACTTGCCCGAGCCAAGGAACAAGCGAGGATTAGTAATGCGGCTGCTTTGAAGGCGGCCGAAGAGTTGAAAGCCGAAAAGGCCACACATTGGGAGAGCCAAGAGAAGATGGCCAAGATGGTCGTAGAATTAAAAGACACTGTCGACCGTTGCCGGGTCCTTGAAAAAGAAAACCGAGCGAAGGCAACGGACCTTGAGAAGGCCGCGGCGGCGGACAAAGACACCCGTTCTGCTATGAGAGCGAAGAAGGAGGAGCTGCGGGAAGCCGGGGATATTGCGGCTGGGAAACCCTTCATGTTACGGAGGAAGTTTGGAGATCCACGGTATGCCCCTCTGGATCGGCTGTGGAGTTCGGCAGATGCGTATATGGATTTGGCGGCGAGTGCTGCCGATGCGGCCAAGTACTTCCAAGGCCAGTCAGATCATGAAGTGGACAAGCTGTTCTGGACGCAATTCCACGTTCAGAGCATCCGCTTTCATTGACTGACCAGCTAGCCGAATGGGCCGAACTGAATAGGTTGTCCGGACTCGCCATGAGGTCTGTTGTGGATCAGCTATGGCCGGAAAGGCCAAAGCCGAACAGCTATTTCAGCTTAGTGCAGCAGTTCCTTGATGCGGTGCTGCGCATTAATGCGATGAAGAGGACGGCGTGCATAGAAGGCTCGCGGATGGCCCTTGCCCGTGTTAAAGCATACTAGGCGAAGATGGACGCTACCACTGTTGCGATGCAGGGTTCGGCCATAGGCCAGGTGGCTGCCGAGCACTATTTCGAGGAGGTTCTCGAGGGTGCTCATTTGATAGAGGCCCAGTGCTCGAAGAATATTATGTTTGAGTGATATGTATTCTCGTTGTAAGCACAATGCTTTTATGAAGTTTTTATAAGGTTATGTTTATACTTTTGCCTGAAAGTAGTATGATGCCTCATGTGTGGCCGTTTATGTATACATGTGTATAACCTGAAAGATTGCAGCCGTCGGCTTCAACCCCCACGCATATAATGCGGAGGTGCTCCCAAAAAACGCGTGTTCACACTTAACCCAACGTCTTGGTCCTATTAAGGAGGTGATAGCGTAGCGAGCGAGGCAACCGGACTATAATGCTTTAACACTTTCACTTAGCCATAGGAGTTTGACAATGGGGCTACTAGATAGCCCCTGGTGGCTCCGCACTCCCCCGATCGCGGGGTGCGTACATGCCTGGCCAGAAAACGGCCCTTCGTTAAGGCGGAGGAATCCTAACATTCCGATAGGTCACCGAGTGGTTGACCAGTCTCACGCTATATCATGACAGTCAGTTTTCGGCTTTCTCTACCGAGGTGCTCGTCCGGATGAACCAGGGCACAATCGCAGTAGTTCTCCTGGTGCTACCTTAGCCGGTAAAGCGGAACGTAAGGCACCCAAACACAGGAGCCAGGCAAACCCAACATTTGACCAAAGACAATGATCCAGAGCTGATGCATATAAGGCCAAACTCGCGACGCCGAACACTCCCTAAGGTATTCGGTCTTTATGGTATAAACCGGGCCTAAATAGTGCCCTTCGTAAGAAGCCCCTTGTGTCTAGGTACGTGCATTATTCTGACATGGCCACATGCCAAGACATCAGCATCCTTCTCAACTGTGCTGAGAATTCGGTGGATATGTATCAACAAGAGACAGTAAAAAAGGTTTATGCAGGGTCTTAACCTAAAAAGAATCCTTGGAGCGGGTCCTTGCTGCATGTCTGCGCCTGTGTCTCCGTTGTGCCGTATCCTGGATGGGTGTAGCACGATGATCATCTGTAAAAGAGAGGAACTTAGGTGAAAAAGTTGTTGTGCAAAAGGATAGTTTTTAAGGGAACCAAATATAATTCAAGATGAGTAAAATTGCCACTTGTCTGCACGCTTGAGCCCCTTGTATAGGGGTGTGACCATTGATCTGGTATGAATTACATATAGCTGTGCCAGACTCGTCTAACCATGTCCAAGGTCTTGACGACCTGTTAAATGCTTTAGTTGGTGAGGCCGTTTTTAGTGTGCGGCTGCCAAGGCAGCCACACTCTCTTCGGCGTGCAAAGATCGCTTAATACTTCCGTTTACTGTAATGATGCCAAGTGGACCGGGCATCTTGAGTGTGAGGGAAGTGTAGTGCGGTATTGCATTAAAGCGAGCGAAAGCTTCGCGTCCGAGTAGTGCTTGATAGCCACTTTGGAACGGAGCGATGTGGAAGGTGAAATGTTCGCTACGGAAGTTATCGGGGGAGCCGAATATAACTTTTAGTAGCAAGGAGCCCGTGCAATGAGCCCCTGGGCCTGGAGTTACTCCTTTAAAGGTAGTATTGCTATGGCCAATTTTTGTTGGGTTTATCCCCATTTCGCGGATTGTATCCTGATATATCAGGTTTAGACTGCTGCCACCGTGCATCAGGACTCGTGTGAAGTGATATCCGGGCAATACCAGGGCAGCCCGTCCTGTACGCCGGATACTTGCTGAGTAATCACGATGGTCGAAAGTGATCGGTTGAAACGACCAGCGGCAGGACTCCGCGGTGATAGGCACTTGGGCATAGGGAGTGCCGTTTTGTTTCTTCCCTTGATCACGTGTAACACGTTTACTGTTTTGACTTCTGGTGGGAATTTCTTTTGCTCCCCAGTGTCTTGCTTGAGAGGCTCATCCTCATCTTCGCTTGGTGTATCCTCCCCCTTGTGTACGGCGTTGAGCTTACCGGACTGCTTGAAGATCCAACATTCTCTGTGGGTATGATTAGCAGGTTTACCAGGGGTGCTATGGATCTGACATATTTGGTCCAGAATTTTGTTTAGGCTGGACAGTTCGTCTCTGGCGCCTTTAGAGGGCAGCTTTTGCTGACCTGGCTGAGAGCTTTTGAATCCGGCATTTACTGTCATGCTCTTCGTGATGTCTTCTTTATTCCGGCATTTGTCACTGCTGTTGCGCCGTGATTTCCCGTTTCCATCTCTAACTTTAGATGTACTGGGGTCGCTGGTGCTGCATCTGGCTAGCCAGCTATCCTCACCCGCGCAAAAGCGGGTCATGAGGCTTGTTAATGTTGCCATTGTTCTCGACTTTTCTTGGCCGAGGTGTCTGGCGAGCCATTCGTCACGGACGCTATGCTTAAAAGTTGCCAAGGCTTCGGCGTCCGGTCAGTCGACAATTTGGTTCTTTTTAGTAAGAAACATGTTCCAAAGCTTTCGGGCTGACTCTCCGGGCTGTTGAGTTATATGACTCAAATCGTCCGCGTCCGGAGGTCGGACAAAAGTTCCTTGAAAATTTGCCCGAAAAGCGTCTTCCACCTCTTCCCAGCTTCCAATGGAGTTTTCAGGAAGGCCTTTAAGCCAGTGACGAGCTTGCCCTTTGAGCTTGAGGGGTAAGTACTTGATGGCGTGGAGATCATCTTCTCAAGCCATATGGATATGGAGGATATAATCCTCAATCCAGACCCCAGGGTCTGTTGTTCCGTCATATGCCTCTATGTTTACGGGTTTGAATCCCTTTGGAAATTCATGGTCCAGCACCTCATCGGTGAAACATAGGTGGTGTGCGGCACCTCTGTATCTGGGTGTACCATGTTGTTCGGATGTTTGTTGTGTTATATTGTATGCTGGGGCGCGCTTGCGTGGTCCATAGATGGATCTGGTTGCGCCGTCCTTTTGGTGCGAGCCCTCGCGTGGATCGCGTATTGGCTTGTGAGTGGCGTTGTTTGCCGCTCGATGTTGGCCGTGAGGTCATCTATTCGGCCAGGTGGTTGTTTTGATTTTTGGTTGTGGGGGGTCTGAGGCCTCCTCATCGAATTTAGGTAGCAACTTCCGCTTTGGGTAGCTCTTGGTGGGGCGATTGTCGCCGTACCTCGCTGCTGTGTTGAGTACTTTACTCCATCTGATTTGGAGTGTGTCTTGCGCAGCCTTGAGCCTTTGCTTCTGCTTTTTCAGACTGCTCGCGGTGGCAACAAGCCTTGGACGGGCATTCTGCTACTCAGGGTGCTTGTCCGGCGTTATGTCGTCCGGACTATTATCTTTGACAGAATTGGTTTGTTCGGTTTGATTCTCCGTATTGCCGTGGTCCGGCCGTGGTTCGCCCTGCTCCAACGCTGGGTCTGTATGATCGTTATTTCTGCCTAGGCGGGATTTGGGGCGGTGCTTGCGCCGCCGCTTTGACTACTTCTCGAGGGAACCAGCCTTCGGTGCGTCCTTCTGTTCCTCGTCGTCGTCTTCTTTTGGTGTGTCCACCATGTATACGTCATATGATGAAGTGGACGTCCAGCGCCCTGTGGGCGGTGGTTCCTTTTCGCCTCGCGCATCATCGTCCATACCATCGATGTCTTCGGAGTCGAAGTCGAGCATGTCGGTTGAGTCATCGACAGTGGCTATTAAGTGGGTGGTGGGTGGGCGTCGAATTTTTTCGTCGTCCGCATCCCAATCCTGTTGAACGTAATCCGACCAGGGCTCTCCTGACAAAGAGAGAGACCTTAGTGAATTCAGAATGTCGCCGAAGGGCGAGTGCTGAAAGATATCCGCGGCGGTGAATTCCATGATCGGCGCCTTGGAGTCCGGCACCTTGGAGTCACGGGCTACGCAGAGGGTTATGCTGGTGTTCGGCTCGATCGCCGTTGAGACTGCAGCCCCTGAGGCGGTGTCTAACCACCCGTCCTCGATTGGCGCAGTTGGCTCCAAACTAAGGGTCGGTGCTGATGCGGGTGCGGCTTCTGGGTTACTGTTCGGCGGCAGAGCTAGGTCATACCCATCGCGACAGTGTGGCACGCCCGGCTGTGGCTCGAATCCGTCGAAGATCAAGTCTCTGCGGATGTCGGCCGTGTAATTCAAACTTCCAAATCTGACCTAATGGCCAGGGGCGTAGCTTTCAATCTGCTCTAGATGGCCAAGCGAATTAGCCCGCAGTGCAAAGCCGCCGAATACGAAGGTCTGTCCGGGGAGAAAAGTCTCACCCTGGACCACATCGCTATCGATGATAGTAGGAGCCATCAAGCCTAACAACGACGACACAGAGGAACTCTCAATGAAAGCACCAATGTTGGTGTCAAAACTGGCGGATCTTGGGTAGGGGGTCCCGAACTGTGCGTCTAGGCCGGATGGTAACAGGAGGCAGGGGACACGAAGTTTTAGCCAGGTTCGGGCCCTCTTGATGGAGGTAAAACCCTACGTCCTGCTTGATTAATATTGATGATATGGGTAGTACAAGAGTAGATCTACCATGAGATCAGAGAGGCTAAACCCTAGAAGCTAGCCTATGGTATGATTGTATGTTGTAATTGTTGTCCTACGGACTAAAACCCTTCGGTTTATATAGACACCGGAGAGGGTTAGGGTTACACAAGGTCGGTTACAAAGGAGGAGATATCCATATACGTATTGCCTAGCTTGCCTTCCACGCCAAGTAGAGTCCCACCCGGACATGAGACGAAGTCTTCAATCTTGTATCTTCACAGTCTAACAGTCCGGCTAATGGAGATAGTCCGGCTGTCCGGAGACCCCCTAATCCAGGACTCCCTCAAGCCGAAATCGAAAAATATGTCCACATGTTTAGAGATAGAGGTGTCGATAAAAATAAAATACGGACAAGAGGGCATCATGATCATTCTTAGAACAACAACTTATATAATTCTTGTCATATGATCTCTTATGCTAGAGTAATAATTCAATGACAATTTCAAGTATGAATCGTAAACCTCATTGAAAACTGACAAACTATAATCTCAGTCATTGGAGCAATTGCAATTTATCATAACATAGGAAAGAGTCAATATATAAGAGCTTTTCAGCAAGTCCGCATACTCAATTATCATGTAGTCTTTCACAATTGCTGACACTCATGCAATACTTATGGGTATGGAGTTTTAATCGGACACAGAGAAAGATAGGGGATTATAGTTTTGCCTCCCAACGTTTTACCTCAAGGGTAATGTCAACAATAATAGTTCATGAAAACTCACATCCGATTAGCCATATATACCAGGATCTTTCCAACATACTGTGCTTGCCAAAGGATAAAATGTGAAAAGGAAGGGTGAAGATCACCATGACTCTTATGCAAGGTAGGAGATAAAAGTAAAAGATAGGCCCTTCACAGAGGGAAGCAGAGGTTGTCATGCGCTTTTATAGTTGGATGCACAAAATCTTAATACGAAAGAACGTCACTTTATATTGCCACTTGTGATATGGACCTTTATTATGCAGTCTGTCACTTTTATTTCTTCCATATCACACGATCGTATAAAGCTTATTTTCTCCCACACTAATAAGTCATACATATTTAGAGAGCAATTTTTATTGCTTGCACCGATGACAACTTACTTGGAGGATCTTACTCAATCCATAGGTAGGTATGGTGGACTCTTATGGCAAAACTGGTTTAAGGGTATTTGGAAGCACAAGTAGTATGTCTACTTGGTGCGATGAATTTGGCTAGCATGAGGGGGAAAGGCAAGCTCAACCATGTTGGATGATCCATGACAATATAATTTATCTTAGATGTAAGAAAACATAACCCATTACGTTGTCTTCCTTGTCCAACGTCAACTCTTTAGCATGTCATATTTTAATGAGTGCTCACAATCATAAAAGATGTCCAAGATAGTATATTTATATGTGAAGACCTCTCTTTCTTTGTTACTTCCTATTAATTGCAACGATGACCAAAACTATGTTTGTCAACTCTCAACAACTTTTATTTATCATACTTATTCTATGTGAGCTCATTACTCTCCATAAGATCCATATGATCTCTTTGTTTCTTTCTCTTTTCTTTTATTAACTTAGGATCATGGCAAAATAATCAAGCCCTTGACTCAACACTAATCTTTATTATATATAGCTCACGGACTCGGTTACAACGAGGGATCATAAAGCAAAACTCAAAACTAGATCATACCATAAACTTTATTCTACTAGATCAAGATATTACCAAAAGGATCGAACTAAGAAAAACGGTAAAGATAAAAGTGATGGTGATATGATACCGGGGCACTCCCCCAAGCTAGGCAGTTGCCAAGGGGGGTGCCCATACCAGATGCTCAATTCTTCTTTGTTGGTGAAGAAGGTGGAGTTGTTGATGATGGATAGTCACACATCGAGCGTAGGAGGGATTCTAACTTGCGGATAATGCCTTTGAGTGCGATGATATGCTCCTTCAACAACATATTTTCACGTGTGAGATACTTATTTTGTATACGAGCTAACTCAATCATCTTGGAAGCTTCGATCTCAGTTGGGGTAAGAAGATTGTGATCAAGTTGAAGGGTGTCTTATGTTGCCGGAACTTGGTCCTCCGTGGCCTTCTTGATCCTTGCGGGCATCCTTGAAGAGAGTAGGCCAATAAAAACCAGATTGTAATACCTTATGTGCAGTTCTATCTCCAGCATGGTGTCCTCCATAAGCTTCGGAGTGACACTTGCGTAGGATATGTTCATGTTCATGCTTAGGTACACAACGTCTAATAACACCATCTACTCCTTGTTTATAAAGATGTGGGTCATCCCAAAAGTAATGCCTCAAATCGTAGAAGAACTTTTTCTTTTGCTGGTATGTGAAACCAGGTGGTATGAATTTAGCAACAATGTAATTAGCATAATCAGCATACCATGGAGCAGTATGAGAAGCATTTATGACATTTAATTGCTCATCAAGAAAGCTATCATCAATAGGTAGTGGGTCATCAAGCACATTTTCTAACCTAGACAAGTTGTCTGCAACAGGGTTCTCAGCTCCCTTTCTATCAACAATATGTAAATCAAATTCTTGTAGCAAGAGAACCCATCTAATAAGTCTAGGTTTAGCATCTTTATTTTCCATGAGATATTTAATAGCAGCATAATCAGTGTGAATAGTTACTTTAGAATCAACAATATAAGGTCTGAACTTATCACAAGCAAATACAACTGCTAAGAATTCTTTTTCAGTAGTAGCATAATTTCTTTGAGCGTTGTCTAGGGTTTTACTAGCATATTGAATAACGTTTAATTTCTTATCAACTCTTTGCCCTAGAACAGCACCTACAGCATAATCACTAGCATCACACATAATTTCAAAGGGTAAATATCATCAGGTGGCTGAACAATAGGTGCAGAGATCAATGCTTTCTTTAGTATTTCAAGTGCTTCTACACGATCATCATCAAAGACAAATGGTATATCTTTTTTGTAATAAATTAGTTAGAGGCCGAGAAATTTTTGAGAAGTCCTTAATGAACCTCCTATAAAAACCGGCGTGACCAAGGAAACTTCTTATACCTTTTATGTCCTTGGGACATGGCATCTTTTCAATAGCATCAACCTTGGTTTTATCAACTTCAATACCTCTTTCAGAAACTTTATGCCCCAAGACAATACCTTCATTAACCATAAAGTGACACTTTTCCAATTCAAGACAAGATTAGTTTCTTCACATCTCTGCAAAACTCGACCAAGGTTTCTCAAGCAATCATCAAAAGAAGATCCATAGACGGAAAAATCATCCATGAAAACCTCACAAATCTTTTCACAAAAGTCTGAGAATATAGCCGTCATGCATCTTTGAAAGGTAGCAGGTGCATTACATAAACCAAAAGGCATACGTCTATAAGCAAAATTACCAAAAGGGCAAGTAAAAGTAGTCTTTGATTGATCCTTAGCTGACACAAGTATTTGAGAGAAACCAGAATAACCATCTAGAAAGCAAAAATGTGTATGTTTGGATAATCTTTCTAGCATTTGATCAATAAAGGGTAAGGGGTAATGATCCTTTTTAGTGGCCTTATTTAATTTGCGGAAATCAATTACCATCCTATAACATGTAATAATTCTTTGAGGAATCAATTCATCTTTATCATTAGGAACAACAGTAATACCTCCCTTCTTAGGGACACAATGGACAAGACTTACCCACTGACTATCAGCAACGGGATAGATTATACCTGCCTCAAGGAGCTTTAGTATTTCCTTTCTTACCACTTCTTTCATTTTAGGATTCAGCCGTCGTTGATGATCACGAACTGGTTTAGCATCTTCTTCCAAATTTATTTTATGTTGACATAGAGTGGGACTAATGCCCTTAAGATCATCAAGAGTATACCCAATAGCAGCATGGTGCTTTTTTAGAGTTTTCAATAATCTCTCTTCCTCATGCTTTGAAAGGTTAGCACTAATAATAACAGGATATATCTTTTTCTCATCAAGATAAGCATATTTAAGAGTATCAGGCAACTGTTTAAGCTCAAACACGGGATCACCCTTGGGTGGAGGAGGATCCCCTAGGAATTCAATAGGCAACTTGTGTTTCAGAATAGGTTCCTGTTTAAAGAATACTTCATCTATTTCCCTTCTTTCATTCATAAACATATCATTTTCATGGTCTAGTAAATATTGTTCTAAAGGATCACTAGGAGGTACAGCAATAGAAGCAAGACCAATAATTTCATCCTTACTAGGTAATTCTTCTTCACGGTATTGTCTACTGAATTTAGAGAAATTAAATTCATGAGACATATCATCTAAACCGATAGTAACAACATCCCTTTTGCAATCTATGGTAGCATTAACAGTGTTTAAGAAGGGTCTACCAAATATAATGGGACAAAAGCTATCTTGTGGGGAACCAAGAACAAGAAAATCAACATGATATTTAGTTTTCCCACACAAGACTTCAACATCTCTAACAATTCCCATAGGTGAAATAGTATCTCTATTGGCAAGTTTAATTATGACATCAATATCTTCTAACTCAACAGGTGCAATATCATGCATAATTTCTCTATATAGGCTAATAGGTATTGCACTAGCACTGGCACCCATATCACATAAACCATGATAACAATGATCTCCTATTTTAACAGAAATAACAGGCATGCCTACCACAAGTCTAGGTTTATCTTTAGCACAAGGTTTAGCAATTCTAGCAGTTTCATCACAGAAATAAATAACATGCCCATCAATATTATCAGCCAAGAGATCTTTAACAATAGCAATATCAGGTTCAACCTTAATTTGCTCAGAAGGTGTACAAGTTTTAGTATTGCTTTTATGAACCACAGTTGAAGCTTTAGCATGATCCTTTATCCTAACAGGGAAATGTGGTTTCTCAATATTAGAAGTAGGAATAATAGGATCATTATAAGTGATAGTCTTTTCTTCAACTTTAATAGGTGCAGCTACTTTTACTTCTATGGGAGGATGATATTTAAACCACTTCTCCTTGGGGAGATCAACATACGTAGCAAAAGATTCACAGAAAGAAACTACTATCTCAGAGTCAAGTCCATATTTAGTGCTAAATTTACGGAAAACATCGGTATCCATAAAAGATTTAACACAATCAAACTTAGGTGTCATACCTGACTCCTTACCTTCATCGAGGTCCCAATCTTCAGAGTTGCGTTTAATTCTTTCCAATAAATCCCATTTGAATTTAATAATCTTCATCATAAAAGAGCTAGCACAAGAAGTATCGAGCATGGTGCGATTGTTGTCAGAAAGCCAAGCATATAAATTTTGAATAATCATCCCTCTTGAGAGCTCATGATTGGGGCATGAATATAACATTGATTTAAGCCTCCCCCAATCTTGAGCGATGCTTTCTCCTTCGTGAGGCCAAAAATTATTTATATAATTGCGATCACGATGAACAAGATGCATAGGATAAAACTTCGGATGAAATTCCAATTTCAATCGTTTGTAGTTCCATGACCCCATATCATCACATAGCCTATACCATGTCGATGCATCTCCCTTCAAAGATAAAGGGAAGACCTTCTTCTTAACAACATCTCCAGGTACACCTGCAAGCTGAAATAATCCACAAACTTCATCCACATATATTAGATGCTCATCAGGATGATTTGTTCCATCTCCTACAAAAGGATTAGCTAGCAGTTTTTCTATCATACCCAAAGGAATTTCAAAGCAGACATTTTCATTTTTAGTAGGTTCATTAGGTTGAGGAGCAACTCTTTGTCCTACTGGTCGGGGTGAAGATACCCCAAACAAGCCCCTCGGAGGATTACTTTCCATAGTAACAAGTGACAGTAAATTTCAGCACACTATATAAATTTTTCCTTACCAAATTCCACCTACCAAAGGTGCTTCACTCCCCGGCAACGGCGCCAGAAAAGAGTCTTGATGACCCACAAGTATAGGGGATCTATCGTAGTCCTTTTGATAATTAAGAGTGTCGAACCCAACGAGGAGCAGAAGGAAATGATAAGCGGTTTCCAGCAAGGTATTCTCTGCAAGTACTGAAATAAGTGGTAACAGATAGTTTTGTGATAGAATAATTTGTAATGAGTAACAAGTCACAAAAGTAAATAAAGTGCAGCAAGGTGGCCCAATCCTTTTTGTAGCAAAGGACAAGCCTGGACAAACTCTTATATAGAGAAAAGCGCTGCCGAGGACACATGGGAATATCATCAAGCTAGTTTTCATCACGTTCATATGATTCGCCTTCGGTACTTTGATAATTTGGTATGTGGGTGGACCGGTGCTTGGGTACTGTCCATACTTGGAGAAGCATCCCACTTATGAGTAACCTCTATTGCAAGCATCTGCAACTACAACAAAAGTATTAAGGTAAACCTAACCATAGCATGAAACATATGGATCCAAATCAGCACCTTACAAAGCAACGCATAAACTAGAGTTTAAGCTTCTATCACTCTAACAACCCATCATCTACTTATTACTTCCCAATGCCTTCCTCTAGGCCCAAATAATGGTGAAGTTTTATGTAGTCGACGTTCACATAACACCACTAGAGGGGAGACAACATACATCTCATCAAAATATCGAACGAATACCAAATTCACATGACTACTAATAGCAAGACTTCTCCCATGTCCTCAGGAACAAACGTAACTACTTACAAAGCATATGCATGTTCATAATCAGAGGGGGTATTAATATGCATATAGGATCTGAACATATGATCTTCCACCAAATAAACCAACTAGCATCAACTACAAGGAGTAATTAACACTGCTAGCAACCTACTAGTACCGATCCCGGACTTGGATACAAGAGATGAATAGGGGTTTTGAGAGGAGATGGTGCTGGTGAAGATGTTGATGGAGATTGCCCTCTCCCGATGAGAGGAGCATTGGTGATGATGATGGCAATGATTCCCCCCTCCCGGAGGGAAGTTTCCCCGACAGAACAGCTCCGCTAGAGCCCTAGATTGGTTCCGCTAAGGTTCCGCCTCATGCCGGCGGAGTTTAGTCCGAGAAGATGGCTTGTGATTTTTTTCCCATCGAAAGACTTCATATAGCAGAAGATGGCCACCGGAGGGCCACCAGGGGGCCCACGAGGTAGGGGGCGTGCCCAGGGGGTAGGGCGCGCCCCCCACCCTCGTGGGCAGGGTGTGGCCCCCTGGTGAACTTCTTGTGCTCAATATTTATTATATATTCTGAAAACGTCTTCCGTGAAGTTTCAGGACTTTTGGAGATGTGCAGAATAGGTCTCTAATATTTGCTCCTTTTCCAGCCCAGAATCCTAGCTGTTGGCATTCTCCCTCTTTATGTAAACCTTGTAAAATAAGAGAGAATAGGCATAAGTATTGTGACATAATGTGTAATAACAGCCCATAATGCAATAAATATCGATATAAAATCATGATGCAAAATGGACGTATCAGCCAGCCATTCCAAACTCCGGCTTGGGCCATCAGAAGCTCACGAGCCCCTGCCTTGCCCCCGCCTGGGCTAGGCTGAGGTGGTTGAAGGACCTTGGCGTGACTGCGCCCATGGTGGTGAGGGAGTTCATCAGGCATCGAGTTGCTCCGCTTCAGCGCCATTCTCGCCCGATGTGGGACTTGCTCAGCGGACAGGACAACATGAGGGTTCAGGAGGAGGGCCCCCCTCTCACTGCATGGTAAACGGTGCTCACGGTCCTATCTGGTATCCATCTGCCGAACGAGATGCCCAGGAAAAGTGGCATGTTGTACCGCTGCGAGAACAAGGTCACCTTTGCCGCGAACATGCCTTCCTTTGATGAGTGGGGCTGCGCCCAATTGTCTTGGTGGGGTCCCGCGAGAATCCCGTCATCGTGGTCCCATTCTTCACCGCCGGTGCCGAGCTCGCCCCAGGTGACGGTGCGGGGGAGCGAGCAGCGACGGTGGCCGGCAGCTCAGATGTTGAGGAGGACATGTCGAGCGGTGATCCGGGGGCGTCGTCCTCGGGAGCTTGCGACGCCCCTCCTGAGGCGCCGGTTGCTGATGAGATGCGGCATGCAGCTCCTGAGGCCGAGGCTCCAGGAGCCTCGGGAGGTCGCAGCGAGAAAGAGCCGGGCCGTTCACCACAGTCGGGCTCCCCTGAGGCTATCCCTCTTGGTTCTTCTCCGACTCTGCCGCGCACTGGCCATCACGTCCAGCGCTTCGGTTGCCCTCGTGTGGACTTCGAGGAGCTCCGCAAGAGGAAGGGATCCCTCAGCGGCAGCAACATCTTCGGGCCGTTGAAGCGACGGAAGTACATTGCTATTGACGAGTAAGTACCTTATCTTGGTGATCTTCTATGTGTCGCCTTCCTTTCCGGACGACTGTCCCCTCAGGTCCTCTTCCGCTAAGGCCGCGAAATCTCTAGAGAAGCAGCTCCCTCTCATCCCATCGCGCCCGCCAAGCTCTAGCGCTACAGGCTCAGACGCTGCCCTCAGTGTGGGGTCCTCTAGGGGAGTTGGTCTGTCATCAAGGCACCCCGAGCTTGCGCCTTCGCCGTCCTTTCTTCGCGGCCTTGCTCGGAGTGCAGCAGGCGTGCCAATGCTCCTCCCTCGGTCACGGTTGGTAGCTGGCTAGCCTCGATCTTGGAGTCTTCTTCAAGCAGTGGGCCTTGTTGGGTTTGGGCCCTTCGCGAGGGTCAGTTGGCGCCTGGGGTCGCGCCAGCCCCCAGCCCCCAACCGGGAGGTGGTGCGCCACTTGATGCTCCAGCCGTAGCCCCCGAGGTGGAGGACGAGGTGGGCCGAGCATTCGAGCTCGAGCGCGAGCGCAGCGTGGTCCGCCACGAGCTCTTCCAGGAGGCGATGGGCGCGATGAACCGCCTTGGTGAAGAGCTTGCTGGTGTCGACTCGCGTCTTGAGGCTGAAGGTCTTTGGTTGGTGGAGGAGCGGCACAAGCTGCGAGTGGCCATCAACCTTGGTCGTTATCATCGCGACCTCGAGAATGCAAAGGTGAGGCATCCCTTAAGATTGCCAATGAGGCCCGCTCGCGAGCTTTGGAAGAAGCTCACGAGGCAGATCTGAAGGAAATATGCCCTAGAGGCAATAATAAAGTTATTATTTATTTCTTATATCATGATAAAAGTTTATTATTCATGCTAGAATTGTATTAACCGGAAACATAATACATGTGTGAATACATAGACAAACAGAGTGTCACTAGTATGCCTCTACTTGACTAGCTCGTTAATCAAAGATGGTTATGTTTCCTAACCATGGACAAAGAGTTGTCATTTGATTAACGGGATGACATCATTAGTTGAATGATCTGATTGACATGACCCATTCCATTAGCTTAGCACCCGATCGTTTAGTATGTTGCTATTGCTTTCTTCATGACTTATACATGTTCCTATGACTATGAGATTATGCAACTCCCGTTTGCCGGAGGAACACTTTGTGTGCTACCAAACGTCACAACGTAACTGGGTGATTATAAAGGAGCTCTATAGGTGTCTCCAAAGGTACATGTTGGGTTGGCGTATTTCGAGATTAGGATTTGTCACTCCGATTGTCGGAGAGGTATCTCTGGGCCCTCTCGGTAATGCACATCACTTAAGCCTTGCAAGCATTGCAACTAATGAGTTAGTTGCGGGATGATGTATTACGGAACGAGTAAAGAGACTTGCCGGTAACGAGATTGAACTAGGTATGGGATACCGACGATCGAATCTCGGGCAAGTAACATACCGATGACAAAGGGAACAACGTATGTTGTTATGCGGTCTGACCGATAAAAGATCTTCGTAGAATATGTAGGAGCCAATATGAGCATCCAGGTTCCGCTATTGGTTATTGACCGGAGACGTGTCTCGGTCATGTCTACATTGTTCTCGAACCCGTAGGGTCCGCACGCTTAAGGTTACGATGACAGTTATATTATGAGTTTATGCATTTTGATGTACCGAAGGTTGTTTGGAGTCCCGGATGTGATCACGGACATGACAAGGAGTCTCGAAATGGTCGAGACATAAAGATTGATATATTGGAAGCCTATGTTTGGATATCGGAAGTGTTCCGGGTGAAATCGGGATTTTACCGGAGTACCGGGAGGTTACCGGAACCCCCCGGGAGGTATATGGGCCTTAGTGGGCCTTAGTGGAAGAGAGGAGAGGTGGCCAGAGATGGGCCGCGCGCCCCTCCCCCCTTTGGTCCAAATAGGAGAAGGAGAGGGGGCCGGCCCCCTTCCTCCTCTCTCTCCTCTTTTCCCCCCTCCGCGAATCCTATTCCAACTAGGAAAGGGGGGGAGTCCTACTCCCGGAAGGAGTAGGACTCCTCCTGGCGCGCCACCTCTTGGCCGGCCAGCCCCCCCCTTTTAGCCTTTATATACGGAGGCACAGGGCACCCCTAGAGACACAAGTTGATCCACGTGATCATATTCTTAGCCGTGTGCGGTGCCCCCTTCCACCATAGTCCTTGATAATATTGTAGCGGTGCTTAGGCGAAGTCCTGCGATGGTAGTACATCAAGATCGTCACCACGCCGTCGTGCTGACGGAACTCTTCCGCGACACTTTGCTGGATCGGAGTCCGGGGATCGTCATCGAGCTGAACGTGTGCTAGAACTCGGAGGTGCCGTAGTTTCGGTGCTTGATCGGTCGGGCCGTGGAGACGTACGACTACATCAACCAAGTTAACGCTTCCGTTGTCGATCTACAAGGGTACGTAGATCACACTCTCCCCCTCTCGTTGCTATGCATCACCATGATCTTGCGTGTGCGTAGGAATTTTTTTGAAATTACTACGAAACCCAACAGTGGCATCCGAGCCTAGGTTTTATGTGTTGATGTTATATGCACGAGTAGAACACAAGTGAGTTGTGGGCGATATAAGTCATACTGCTTACCAGCATGTCATACTTTGGTTCGGCGGTATTGTTGGACGAAGCGGCCCGGACCGACATTACGCGTACGCTTACGCGAGACCGGTTCTCCCGACGTGCTTTGCACAAAGGTGGCTAGCGGGTGACAGTTTCTCCAACTTTAGTTGAACCGAGTGTGGCTACGCCCGGTCCTTGCGAAGGTTAAAACAGCACCAACTTGACAAACTATCGTTGTGGTTTTGATGCGTAGGTAAGATTGGTTCTTGCTTAAGCCCGTAGCAGCCACGTAAAACTTGCAACAACAAAGTAGAGGACGTCTAACTTGTTTTTGCAGGGCATGTTGTGATGTGATATGGTCAAGACATGATGCTAAATTTTATTGTATGAGATGATCATGTTTTGTAACCGAGTTATCGGCAACTGGCAGGAGCCATATGGTTGTCGCTTTATTGTATGCAATGCAATCGCGCTGTAATGCTTTACTTTATCACTAAGCGGTAGCGATAGTCGTGGAAGCATAAGATTGGCGAGACGACAATGATGCTACGATGGAGATCAAGGTGTCGCGCCGGTGACGATGGTGATCACGACGGTGCTTCGGAGATGGAGATCACAAGCACAAGATGATGATGGCCATATCATATCACTTATATTGATTGCATGTGATGTTTATCTTTTATGCATCTTATCTTGCTTTGATTGACGGTAGCATTATAAGATGATCTCTCACTAATTATCAAGAAGTGTTCTCCCTGAGTATGCACCGTTGCGAAAGTTCTTCGTGCTGAGACACCACGTGATGATCGGGTGTGATAGGCTCTACGTTCAAATACAACGGGTGCAAAACAGTTGCACACGCGGAATACTCAGGTTATACTTGACGAGCCAAGCATATACAGATATGGCCTCGGAACACGGAGACCGAAAGGTCGAGCGTGAATCATATAGTAGATATGATCAACATAGTGATGTTCACCAATGAAACTACTCCATCTCACGTGATGATCGGACATGGTTTAGTTGATTTGGATCACGTAATCACTTAGAGGATTAGAGGGATGTCTATCTAAGTGGGAGTTCTTTAAGTAATATGATTAATTGAACCTAAATTTATCATGAACTTAGTACCTGATAGTATCTTGCTTATGTATGTTTGATTGTAGATAGATGGCCCGTGCTGTTGTTCCGTTGAATTTTAATGCGTTCCTTGAGAAAGCAAAGTTGAAAGATGATGGTAGCAATTACACGGACTGGGTCCGTAACTTGAGGATTATCCTCATTGCTGCACAGAAGAATTACGTCCTGGAAGCACCGCTGGGTGCCAGGCCTGCTGCTGGAGCAACACCAGATGTTATGAACGTCTGGCAGAGCAAAGCTGATGACTACTCGATAGTTCAATGTGCCATGCTTTACGGCTTAGAACCGGGACTTCAACGACGTTTTGAACGTCATGGGGCATATGAGATGTTCCAGGAGTTGAAGTTAATATTTCAAGCAAATGCCCGGATTGAGAGATATGAAGTCTCCAATAAGTTCTATAGCTGCAAGATGGAGGAGAACAGTTCTGTCAGTGAGCATATACTCAAGATGTCTGGGTATTGTAATCACTTGATTCAATTGGGAGTTAATCTTCCGGATGATAGCGTCATTGACAGAATTCTCCAATCACTTCCACCAAGCTACAAGAGCTTCGTGATGAACTATAATATGCAAGGGATGAATAAGACTATTCCCGAGCTCTTCGCAATGCTGAAAGCTGCGGAGGTAGAAATCAAGAAGGAGCATCAAGTGTTGATGGTCAACAAGACCACTAGTTTCAAGAAAAAGGGCAAAGGGAAGAAGAAGGGGAACTTCAAGAAGAACAGCAAGCAAGTTGCTGCTCAGAGAAGAAACCCAAGTCTGGACCTAAGCCTGAAACTGAGTGCTTCTACTGCAAGCAGACTGGTCACTGGAAGCGGAACTGCCCCAAGTATTTGGCGGATAAGAAGGATGGCAAGGTGAACAAAGGTATATGTGATATACATGTTATTGATGTGTACCTTACTAATGCTCGCAGTAGCACCTGGGTATTTGATACTGGTTCTGTTGCTAATATTTGCAACTCGAAACAGGGACTACGGATTAAGCGAAGATTGGCTAAGGACGAGGTGACGATGCGCGTGGGAAACGGTTCCAAAGTCGATGTGATCGCAGTCGGCACGCTACCTCTACATCTACCTTCGGGATTAATATTAGACCTAAATAATTGTTATTTGGTGCCAGCGTTAAGCATGAACATTATATCTGGATCTTGTTTGATGCGAGACGGTTATTCATTTAAATCAGAGAATAATGGTTGTTCTATTTATATGAGTAATATCTTTTATGGTCATGCACCCTTGAAGAATGGTCTATTCTTATTGAATCTCGATAGTAGTGACACACATATTCATAATGTTGAAGCCAAAAGATGCAGAGTTGATAATGATAGTGCAACTTATTTGTGGCACTGCCGTTTAGGTCATATCGGTGTAAAGCGCATGAAGAAACTCCATACTGATGGACTTTTGGAACCACTTGATTATGAATCACTTGGTACTTGCGAACCGTGCCTCATGGGCAAGATGACTAAAACGCCGTTCTCCGGTACTATGGAGAGAGCAACAGATTTGTTGGAAATCATACATACAGATGTATGTGGTCCGATGAATATTGAGGCTCGTGGCGGATATCGTTATTTTCTCACCTTCACAGATGACTTAAGCAGATATGGGTATATCTACTTAATGAAACATAAGTCTGAAACGTTTGAAAAGTTCAAAGAATTTCAGAGTGAAGTTGAAAATCATCGTAACAAGAAAATAAAGTTTCTACGATCTGATCGTGGAGGAGAATATTTGAGTTACGAGTTTGGTGTACATTTGAAACAATGCGGAATAGTTTCGCAACTCACGCCACCCGGAACACCACAGCGTAATGGTGTGTCCGAACGTCGTAATCGTACTTTACTAGATATGGTGCGATCTATGATGTCTCTTACTGATTTACCGCTATCGTTTTGGGGTTATGCTTTGGAGACGGCCGCATTCACGTTAAATAGGGCACCATCAAAATCCGTTGAGACGACGCCTTATGAACTATGGTTTGGCAAGAAACCAAAGTTGTCGTTTCTGAAAGTTTGGGGCTGCGATGCTTATGTGAAAAAGCTTCAACCTGATAAGCTCGAACCCAAATCGGAGAAATGTGTCTTCATAGGATATCCAAAGGAGACTATTGGATACACCTTCTATCACAGATCCGAAGGCAAGACTTTTGTTGCTAAGTTCGGAAACTTTCTGGAGAAGGAGTTTCTCTCGAAAGAAGTGAGTGGGAGGAAAGTAGAACTTGACGAGGTAACTGTACCTGCTCCCTTATTGGAAAGTAGTGCATCACAGAAAACTGTTTCTGTGACACCTACACCAATTAGTGAGGAAGCTAATGATAATGATCATGAAACTTCAGAACAAGATACTACTGAACCTCGTAGATCAACCAGAGTAAGATCCGCGCCAGAGTGGTACGGTAATCCTGTTCTGGAAGTCATGCTACTAGATCATGATGAACCTACGAACTATGAAGAAGCGATGGTGAGCCCAGATTCCGCAAAATGGCTTGAAGCCATGAAATCTGAGATGGGATCCATGTATGAGAACAAAGTGTGGACTTTGGTTGACTTGCCCAATGATCGGCAAGCAATTGAGAATAAATGGATCTTCAAGAAGAAGACTGACGCTGACGGTAATGTTACTGTCTACAAAGCTCGACTTGTCGCAAAAGGGTTTCGGCAAGTTCAAGGGATTGACTACGATGAGACCTTCTCACCCGTAGCGATGCTTAAGTCTGTCCGAATCATGTTAGCAATTGCCGCATTTTATGATTATGAAATTTGGCAGATGGATGTCAAAACTGCATTCCTGAATGGATTTCTGGAAGAAGAGTTGTATATGATGCAACCAGAAGGTTTTGTCGATCCAAAGGGAGCTAACAAAGTGTGCAAGCTCCAGCGATCCATTTATGGACTGGTGCAAGCCTCTCGGAGTTGGAATAAACGCTTTGATAGTGTGATCAAAGCATTTGGTTTTATACAGACTTTCGGAGAAGCCTGTATTTACAAGAAAGTGAGTGGGAGCTCTGTAGCATTTCTGATATTATATGTGGATGACATATTACTGATTGGAAATGATATAGAATTTCTGGATAGCATAAAGGGATACTTGAATAAGAGTTTTTCAATGAAAGACCTCGGTGAAGCTGCTTACATATTAGGCATTAAGATCTATAGAGATAGATCAAGACGCTTAATTGGACTTTCACAAAGCACATACCTTGACAAAGTTTTGAAGAAGTTCAAAATGGATCAAGCAAAGAAAGGGTTCTTGCCTGTGTTACAAGGTGTGAAGTTGAGTCAGACTCAATGCCCGACCACTGCAGAAGATAGAGAGAAAATGAAAGATGTTCCCTATGCTTCAGCCATAGGCTCTATCATGTATGCAATGCTGTGTACCAGACCTGATGTGTGCCTTGCTATAAGTCTAGCAGGGAGGTACCAAAGTAATCCAGGAGTGGATCACTGGACAGCGGTCAAGAACATCCTGAAGTACCTTAAAAGGACTAAGGATATGTTTCTCGTATATGGAGGTGACAAAGAGCTCATCGTAAATGGTTACGTTGATGCAAGCTTTGACACTGATCCGGACGATTCTAAATCGCAAACCGGATACGTGTTTACATTAAACGGTGGAGCTGTCAGTTGGTGCAGTTCTAAACAAAGCGTCGTGGCGGGATCTACATGTGAAGCGGAGTACATAGCTGCTTCGGAAGCAGCAAACGAAGGAGTCTGGATGAAGGAGTTCATATCCGATCTAGGTGTCATACCTAGTGCATCGGGTCCAATGAAAATCTTTTGTGACAATACTGGTGCAATTGCCTTGGCGAAGGAATCCAGATTTCACAAGAGAACCAAGCACATCAAGAGACGCTTCAATTCCATCCGGGATCTAGTCCAGGTGGGAGACATAGAGATTTGCAAGATACATACGGATCTGAATGTTGCAGACCCGTTGACTAAGCCTCTTCCACGAGCAAAACATGATCAGCACCAAGGCTCCATGGGTGTTAGAATCATTACTGTGTAATCTAGATTATTGACTCTAGTGCAAGTGGGAGACTGAAGGAAATATGCCCTAGAGGCAATAATAAAGTTATTATTTATTTCCTTATATCATGATAAATGTTTATTATTCATGCTAGAATTGTATTAACCGGAAACATAATACATGTGTGAATACATAGACAAACAGAGTGTCACTAGTATGCCTCTACTTGACTAGCTCGTTAATCAAAGATGGTTATGTTTCCTAACCATGGACAAAGAGTTGTCATTTGATTAACGGGATCACATCATTAGTGAATGATCTGATTGACATGACCCATTCCATTAGCTTAGCACCCGATCGTTTAGTATGTTGCTATTGCTTTCTTCATGACTTATACATGTTCCTATGACTATGAGATTATGCAACTCCCGTTTGCCGGAGGAACACTTTGTGTGCTACCAAACGTCACAACGTAACTGGGTGATTATAAAGGAGCTCTACAGGTGTCTCCAAAGGTACATGTTGGGTTGGCGTATTTCGAGATTAGGATTTGTCACTCCGATTGTCGGAGAGGTATCTCTGGGCCCTCTCGGTAATGCACATCACTTAAGCCTTGCAAGCATTGCAACTAATGAGTTAGTTGCGGGCTGATGTATTACGGAACGAGTAAAGAGACTTGCCGGTAACGAGATTGAACTAGGTATTGGATACCGACGATCGAATCTCGGGCAAGTAACATACCGATGACAAAGGGAACAACGTATGTTGTTATGCGGTCTGACCGATAAAGATCTTCGTAGAATATGTAGGAGCCAATATGAGCATCCAGGTTCCGCTATTGGTTATTGACCGGAGACGTGTCTCGGTCATGTCTACATTGTTCTCGAACCCGTAGGGTCCGCACGCTTAAGGTTACAATGACAGTTATATTATGAGTTTATGCATTTTGATGTACCGAAGGTTGTTCGGAGTCCCGGATGTGATCACGGACATGACGAGGAGTCTCGAAATGGTCGAGACATAAAGATTGATATATTGGAAGCCTATGTTTGGATATCGGAAGTGTTCCGGGTGAAATCGGAATTTTACCGGAGTACCGGGAGGTTACCGGAACCCCCCAGGAGGTATATGGGCCTTAGTGGGCCTTATTGGAAGAGAGGAGAGGTGGCCAGAGATGGGCCGCGCGCCCCTCCCCCTTTGGTCCGAATAGGACAAGGAGAGGGGGCCGGCCCCCCTTCCTCCTCTCTCTGCTCTTTCCCCCCCTCCGCGAATCCTATTCCAACTAGGAAACGGGGGAGTCCTACTCCCGGAAGGAGTAGGACTCCTCCTGGCGCTCCACCTCTTGGCTGGCCAGCCCCCCCCTTTGAGCCTTTATATACGGAGGCACGGGGCACCCCTAGAGACACAAGTTTATCCACGTGATCATATTCTTAGTCGTGTGTGGTGCCCCCTTCCACCATAGTCCTCGATAATATTGTAGCGGTGCTTAGGCGAAGCCCTGCGACGGTAGTACATCAAGATCATCACCACACCGTCGTGCTGACGGAACTCTTCCCCGACACTTTGCTGGATCGGAGTCCGGGGATCGTCATCGAGCTAAACTTGTGCTAGAACTCGGAGGTGCCGTAGTTTCGGTGCTTGATCGGTCGGGCCGTGGAGACGTACGACTACATCAACCAAGTTAACGCTTCCGTTGTCGATCTACAAGGGTACGTAGATCACACTCTCCCCCTCTCGTTGCTATGCATCACCATGATCTTGCGTGTGCGTAGGAATTTTTTTGAAATTACTACGAAACCCAACACGATCATCGCCGTGAGGCTGCGGAGGAGCGCGCGTGGGTGCTCCTCGCCTGGAGCGCGTACCTTGAGCAGCAAGTCGAGGCGCGCGGGGCCGCCCTTGCGTCGTTGAGGGGGACACCTGTGGAGGAAGAGGAGGCCCGACAGCGCGAGGAGACGCTGGCCCTGGAAGCCGTGGAGCGCAGCCTCGAGCTCGAGCGACTGGAGACGACGGAGTGTCAAGTCACTCAAGTTGAACATGCCGTTGGGGCCCGCGAGGCCAGAGTCAAGGAGGAGATCAATCATCGGGTGGCTGTGGTTCGCGCTGATCTGGAGGGAAGGTACGACTTGAAGCTGAAGCTCGCCGGTCAGGAGGGTGCGGGCAGGGTGATACGTCCATTTTGCATCATGCTTTTATATCAATATTTATCGCATTATGGATTGTTATTTCACTTTATGTCACAATACTTATGGCTATTCTCTCTTATTTTACAAGGTTTACATAAAGAGGGAGAATGCCGGCAGCTGGAATTCTGGGCTGGAAAAGGAGCAAATATGAGAGACCTGTTCTGCGCAACTCCAAAAGTCCTGAAACTCCACGGAACATCTTAAAATAAATAAAGAAAAATCCTCGCCAAAGATGAAGGCTAGGGGGCCCACACCCTGCTCACAAGGGTGGGGGCCCCCCCCCCCTAGGGCGTGCCCCCTACCTCGTGGGCCCCCTGGTGGCTCTCCGACGTCCATCTTCTCCTATATGAGGTCTTTCGATGAGAATAAAATAAGAAGGAACTTTTCGGGATGAGACTCTGCCGCCACGAGGCGGTACCTTGGTGGATCCAATCTAGAGCTCCGACAGAGCTGTTCTGCCAGGGATACTTCCCTCCGGGAGGGGGAAATCATCACCATCGTCATCACCAACGCTCCTCTCATCGGAAGAGGGCAATCTCCATCAACATCTTCACCAGCACCATCTCATCTCCAAACCCTAGTTCATCTCTTGTATCCAATTCTTGTCTCAAAGTCCGGGATTGGTGCTAGTAGGTTGCTAGTAGTGTTGATTACTCCTTGTAGTTGATGCTAGTTGGTTTATTTGGTGGAAGATCATATGTTCAGATCCTATATGCATATTATTACCCCTCTGATTATGAACATGAATATGATTTGTGCGTAATTACGTTCGTTCCTGAGGACAAGGGAGAAGTCTTGCTATGAGTAGTCATGTGAATTTGGAATTCGTTTGATATTTTGATAAGATGTATGTTGTCTAGCCTCTAGTGGTGTTATGTGAACGTCGACTACATAACACTTCACCATTATTTGGGCCTAGAGGAAGGCATTGGGAAGTAATAAGTAGATGATGGGTTGCTAGAGTGACAGAAGCTTAAACCCTAGTTTATGCGTTGCTTCGTAAGGGGCTGATTTGGATCCATATGTTTCATGCTATGGTTAGGTTTACCTTAATACTTTTGTTGTAGTTGCGGATGCTTGCAATAGAGGTTAATCATAAGTGGGATGCTTGTTCAAGTAAGAACAGCACCCAAGCACCGGTCCACCCACATATCAAATTATCAAAGTATCGAACGCGAATCATATGAACGTGATGAAAACTAGCTTGACGATATTCCCATGTGTCCTCGGGAGCGCTTTTCCTATTATAAGAGTTTGTTCCGGCTTGTCCTTTGCTACAAAAGGATTGGGCCACCTTGCTGCACTTTATTTACTTTTGTTACTTGTTGCTCGTTACAATTTATCCTATCACAAAACTATCTGTTACCACTTATTTCAGTACTTGCAGAGAATACCTTGCTGAAAACCGCTTATCATTTCCTTCTGCTCCTCGTTGGGTTCGACACTCTTACTTATCGAAAGGACTACGATAGATCCCCTATACTTGTGGGTCATCAAGACTCTTTTCTGGCGCCGTTGCCGGGGAGTGTAGCGCCTTTGGTAGGTGGAATTTGGTAAGGAAAAATTTATATAGTGTGCTGAAATTTACTGTCACTTGTTACTATGGAAAGTAATTCTCTGAGGGGCTTGTTCGGGGTATCTTCACCCCGTCCAGTAGAGCAAAGAGTTGCTCCTCAACCTACTGAACCTATTGAAAATGAAACTCCTTTTGAATTTCCTTCGGGTATGATGGAAAAACTGCTAGCTAACCCTTTTACAGGAGATGGAACAAAGCATCCTGATGAGCACTTAATATATGTGGATGAAGTTTGTGGATTATTTAAGCTTGCAGGTATACCCGATGATGTTGCTAAGAAGAAGGTCTTCCCTTTATCTTTGAAGGGAGACGCATTGATATGGTATAGGCTATGTGATGATATGAGATCATGGGACTATAAAAGATTGAAGCTGGAATTTCATCAAAAGTATTACCCTATGCATCTTGTTCATCGTGATCGCAATTATATATATAATTTCTGGCCTCGCGAAGGAGAAAGCATCGCTCAAGCTTGGGGGAGGCTTAAATCAATGTTATATTCATGCC
The DNA here is from genome assembly GCF_018294505.1 of Triticum aestivum. NCBI lineage: Eukaryota > Viridiplantae > Streptophyta > Magnoliopsida > Poales > Poaceae > Triticum > Triticum aestivum. The sequence continues at coordinate 514,066,804 of NC_057800.1, read as the reverse complement.
CCAATCATGAGCTCCCGAGAGAAATAATTATGCAAAGTTTTTATGCTCGGCTTTCTGAAAACAATCGCACCATGCTCGATACTTCTTGTGCTGGCTCTTTTATGATGAAGACTATTGAATTCAGATGGAATTTATTGGATAGAATTAAACGCAACTCTGAAGATTGGGACCTCGACGAAGGTAAGGAGTCAGGTATGACACCTAAGTTTGATTGTGTTAAATCTTTTATGGATACCGATATTTTCCGTAAGTTTAGCACTAAATATGGACTTGACTCTGAGATAGTAGCTTCTTTCTGTGAATCTTTTGCTACTTATGTTGATCTCCCTAAGGAGAAGTGGTTTAAATATCATCCTCCCATAGAAGTAAAAGTAGCTGCACCTATTAAAGTTGAAGAAAAGACTGTCACTTATAATGATCCTATTGTTCCTACTTCTTATATTGAGAAACCACCTTTCCCTGTTAGAATAAAGGATCATGCTAAAGCTTCAACTGTTGTTCGTAAAAGCAATATTAGAACTTATACACCTCCTGAGCAAGTTAAAGTAGAACCTAATATTGCTATTGTTAAAGATCTCTTGTCTGATAATATTGATGGGCATGTTATTCAGTTCGAAGGTGAAACTGCTAGAATTGCTAAACCTTGTGCTAAAGATAAACATAGACCTGTGGTAGGCGTGCCTGTTATTTCTGTTAAAATAGGAGATCATTGTTATCATGGCTTATGTGATATGGGTGCTAGTGCTAGTGTTATACCTCATGACTTATACGAAGAAATTAAGAATGAAATTGCACCTGCTGAGTTAGAAGATATTGATGTCACAATTAAACTTGCTAATAGAGATACTATTTCACCAATTGGAATTGTTAGAGATGTTGAAGTCTTGTGTGGGAAAACTAAATATCCTGCTGATTTTCTTGTTCTTGGTTCCCCACAAGATAGCTTTTGTCCCATTATATTTGGTAGACCCTTCTTAAATACTGTCAATGCTACCATAGATTGCACAAAGAATGTTGTTACTGTTGGCTTGGATGATATGGTTCATGAGTTTAATTTCTCTAAATTTAGTAAACAACATCGTGAGGAAGAATTACCTAGTAAGGATGAAATTATTGGTCTTGCTTCTATTGCCGTACCTCCTAGTGATCCTTTAGAACACTATTTGCTAGACCATGAAAATGATATGTTCGTGAATGAAAGAAGGGAAATAGATGAAGTATTCCTTAAACAGGAACCTATTCTGCAACACAATTTGCCTGTTGAAATCTTAGGGGATCCTCCTCCACCCAAGGGTGATCCCGTGTTTGAGCTTAAACCTTTGCCTGATAATCTTAAATATGCTTATCTTGATGAAAAGAAGATATATCCTGTTATTATTAGTGCTAACCTTTCAGAGCATGAAGAAGAAAGATTATTGAAAACTCTGAAGAAGCATCGTGCTGCTATTGGATATACTCTTGATGATCTTAAGGGCATTAGTCCCACTCTATGTCAACATAAAATAAATTTGGAAGCAGATGCCAAACCAGTTCGTGATCCTCAACGACGTCTGAATCCTAAAATGAAAGAAGTGGTAAGAAAAGAAATACTAAAGCTTCTGGAGGCAGGTATAATCTATCCCGTTGCTGATAGTGAGTGGGTAAGTCCTGTCCATTGTGTCCCTAAGAAGGGAGGTATTACTGTTGTTCCTAATGATAAAGATGAATTGATTCCACAAAGAATTATCACAGGTTATAGGATGGTAATTGATTTCCGCAAATTAAATAAAGCTACTAAGAAAGATCATTACCCCTTACCTTTTATTGATCAAATGCTAGAAAGATTATGCAAACATACACACTATTGCTTTCTAGATGGTTATTCTGGTTTCTCTCAAATACCTGTGTCGGCTAGAGATCAATCAAAGACTACTTTTACATGCCCTTTTGGTACTTTTGCTTATAGACGTATGCCTTTTGGTTTATGTAATGCACCTGCTACCTTTCAAAGATGCATGATGGCTATATTCTCTGACTTTTGTGAAAAGATTTGTGAGGTTTTCATGGACGACTTTTCCGTCTATGGTTCCTCTTTTGATGATTGCTTGAGCAATCTTGATCGAGTTTTGCAGAGATGTGAAGAAACTAATCTTGTCTTGAATTGGGAAAAGTGCCACTTTATGGTTAATGAAGGTATTGTCTTGGGGCACAAAGTTTCTGAAAGAGGTATTGAAGTTGATAAAGCCAAGGTTGATGCTATTGAAAAGATGCCATGTCCCAAGGACATCAAAGGTATAAGAAGTTTCCTTGGTCACGCCGGATTTTACAGGAGGTTCATTAAGGACTTCTCAAAAATTTCTCGGCCTCTGACTAATTTATTGCAAAAAGATATACCATTTGTCTTTGATGATGATTGTGTAGAAGCATTTGAAATACTTAAGAAAGCATTAGTCTCTGCACCTATTGTTCAGCCACCTGATTGGAATTTACCCTTTGAAATTATGTGTGATGCTAGTGATTATGCTGTAGGTGCTGTTCTAGGGCAAAGAGTTGATAAGAAATTAAATGTTATTCATTATGCTAGTAAGACTCTAGACAATGCTCAAAGAAATTATGCTACTACTGAAAAAGAGCTTTTAGCAGTTGTATTTGCTTGTGATAAGTTCAGATCTTATATTGTTGATTCTAAAGTAACTATTCAAACTGATCATGCTGCTATTAAATATCTTATGGAAAAGAAAGATGCTAAACCTAGACTTATTAGATGGGTTCTCTTGCTACAAGAATTTGATTTGCATATTGTTGATAGAAAGGGAGCTGAGAACCCCGTTGCAGACAACTTGTCTAGGTTAGAAAATATTCTTGATGACCCACTACCTATTAATGATAGCTTTCCTGATGAACAATTAAATGTTATAAGTACTTCTCGTAGTACTCCATGGTATGCTGATTATGCTAATTATATTGTTGCTAAGTTTATACCACCTAGCTTCACATACCAACAAAAGAAAAAGTTCTTCTATGATTTGAGACATTACTTTTGGGATGACCCACATCTTTATAAAGAAGGAGTAGATGGTGTTATTAGACGTTGTGTACCTGAGCATGAACAGGAACAGATCCTACGCAAGTGTCATTCCGAGTCTTATGGAGGACACCACGCTGGAGATAGAACTGCACATAAGGTATTGCAATCTGGTTTTTATTGGCCTACTCTCTTCAAGGATGCCCGTAAGTTTGTCTTGTCTTGTGATGAATGTCAAAGAATTGGTAATATTAGTAGACGTCAAGAAATGCCTATGAATTATTCTCTTGTTATTGAACCGTTTGATGTTTGGGGCTTTGATTATATGGGACCTTTTCCTGCCTCTAATGGATACACACATATTCTAGTTGCTGTTGATTACGTTACTAAGTGGGTAGAAGCTATTCCAACTAGTAGTGCTGATCATAACACTTCTATTAAAATGCTTAAAGAAGTTATTTTCCGAGGTTTGGAGTCCCTAGATATTTAATGACTGATGGTGGTTCACACTTTATTCATGGTGCTTTCCGTAAAATGCTTGCTAAATATGATGTTAATCATAGAATTGCATCTCCTTATCACCCACAGTCTAGTGGTCAAGTAGAGTTGAGCAATAGAGAGCTCAAATTAATTTTGCAAAAGACTGTTAATAGGTCTAGAAAGAATTGGTCCAAGAAACTTGATGATGCATTATGGGCTTATAGAACTGCATATAAAAATCCTATGGGTATGTCTCCGTATAAAATGGTTTATGGAAAAGCATGTCACTTACCTCTCGAACTAGAACATAAGGCATATTGGGCTATTAAAGAGCTTAACTATGATTTTAAACTTGCCGGTGAGAAGAGGTTATTTGATATTAGCTCACTTGATGAATGGAGAACCCAAGCTTATGAAAATGCCAAGTTGTTTAAAGAAAAGTTAAAAGATGGCATGACAAAAGGATACAAAAGCGTGAGTTTAATGTAGGTGATTATGTATTGCTATACAACTCTCGTTTAAGATTTTTTGCAGGAAAACTTCTCTCTAAATGGGAAGGCCCCTATGTTATCGAAGAGGTCTATCGTTCCGGTGCCATAAAGATCAACAACTTCGAGGGCACAAATCCGAAGGTGGTAAACGGTCAAAGAATTAAACATTATATCTCAGGTAATCCCATAAATGTTGAAACCAATATTATTGAAACCGTAACCCCGGAGGAATACATAAGGGACACTTTCCGGAACGTTTCAGACTCCGAAAAGGAATAGGTATGTGGTACGGTAAGTAAACCGACTCCAAAACAATTTTAAGGCAATATTTCTCCGTTTTGGAATATTTAGAAAAATAGAAAAATAAGTAGCAGTCCGGGAAGGACACGAGGGCCCACGAGGGTGGTGGGCGCCCTACCCCCTGGGCGCCCCCTACCTCGTGAGCACCTCGTGTGCCTTCCGGACTCCGTTTTCTTGCACGTTACGTATTTTGGTCGGTAAAAATTCATTATATATTCTCCCGAAGGTTTTGACTCCCGTATCACGCAAACCTCCTCTGTTCTTGTTTCGAGCTGTTTTCTGTCAGGGTTTTCCAGGCTAGGCATCATGTCGTCTCCCTCCTCCAACAATGGTGACAACGATGCTTGGCTAATGAAGATAGATCTGAAGAGGGAAGAACCCACGAGGGTCAACAAGGATGAAAGGATCAAGAAGGCCACGGAGGATCAAGCTCCAGCAGCAAAAGACACCTTCAAACTTGATCATAACCTTCTTACCCCAACTGAGATCGAAGCTTTCAAGATGATTGAGTTAGCTCGTATACAAAACAAGTATCTCACACAAGAAAATATTTTGTTGAAGGAGCATATTGTCGCACTCAAGGGCATTATTCGCAAGCTGGAGGACCTCTTACGCTCGATGTGCGATTATCCGTCACCTCCACCTTCTTCACGACAAAGGAGATATAATCACATGGGTATGGGCACTCCCCTTGGCAACTGCCAAGCTTGGGGAGGTGCCCCGGTATCGTATCACAATCACAACTCCTATCTTTACCGTTTTTCTTAGTTCGATCCTTTAGTAGTATCTTGATCTAGTAGAATAAAGTTTATGGCATGATCTAGTTTTGAGTTTTGCTTTATGATCTCTCTATGTAATCGAGTCCGTGAGCTATATATAATAAAGATTAGTGTTGAGTCAAGGGCTTGATTATTTTGCCATGATCTTGGGTGAATAAAAGAAAAGAGAAAAAGAATAAAAGAAACAAAAAGTTCATATTGATCTTATTGAGAGTAATGACTTCACATAGAAAGAGTATGATGATTAAAAGATGTTAGGAGTTGGCAAACATAGCTTTGGTCATTGTTGCAATCAATAGGAAGTAATAAGGAAAGAGAGGTTTTCACATATAGATATATTATCATTGACATCTTTTATGATTGGGAGCACTCATTAAAATATGACATGCTAAAGAGTTGATGTTGGACAAGGAAGACAACGTAATGAGTTATGTCTTTCTTATATCTGAGATAAAGTATGTTGTCATGGATCCTCTAACTTGTTGAGCTTGCCTTTCCCCCTCATGCTAGCCAAATTCTCAGCACCAAGTAGAAATACTACTTGTGCTTCCAAAATCCCTAAACCAGTTTTGCCATGAGAGTCCACCATATCTACCTATGGATTGAGTAAGATCCTTCAAGTAAGTTGTCATCGGTGCAAAGCAATAAAAATTGCTCTAAATATGTATGATTGATTGGTGTGGGAGAAATAAGCTTTATACGATCTTGTGATGTGGAAGTAATAAAAGCGACAGACTGCATAATAAAGGTTCATATCACAAGGGGCAATATAAAGTGACGTTCTTTCGCATTGAGATTTTATATATCCAACCATAAAAGCGCATGGCAACCTCTGCTTCCCTCTGCGAAGGGCCTATCCTTTATTATTATCTTCTACCTTATGCAAGAGTCATGGTGATCTTCACCTTTTCTTTTTCATTTTATCCTTTGGCAAGCTCAGCATGTTGGAAAGAACATGATATATATATATATATATCTAATTGGATGTAGGGGAGCATGAACCATTATTGTTGACATTACCCTTGAGGTAAAAGGTTGTGGGGCAAAACTATAAGCCCCTATCTTTCTCTGTGTCCGATTAAAACTCCGTAACCACAAGTATTGCGTGAGTGTTAGCAATTATGGAGGACTAAATGATAGTTGAGTATGTGGACTTGCTTTTTAGCTCTGACATAGACTCTTTCCGATGTTATGATAAATTGCAATTGCTTCAATGACTGAGATTATAGTTTGTCGGAGCCCAATAAGGTTTATGATTTATACTTTTGCATTGTGAATAGATCATCACTTGAATATAAGAAATCATATGACCAAACCTATATATGTTGCTGTTATGAGAATAATCATGATGCCTTCATGTCCGTATTTTATTTTTATCGACGCCTCTACCTCTAAACATGAGGACATATTATTGTTATCGGCTTTTCGCTTGAGGACAAGCGAGGTCTAAGCTTGGGGGAGTTGATACGTCCATTTTGCATCATGCTTTTATATCGATATTTATCACATTATGGACTGTTATTTCACTTTATGTCACAATACTTATGGCTATTCTCTCTTATTTTACAAGGTTTACATAAAGAGGGAGAATGCCGGCAACTGGAATTCTGGGCTGGAAAAGGAGCAAATATGAGAGACCTATTCTGCGCAACTCCAAAAGTCTTGAAACTCCACGGAACGTCTTAAAATAAATAAAGAAAAATCCTCGCCAAAGATGAAGGCCAGGGGGCCCACACCTTGCTCACGAGGGTGGGGGGCGCCCCCCTAGGGCGCGCCCCCTACGTCGTGGGCCCCCTGGTGGCTCTCTGACGTCCATCTTCTCCTATATGAGGTCTTTCGATGAGAATAAAATAAGAAGGAACTTTTCAGGACGAGACTCCGCCGCCACGAGGCGGAACCTTGGCGGATCCAATCTAGAGCTCCGGCAGAGCTGTTCTGCCGGGGATACTTCCCTCCGGGAGGGGGAAATCATCACCATCGTCATCACCAATGCTCCTCTCATCGGGAGAGGGCAATCTCCATCAACATCTTCACCAGCACCATCTCATCTCCAAACCCTAGTTCATCTCTTGTATCCAATTCTTGTCTCAAAGTCCGGGATTGGTGCTAGTAGGCTGCTAGTAGTGTTGATTACTCCTTGTAGTTGATGCTAGTTGGTTTATTTGGTGGAAGATCATATGTTCAGATCCTATATGCATATTAATACCCCTCTGATTATGAATATGCTTTGTGAGTAATTACGTTCGTTCCTGAGGACAAGGGAGAAGTCTTGCTATGAGTAGTCATGTGAATTTGGTATTCGTTTGATATTTTGATAAGATGTATGTTGTCTAGCCTCTAGTAGTGTTATGTGAACGTCGACTACATAACACTTCACCATTATTTGGGCCTAGAGGAAGGCATTGGGAAGTAATAAGTAGATGATGGGTTGCTAGAGTGACAGAAGCTTAAACCCTAGTTTATGCGTTGCTTCGTAAGGGGCTGATTTGGATCCATATGTTTCATGCTATGGTTAGGTTTACCTTAATACTTTTGTTGTAGTTGCGGATGCTTGCAATAGAGGTTAATCATAAGTGGGATGCTTGTTCAAGTAAGAACAGCACTGAAGCACCGGTCCACCCACATATCAAATTATCAAAGTATCAAACGTGAATCATATGAACGTGATGAAAAGTAGCTTGACGATATTCCCATGTGTCCTCGGGAGCGCTTTTCCTATTATAAGAGTTTGTTCCGGCTTGTCCTTTGCTGCAAAAGGATTGGGCCACCTTGCTGCACTTTCTTTACTTTTGTTACTTGTTGCTCATTACAATTTATCCTATCATAAAACTATCTGTTACCACTTATTTCAGTACTTGCAGAGAATACCTTGCTGAAAATTGTTTATCATTTCCTTCTGCTCCTCGTTGGGTTCGACACTCTTACTTATCGAAAGGACTACGATAGATCCCCTATACTTGTGGGTCATCACAGGGCCGCTGCCCTCAGGCCCAGGTTGGACGAGGCCGAGAGGTGTGCGGAGGCTACAACCGCCGCCCTGGTTGCCGCCCGCGCCGATCCCGCGCTGAGTTGCTTTCCCTCCGGAGACGGATTGATGACGCCGAGGCCATCGCTTGGCAGAACAGAGAGGAAGTGCCTCAACACCGAACGCTGGAGCGCGAGCATGCTCCTATGCTTCAAGACCTTCAGAACAAGGCCAACACTGCCCTGAGTTATATCTGCGACGTGAACGCATCGACCCCTCACTCAAGTGACTACGCCAGCCACCTGACCTTCTTCACCGAGGTGGTGACGCGCCTGGAGGCTCATTCTGCCAGAGCTGGGCAGCTTGTGGAGGAGAGGGGTCGTGGCCTGCTTCAGCGCGCCTTTTCCCATGTCTTCAGCCACCTTCTGAACGCCGATCCCAACTTCGACTTCGATGCCGCCATTGCCCCTATACCCATGGCCGTCCGGGGCGACCTGGCGCGTTGGGTAGAGGACCATGTCGACGCGTTGGTCAGGGCCTTCACCTCGAAGAATGATAGGGTGGTGGTCATCGCTGACGAAGGTGACGTGGTCATCGACGATGATGGGGGCGTCGCCGATGGCGGCGACGATTCCGACGAAGATGATGACGATGCGAGTGACGCTCCATGGATGATGCAGTGAACGATATCTCTAGATGATCCCATATTCTCCTATTGTTTTATTCTGCATGCAAAACTCGGGCGTGTCCCTTGGAAAACTTGTAAGAGCATTTTGAGAGGGGAAGCCCCTCGTGTAAGCAAATCACAGTTTTTACTTTCCTATGCGATGTGGGTATCTGTCCTCGTGAGCTCATGAAACTGGGGGTGATTTTCCCGACGTGGTTTACCTTAGTCAGCGCCAACTTAGGGCTGGGTCGTGAGGCAACAAGTTCCTGAGAATCTTGCGGAGCTTATCGCCCCGTTTGAGGGGGCCCCGCAAGGGGTGAGCACCGGGCGTAGTGCTAGCGCGTGCTTTGCACGATCCGGCTCGCGAGGAGCTTTGCAAGGGAAAGGCGATGGGCATGAGTCCCAAACCAAACAAGATCCAGAAGGCGAGAAATGGATCGAACGAGAAAAGGCACCCACGCGCGCATCGATAAAAATTCAGCTTCAACTTAAGTCCATAATCAGAAAGCAAAGCCAGAGGAAGAGAGATCCAAAGCAAAAGGCCGCGTCCGGTACCTAGTCTAGTCTTCGGGTCTTCAAGTCTTCTCACCAGCGCGGAGCTAAGTGCTGTCCACTAGGCGTGGGAGGGTGCCCCAGGGCCTGAGGTCGGCGCTCCTGAGACTCCGGGGCGTGTACAGCCCCAACTCATTATTACGTGAGAGTGTCACGGGCGGCGAGCTTCACAGGCACCGGGCCTTCTTCACAGGTACCGGCCTTGCTTCATATCGCCAGACGAGGGCCCCGCCTTGCGCCACCCTTGACCTCCTATGAGCCGACCGGAGACCAGGACCACACAAAGGAGGGAAAGAGGACGCCAGCGGTTCCCTCAGCAACCATGGGTCCTCTGCCGAGGGAAGGGTTGATGAAGCCACACCGGCAGAGGGCCTACCTCCGGGTGTCCCTTGGTTTCGTGTGCCTTGGGGAGGGGCCTTGCTCCTGGCTCCCTCCCAGCGGCCCCCAGCGTGTCTCCCTTGTTGAAACGGGTGTTGCCGTGCCAGGGTCGCCGATCGATGTTGCAACTTGATTCATTCGCAGCCCATGGTTAGCATAAGCCTGTTCCTGAGTGGTTAGCGGTACCCTGATGTTTCCATCGCTGGCGCGGTCGCTATGGTTCTCCGCTGGCTCTTGGAAGGTGTCGGTGTCAAAACCGGCAGATCTCGGGTAGGGGGTCCCGAACTGTGCGTCTAGGCAGATGGTAATAGGAGGCAGGGGACACAATGTTTTACCCAGGTTCGGGCCCTCTTGATGGAGGTAAAACCCTACATCCTGCTTGATTAATATTGATGATATGGGTAGTACAAGAGTAGATCTACCACGAGATCAGAGAGGCTAAACCCTAGAAGCTAGCCTATGGTATGATTGTATGTTGTAGTTGTTGTGTCCTACGGACTAAAACTCTCCGGTTTATATAGACACCGGAGAGGGTTAGGGTTACACAAGGTCGGTTACAAAGGAGGAGATATCCATATCCTTATTGCCTAGCTTGCATTCCACGCCAAGTAGAGTCCCATTCGGACACGAGATGAAGTCTTCAATCCTGTATCTTCATAGTCCAACAGTCCGTCCAAAGGATATAGTCCGGCTGTCCGGAGACCCCCTAATCCAGGACTCCCTCAGTAGCCCCTGAACCAGGCTTCAATGATGATGAGTCCGACGCGCAATATTGTCTTCAGCATTGCAAGGCGGGTTCCTCCTCCGAATACACCATGGAAGAATTTGGATACAAGGATAGTGTCTGACCCTGCAAAATAAGTTCCACATACCACCGTAGAGAGAATAATATTTTCGCAAATCTAATTTGCTGACTTGTTTTGGCAGCATGACATTATGTCATGGCCTGGTGATTATTCGAACTGTTTCCTTTAACTAGCCCTGCACATAACGCGAGGCAGTTTTCTGACACGTCTCGTCAAAGCAGAGATTGTGTCCCCTTATTACGGGATTCTCATCAATACGGGCGTGGGTAACCCAACCGCGCCATCGATTACGGCGCTTGGGGGATAAGCGAGTTTTACCAGGCTAGTGGGGGGCACATAGTTTCGTCCGCCCGTATAAAGGGATAAGGATTCACCTTTTCATCCACGCCTTCTTCCTCCTTTGCTCATCCATTTTCGCACACTCGAGCTCTAGCACCCAAGTCCGCACTTCCCACCTCAACCTTCCCCCACCATGTGCGGAGCGGGAGGCAGGTGGATGGTCTCCTTCGTCACGGAGGGAGACATCAAGAAGCTGAGGAGAGCCGGATACCTGCCCGACGACATCGCGCACCAGCTCCCAAATGAGGGGCAGCTCATCCCCACCCCCGGGCCCCATGAGAGGGTAGTGTTCCTTACCCATTTCCTCCGCGGACTGGGATTCCCTCTCCACCCATTCGTCCGGGGGCTCATGTTCTACTACGGCCTGGATTTCCACGATCTGGCCCTGAATTTCATCCTCAATATCTAGGTGTTTATCATCGTGTGCGAGGCCTTCCTCCGCATCAAGCCCCACTTCGGCTTATGGTTGAAGACCTTCAATGTCAAGCCGAAGGTTGTGGGCGGCCGCCAGGCGGAGTGCGGAGGCACCATGGTGGGCAAGATGCCCAACGTTACATGGCTTGAGGGCTCCTTTGTGGAAACCATAAAGGGGTGGAAATCGGGGTGGTTCTACATCACCGAGCCGCGTGACCCTGCATGGGCAGCGGCCCCCGAGTTCCAATCTGGCATCCCCATGCATCTCACCTCCTGGAAATAGAAGGGCATGTCCTGGGGTAGTTCGGGAGAGCTGACCGGACTCTAAACATGTATTCAAAACATGGTGAACAAGAAACTCAAACTTGTCAACGTAGTCCAGGTCATGCTCCACCGCCAGATCATCCCGTGCCAACAACGGGACTTCAACTTGTGGAAGTTCGACCCGGCGCAGCACCGAACTCTGAACAGGCTCTTCAACACAACTCACGAAGATGCCTGGAGGGTACTGTTCAAAAGTGCTGAGGTCCCTCCTCCCATTACTGAGGATCACGGATTCAGCACGAAGCGCCAAGCTAGTGCGGTAAGCTGTCTTACTTTTCACATGACACTTATCTTTTATAGATTGACTCTATGCAGGATCTGAACTCCTCTACTTTTGACAGGACTGGTAGGAGACGGCCGGACAGATCGATTGTCCGGCTCCTTTTCCCGAAGGCCCAGCGGACGCTCTTCTGGCGAAGATGCTGATTCCGGCTCCTTATACGGTGCCAGAGAATACCAAGAAGGCCAAGGGAACCCGAAAGAGTACCCAACGCCAGGCGTCGTCGGAATAACCGTCCGATGACTCTGCAGCGCACTCCTCCCTCGAAGACAAGGAAGAAGAAGATGCTCCCCCTCTAGCTGGGGGAGATAAGAAAAGGAAGGCCGCCCCAACTGGGGGGCCGAAGGGTCCAAGAAGGGAAGGACTCTCCTTCCGGACAGTTCCACCGCCGCCGACGAAGGTGAAGACGAGTGGTTGCCCAGGGCCAAGCCCCTGGGGAGTTTGTAAGTATTCGGATACCAGAGTAACTCATAGCATTCCTTTGTCGCACTGCTTTTCCTAATGCCGAACATAACTATGCAGGCCGCCACGAGCCAGTATCGATGTATCATCGGACGGCTCCCTGGGCTCGTCGGACATGGATAGCGATCCAGTTCCGACCGCCACCTCCCCTCATCCTGCTAACGACGCTGAGGTGCTGTCTCAAGAGGCACCGGGTCAAGGGGAGACAGCCCCGGAGGCGCCTCAAGGCGACCGTCCGGACTCCGGGAGCCGAGGGGATGGGGCCCCTGAGAGCTCCGAGTTTGGCCCTCAGCCGGACACCGCGCCAGAACCTCCAGTGGTTTCGCGCTCGGGCAGGAGGCCTCCTTCTAAGAGGGGCAAGACGCCTGTGCCGGTGACCTCTGCCCATCCAGAGGCGCCGGACAATCTGCTGGAAGCGCTTGGCGGCGCTTCCATCGACGAGGAGCACCGTACTATTATGAGTGCGGTGGTCCGAAAGGTTCAGTCCGCCAAGAGCGGATTGACTGAAGCCTGTGCCAGCCTTCTAACAGGCTTTGAGGTAAGTGTTAAAATATAGGAAGAATATTACCGCATAGACAGTAGCCCCTGATGCTTTGTTCGGTGTTCACAAAGAAAAGCCGAACAGAGGATCAAATAATATCGCAGGAGTCTAATATAAGTATGTCAATATGCGTATGCAGGCCTCGCTGTTGGCGTCCGCCGCACTGACTGTGGAGGTCGCCGTACTGAAGCAGGACCTCGAGGGGTCCAAGAAAGAGCTCGGCCTTGCCAAGAGGCAGCTCGACGAGAACAAGGGTAAGTAATACCCTGTCTATAGATATGTATATATAAAAGAAAACGCGATTGCAAAATGACAGGATCATCATATATTTGCCAGGGGCCACGACCGAGGTGGCGATCCTGAAGCAAGCGCTAACCAAGGCCGAAGATAAAGCGGCCAAGGAGCGCACCGAGCGGGAGAAACAAGAGGCTCGTGTGGGCGAGGTGCAGCAAGAGCTCCAGGCTCTTGTGACGAAGCACGAGGCGTTGGAGCTTGACTCGAAGACGCGAGAGTCTGAGCTTGCCGCGGCCCTCGAGAGCGCAAAGAGTGCCAAGGCCGAGGCCCAGAAGGCCCTCCAGGAGATCGACGCAATGAAGAAGATAGCGGCGGGTAAGGCATTCTATATGCAGAGCAAGCATGTAAAAGTAAATTACCCATTACTTACCCGAATTCGGAGCTCTCCAGGAGCATTTGCAGATTTGCCCCGCAGCTTGTCGGATGCCGCGCAGTTTTACCAGGCCGAGGAGGGAAGCTCAACAGAGAAGCTGTTCTGGTCTCAGTATACTAGGACCGAACACCCAATGACTCTGAGCGACCAGCTAAAGCAGCTGGTTGAGCTGCACAAGGCGGACAAACAGGTCATGAAGGGCCTTATAGTCCGGCTGTGGCCTGGCGACGTCCTTCCGAACAGCTACTTCGGCCAGGTGAGGCGGCTTGTGGATGCCTGCCCATAGCTGGAGGTCATCAAGCGGTCCGTCTGCATCGAAGGTGCACGCCAGGCTTTCGCCCGTGTGAAGGTGCAGTGGGCCAAGCTAGACGCTGTGAAGCTGACCAAGGAAGGGCCACCGCAGGGCAAGGAGCATCGCACCCCCAAAATTTATTATGAGGGTGTCCTGAAGGGTGCCCATCTTGTAGCGGACGAATGTTCAAAGGATGTAATATTTGAGTAAACTTGCTTGTGTGATCCTGTATGATGAAAACTTGTTTCATATGCGCTATGCAACGCTTGTGTGAATTTAAAATATTACCTTCTGTTTGGTTGTTTATCCAATCTGAGAGATGGCTAGTCCTCGGCTTCTGCCCCCATGCCACTAGTGCTGGGGTGTTTGGGATAAACCTGAGCACTCTTGTTCCCATGTTTGGGTCCTTCGAGGGAGGTGCTCAGCACAACGAACCAGGCAACCGGACTAAAAATGCTTTATCACTCTCACTTAGCCATAGAATTCTATAATTTTAAATTTCGACGAAGCCCCTGGTATTCGGAAGGCCGAATTTGGGGCACGATACACGCCTTTAAGCCGGACAGGGCCGGCCCCTCGCCCTAAGCGGCATAAGTCTTTAGGGACTTGAAAACCTCACCGAACAGCGAACAGTCTCTCACCTTATCATGACAGTCAGTTTTAGCTTTCTCTACTGAGGTGCTCAGCCCGGCAGAACCGGGGCACAATCACAGTAGTTCTCCTAGTGCTACCTTAGCCGATAGAGAGGAACGTAAGGTACCAAAACATAGGAGCCGAGCAAACCCAACATTTGACCAAAGACATGATTCGGAGCTGATGCGTATAATGCTATAAGTTCGGGGTGCCGCACTTGTGAAAGTGTTCGGACTTTTCACACCATGTTGTGGGGTACGTAAGACCCTGGTGTATTGGCCATACCAAAGTGTACGGTTGCAAGGCGCCGTTAATGAACACACACATATATATATAACAAGAATGCAATAATAGTCGTGATGTTATGCGTTGTTTATTCAAAAAGGTGCGTTAAAGCAGAATGATACAAATAGTACGATAAGCAAAGAGTGGGACTATGTCCCTTCCAAGGGCAAGCTGAGGAATAGTATTAAATCAAATATTTCGCTCGTTATTGTAATCCACTTGGGAATTCCGTGGTGTGACATAGCTTCCTGCCTCCTTGGTTGCTGCATCATGTGTTCGGCAATAGTGGTGCCGGACAGGGTTTCCAGAGATTAAGGTCCTGAAAAAGAGAAAAATAACCAAACAGGAAGCCCCTAGTGCGGTTTAAGCCGCGTCTTGGGGCGTGCCGCAGTTGTGCCCCCATCCCCACCTGTGCCCATGGTATTTTTAATGCGTAATTATGTACGCGTGGCACGAGTTTCGCCATTTGGCTGGGACTGGGGTGGGGGCCGCATTGCTACGCAAGCTCAGATCACGCCAGGCGGTCTATTTGCCGATTGCTCCGAGCACGCTTGAAGGTGTCCGTGTTTTGAAACGCCGAACTGGTGGATTGCCTTGAGAGGCTGTTTTGCGCTTCTGCTGCGAGGGCCGCAGTGTGCTCCTCTGTTCGGAGAGAGCGCTCTGTGTTTCCATTGACTGTAATTACCCCGCGAGGTCCTGGCATCTTGAGCTTGAGGTATGCATAATGTGGTACCGCATTGAATCTCACAAATGCGGTTCGCCCGAGCAGTGCATGATAAGCACTGCGGAACGGGACTATATCGAAGATTGACTCTTTGCTTCGGAAGTTATCCGGGGATCCGAAGACCACTTCCAGTGTAATTGAGCCTATACAATGGGCCTCTATGCCTGGAATGACGCCCTTAAAGGTTGTTTTTGTGGGTTTGATCCTTGAGGGGTCTATACCCATTTTACGCAATGTGTCCTGATAAAGCAGGTTCAGGCCGCTGCCGCCATCCATAAGGACTCAAGTGAGGTGAAATCCGTCAATGATTGGGTCCAGAACCAGTGAGGCGAATCCGCCATGACGGATACTAGTGGGATGGTCCCTGCGATCGAAAGTGATTGGATAGGAGGACCACGGGTTGAATTTTGGGGCGACTGGCTCCAACGCATATACGTCCCTGAGCGCACGCTTCCGCTCCCTCTTGGGGATGTGGGTTGCGTATATCATGTTCACCGTCCGCAATTGTGGGGGAAACCTCTTCTGTCCTCCGGTGTGTGGCTGCCGAGGCTCCTCCTCGTCATCTCTATGTGGCCCCTTGTCCTTGTTTTCGGCAATTAACTTGCCGGCCTTCTTGAACACCCAACAATCCCTGTTGGTGTGATTGGCTGGCTTTTCTGGGGTGCCGTGTATTTTACATGAGCGATCGAGTATATGGTCCAAGCTGGACGGTCCCGGCGTACTTTGTTTGAATGGCTTTTTCCGCTGACCGGGTTTAGAGCCTTTGAATCCGGCATTGACTGTCGTATCCTCGTTATTATCGTTGTTAATGCGGCGCTTATGTTTGTTGCGACGTGACCTGCTATTGCCGTCCTTGGTAACCGAAGTACCATGGTTCTTTGATATGTTATTACTATGAGCCAGCCATCTGTCTTCTCCCGCACAAAAGCGGGTCATGAGTGTCGTGAGGGCTGCCATAGATTTCAGCTATTCCTGACCAAGGTGCCGGGCTAGCCATTCGTCACAGATGTTGTGTTTGAAAGCCGCTAGGGCCTCTGCATCCGGACAATTGATAATTTGATTTTTCTTTGTTAGGAACCGAGTCCAGAATTGCCTGGCCGATTCTTCTGGCTGCTGAATTATGTGGCTCAAGTCATCGGCATCTGGTGGCCGCACATAAGTGCCCTGAAAGTTGTCGAGGAATGCGGCTTCCAGATCTTCCCAAAAGCTGATGGACTCGACTGGCAAGCTATTAAGCCAGTGTCGCGCTGGTCCCTTGAGCTTTAGTGGGAGGTATTTGATGGCGTGTAAGTCTTCACCGCGGGCCATGTGGATGTGGAGGAGGAAATCCTCGATCCATACTGCGGGATCTGTTGTGCCGTCGTATGATTCAATATTTACAGGTTTGAAACCTTATGGGATTTGATGATACATTACTTCGTCTGTGAAGCATAAGGGCTGTGTGGCGCCTCTGTATTGGGCTATATCACGACGCAGCTCGAATGGGTCTTGCCCGCTATGTTCGGCCAGGCCGGATTTGCTTTTGCTGTATCCGGCGTGACGTTTATTGTCTCGCAGAGTGGCGCGCCCTCATGATCCATAGATTGATCTTGCATGCTTTGCTTTGTCCTCCGATATGTCTCGCGGGTCTGGCGTATCTCCCCATGCCTTTTTATTTGAATGGCGTCGGGGTGGAGGCTGAGTTTTTGGCTGGAATGCCTCTCTATCGCGGCCACGAGGTGGCCGATCAGCCGTATCATACGCTTCTTCCTCCAGTCGAGGTAGCAACCTGCACTTTGGGTAACTCTTGGAGGGGCGCTCGAGTTTATATTCCTCAGCCGCGAGGACTTCAGTCCATTTGTCAGCTAGCAGATCCTGATTAGCTTGAAGCTGCTGCTGCTTTTTCTTAAGGCTATTTGCCGTGGCTATAAGCCGGCGTTTAAAGCGCTCTTGTTCGACGGGATCCTCTGGCACAATGAATTCATCGTCACCGAGGCTTGCCTTGTCTTCGGAGGGGGCATGTAATTATCATCCTCCTCTTCTCCATCTGCCGCTCTCTCAGGAGGGCTGGCTCCTCCATTCTCCTGCTCTAAATCTTGCTGGAGGGGATTGTTGTTGTCTTCGGCACTATCCGGAGTATTATTATCTCCTGTGCCGGTATCACCACTTTTGCTTTGGCGGGACTTAGAGCGGCGCCACTGACGTCGGCGCTTGGGTTGCTTCTTGGAGGGGTCATCCTCCGCTATCTCGTCGCCATTGCCTTCTTTGGGTGTATCCACCATGTATATATATCATATGATGAGGTGGCTATCCAGTGCCCCGTGGGCGGTGGTTCCTCTTCGCCTCCCGCATCGTCGTCCATACCGTCGATGTCTTCGGAGTCAAAGTCAAGCATATCAGTTAAGTCATCGATAGTGGCTACTAAGTGGGTGGTGGGTGGGCCTCGAATTTCTCCGTCATCCGCATCCCAGTCCTGCCGGACATAGTTCGGCCAGGATCCTCCTGACAAGGAGAGAGACCTTAATGAGTTCAGTATGTCGCCAAAGGGCGAGTGCTGAAAAATATCTGCGGAGGTAAACTCCATGATCGGCACCCAATCGGATTCGATAGGAACGGGCACAGGCGGTTCGGAGTCCATGGCCGGAGAAGGATCCGACAGTTTAACAGCACGGCTCTCGTGCAAGGTAAGGTCGATGTTTGGCTCGATCGCCGCTGAGGGTAAGGCCGCCGTGGTGGGGTCCATCCACCCATCCGCGGAAGGCGCACCTCGCTCCGAATTAAGGGTTGGAGCGGCTGCCTGTGCGATCTCCTGGACACTGTCCGATGGTAGAGCTAAATCGCACTCATCGTGACCGCGTGACGCACAAGGCAGAGGCTCGAATCCGTCGAAGATCAAGTCTCCACGGATATCGGCCGTGTAGTTTAAGCTTCCAAACCTGACCTGGTGGCCAGGGGCATAACTTTCAATCTGCTCCAGATGGCCAAGCGAATTGGCCCGCAGTGCAAAGTCACCGAAGACGAAGATCTGTCCGGGGAGAAAAGTCTCACCCTGGACCGCATCACTATCGATGATAGTAGGAGCCATCAAGCATAACGGCGACGACACAGAGGAACTCTCAATGAAAGCAACAATGTCGGTGTCAAAACCGGCAGATCTCGGGTAGGGGGTCCCAAACTGTGTGTCTAGGCGGATGGTAACAGGAGGCAGGGGACACAATGTTTTACCCAGGTTCGGGCCCTCTTGATGGAGGTAAAACCCTACGTCCTGCTTGATTAATATTGATGATATGGGTAGTACAAGAGTAGATCTACCACGAGATCAGAGAGGCTAAACCCTAGAAGCTAGCCTATGGTATGATTGTATGTTGTGATTGTTGTCCTACGGACTAAAACCCTTCGGTTTATATAGACACCGGAGAGGGTTAGGGTTACACAAGGTCGGTTACAAAGGAGGAGATATCCATATCCGTATTGCCTAGCTTGCCTTCCACGCCAAGTAGAGTCCCATCCGGACACGAGACGAAGTCTTCAATCTTGTATCTTCACAGTCCAACAGTCCGGCTGTCCGGAGACCCCCAAATCTAGGACTCCCTCAGAAGGCTTCGGCTCCTAGCGCCCCTTCTCCCCAATCTTCTCCAACGAATGAGCCGATGTCGTCCTCTGGTGCGTACCCTTGGTCCATCATGCGGGGCATGTAGGCTTTCGGGGCCGTCACCCCGAACACCTCGCCGTGGTGCCCCACGCTCCATGTTGCTCCGCCCATGATGGCATCCTGGGGATGATAATATGGCATCCGGCCGAGACCATGGGGGTGACGCTTGCGCTCGTGTTTGTCGAGGGCGGCATGGGGGAGGGGGTTGGATCCCCCTACGTCGTCGGCCATGCTGATGTCGATGAAGCCCCCGGGGGTGGTCGATGGCGCGCAGATGTGGTGAGGCTCGCCGCGCGACCATGCAGTGGCCTGGGGGGAGTCGATAGGAAAAGGGTGGCGCTCCCGACACCACTGCGTCCAACAGCTCATCAACACGCTCAAGCAGCGTGTCCCGGCCGCTCTCCATCAGCCTGCATCACAGCAGCTCCCTTGCCACTGTGAGTGCCGCCCGCATATTCGCTTGATCCCGCCTTGAGTGCAGCGCTGTTGCTGCGACATGACTCGCTGCTCTCGCCGCGGCTCGTACTTGTCGCGGGGTGAGGGTGGATGATGCCTGGCCGCACTGTCCACACCCGGCGGGGCTTGGTGGCGCCCGCGCCGCTTGGGGTGCGGGGTCGAGACCTTCACGGGCAGGCGGCACCGTCCGGGCCGGCCAGGCTGCCCGGGGGTCGGATCCGGCCCTTGAACGTGAGAGTGTCGGATTCCAAAACGGACAACGGAGAAAATGACTGGATGCAAATTTTGAAAAACATGCAGATGATGACATGGCAAAGTGCAACACGCAAGCGAATGACATGGTAATGACGACGAATAAATGGAAGACAGCTGGCACATCGGTCTCGGGGCGTTACACCTGATTACTTAGATAACATGTATGTGAATTATGTCATGCGATCCTTTTTAGTTATTCATCATATCTTTGAATTATGTTATCTTATGCTATCCAGTTTAGATAAACATCATATATGTGAAAATATGTCATGCTATCCATTTTAGTTAAACAATATACATGTCAACTATTTCATGCCCTCTTTTTTCCACACTATCTATTGTATCTGTCTCTCATACAATGTCTGTACATTCAACTATGTTTCCTGTTTATTGCCATTTGAATTGGACCGGGTGATGCCAGTATCTAGCGGAGTGAAAACACAGTCTTCAAATAAAGCAGTGCTACCTCTTGCTGGAGATAGCATCCCGGTTGTACATGCACAAGAACCATCCCTACCACACATAACCCAGACTCTCGCAGATTGTATCGCTATTGCGATGGACAGAGAACCAGCTTCACCCCATCTAACCCCAACCCTAGCAGATAGTAACCCTGTTCCTATTAACACAACACCATCTCCACCACAGAGCTCCCAAACAAGAGCAGTTAGTAAGGCAGCTCCAGTGCCCAAAGCGCCAGTACTACCACGGCGAGCCCCAACTCCACCAGTTAGTACACCTATTCCTGTGGAGTAAGCACAACCAACCAGTCATAGTTTAACATCTATCGCATTTGATGTTGTTAAATCCTATGTGCGTATCTTCCCATCATGGAAAAACTATACTGAGTTATGTGTAAGTAATGTTATTCATGGCAATTACTTCCCATACATTCTACCTCCATGATGTTTATAATACAGCAAATTTTCCCATTTTTCTCTATAGAGAAGGACCGATTTGGAAACTCAGGATGAGGTAACGTATGCTAGTACCTCTGCTATCTTCAAGAATGCTTGGTGGTAGTATCAGAATTACCTGAAGAAAACGTACTTCACTGGCAAAGAAACTCATCAAATTCCCTTACGTTCTCCTGAGACACATTTACTGGACGATGACTGGGAACGCCTTGTTCTGTACTGGTCCCGAACCAAGAATGTGGTAAGGTCTATGAGCTCATTTTCTATTTTTAAGTACTATATTCTTGTGTCTTGCTGTACTCTGTTCATGTAGAACAAGTGCTTAAACCTAAAGAACAACTGTTCTCAGTTAAGATTCCATTGCTACCGTGCATACTGCTTTGCTCTTGTATCACTGTATTTACTCATACAAACTTATTTTTAAATTGAAGGATCCAATTGAAACTCCAATGGCACAACAAATATGTTTACGCATGTTTCTTTAACAAGTTTGCTCTTATCAATAGCTATGTTGATTTCAATTTCAATTGTGTATACAGTTGACTTCTCATATCATGCACATTACTAGCATCACAACAGAGCCAATAGTGTTGTTGTACATGTAGACCCGTGGTACCCATCTGAAATTGTGTTGCACCGTGTAGTTTCCCACACTTTGTATTATTTCAGTGTTGCTTTGTCTTGAACTAATATGATTTGCACCATGTCTCTACTTTGATTTGGCAAGACAATGCAGTGACCATAGGACATAGATATATGTTTGTTTGATGCTTTTATTATGTACTACTTGGCAATAGAAGACTTGGTAGTTCAATCCTGTCCACCTTACTAATGAACTGGTTCACCGTACTGAGTTTCATATACTAGTACATGCTAAACCTGTTAAGTGTCTGCTTGTTTCTTATTTTAGAATGCTAATAGAATATTGGGGAAGAGTGCCTTATTAAGAAATGGTAAAGGAAGTAATGCAGATAAGGTTCAGGATAGTGAGACATCCTTGTTGGTCTCCAACAAAGCTGATAAAATAGCTAAGGAAAACTATCTTGAAGACAGTGAGACAACCCCAAAGTCCTGTCTTGGTTTAGTGTTCGAGTTACTGGCCACTACCGCTTGCACAAGCTATTCAAACTCATTGTCTAAATCAGTTCGGTTTCTTGAGTCTCAACTACAAGCTGAAAGACATCGATCAGTTGTGCTGCGACAAGAAGCAGAAGGACTGCGGAAGTCCCTGGAGCATTCAGATGCATACTTTCTGGTGAAACAACAAGCGTTGGAGGGTTTTAGCGCCAAACAAGACAAAGCTAATAAGATTGCTAAGCTTATTGACAGCATGGTGGATACCCAGGATAACGTTTCTTGAGCTATTCTGAAGTTGTTTCAGTTATGGACTTGTTTTGCTACCACGTTTATTTGCACTAGTGGCCAATTTAGACGACCAATGTATGTAATATGCTGCTTTGTTCCTTATATTTGCACTGGTGGCAAACTTTGATGCCCAATGGATGTAATATGTGTAATAGTCGTAATAGCCTAGCACTAGTTCCTGCTTATTTATTTCCTTATTGTCTTGTTTAGTTGTTTGCTTGTAGTCACTGTAGTTCTTTTTTTGTGTTTTTCTAGTGGCCACAAGAACCATGGCAACACATAGACTGTTGTGACCATGGTCCTGCTACCTGCTGTAGTGACCATGGCCCTCCACGGGCTGTACAATCCATGGTCCTTCCACAGGCCGTAGGATCCATGGGCCTTCTATCGGTCGTAGGATCCATGGGCCTTCTACGGGTCGTATAATCATTTTGCCAAACATTAGTCATGCTATTCGTGGACCAATGACGAACCGCAAAATGGGCCATAAACGGGCTACGGTGGAAATTGTCTGTTTTATGGCCCGACCATAACAGGCCGTTAATAGGCCGTAATTGATGACGCTACGAAAACAGCCCAACGTGTTAACGGGCCACAAGCAAGCTGATTGTAACCACGGGCTGCATTTGGCCCACGAGCTGAACAGGCCAGTAACGGACCGTAAGTAGTCGAGTTCTGGAAATGAGCCCAAGAATAAATGGGACCTTAGAAGGCCGAAAGTTAACACAGACTAGAAATGGCCGACGGACTAATGGGCCATTAATGGGTATAAAGCAATACACTGTTCATTACGGGCCAGTTTCACCACGGGCCGTTAATGGGCCAAGGGTTACAAAGGGCCTCATATGGGCCGAAAGCCGTCATGGGCCGGAAGTTACAATGGGCTGGAATCATACTAGACAGCCCAGATGACGCTACTAGGCCTAATTCGGATAAGCCATAACGGGCCGTAACCTAGCAGGCTGTAATGGGCTATATGTTAACAGGCCGTTTACAGGCTTTCCATGGGCCGGCCCGCTACCTCTTTGACCAAGTCAAACAGGTCGGCCTTTTCACCGGAATGTGCCTCTGTTGGGCTGTGCCACATGTCGACGTATCATAGGCGCCTCATGTCCAATGAGTGGATGACATCTGTCCCAACGTGGAGCTGACACGTGTTTCCTCCGGCCAATGAGAATTTTACACATGGAAAATCCCCATTGGTCCGGGCTGTTAACGGGTTATCGGATCCAAAACCGGACTCGATAGCTTAACGGCGACCTATTATGGTGGATGCCACGTGTCAGTTACCCTTGACGAAAACACTTCCATGACGCACCATTTATCGTCATGGAAGTGGCCACTTCTGTGATGATAATTTTGGTAATGTCATGGAACACTTCTACGACGGCACAGGTATGACTATCTTGATTCTGTCATAAAATCATCATGGATGTACACGCATGACCAAAAACAAGACCTACTGTGACAACATGTATCATCACGGAAGTGTATTTTTTGTAGTATATCCGATGATGGAGTTAACAAGAAGGTTTTCCCTTTATGTTTGGAGGGAAAGGCGTTGACATGGTATAGGCTATGTGATGATATTGGAACGTTATTCCATGATCAAATGTTAGAAAGATTTTCTAAGCATACACACTTTTGTTTACTTGGATATTCTGGTTTCTCTCAAATACTTGTGTCAAAAGAAGATCAAGAGAAAACGACTTTTACTTGCCCCTTTGGAACTTATACTTATAGAGATATGCCTATTGGTTTATGCAATGCACCTACTACTTTTCAAAGATGTATGACTACTATATTCTCTGATTTTTTTTGAAAAGATTGTTGAGGTTTTCATGGATGATTTTTCCATTTATGGGATTTCTTTTGATGATTCTTAAGCAACCTTGATCGAGTTTTGCATAGATTTGAACAAACTAATATTGTCTTGAATTGGGATAAGTGCCGCTTTATGGTGAATGAAGGTATTGTCCTTGGGCATAAAATTTCTGAATGGGGTATTGAAGTAGATAAAGCTAAAGTTGATGCAATTGAGAAAATGCCATCTCCTAAAGATATTAAAGGTATAAGAAGTTTCTTTGGTCATGCTCATTTCTATAGGAGATTTATTAAATACTTCTCTAAAATTTCTAGGCCTCTTACTAATCTTTTGCAAAAAGATGTTCCATTTGTCTTTGATGATGATTGTGTAGAAGCCTTTGAAATACTTAAGAAAGCCTTAATCTCTGCACCCATTGTTCAACCACCTGATTGGAATCTACCATTTGAAATTATGTGTGATGCTAATGATTATGTCGTTGGTGCTGTCCTAGGACAAAGAGTTCATAAGAAATTAAATGTTATCCATTATGCTTGTAAGACTCTAGACAATGCTTAATGAAATTATGCTACTACTGAGAAAGAATTTCTAGCGGTGTGTTTGCATGTGATAAATTCAGATCTTATGTAGTTGATTCTAAAGTAATTATCCACATGGATCATGATGCTATTAAATATCTGATGGAAAAGAAAGATGCTAAACCTAGGTTGATTAGGTGGGTTCTGTTGATACAGGAATTTGACATGCATATTATTGATAGAAAGGGAGCTGAGAACCTCGTAGCTGATAATTTGTCTAGAATGGAAACTGTTCTTGATGACCCACTGCCTATTAATGATAGTTTTCCTGATGAACAAATAGTTGTTATAAATGCTTCTCATAATACTCCTTGGTATGCATACTATGCTAATTACATTGTTGCTAAATGTATACCACCTAGTTTCACATACCAACAAAACAAAAAGTTTTTCTTTGATTTAAGACATTACTTTTGGGATGACCCACATCTTTATAAAGAATGAGTAGATGGTATTATTAGACGTTTTGTACCTGAGCATTAACAGGAACAAATCCTATGAAAGTGTCATTATGAGGCATACAGAGGACACCTTGCTGGAGATAGGACCGCACATAAGGTATTACAATCTAGTTTTTTTGGCCTACTCTCTTCAAGGATGCATGTAAGTTTGTCTTATCTTGTGATGAATGTCAAAGAATTGGTAAAATTGGTAGACATCAGGAAATGCCTATGAATTATTCACTTGTTATCAAACCAATAAATGTTTGGGGATTTGATTATATGGGACCTTTTCCTTCCTCTAATGGGTATACTCATATTCTAGTTGTTGTTGATTACGTTACTAAGTGGGTACAAGCTATTCAAACTAGTAGTTCTGATCATAATACTTCTATTAAAATGCTTAAATAAGTTATTTTCCCGAGGTTTGGAGTCCCTGGATATTTAGTGACAAATGGTGGTTCACATTTTATTCATGGGGCTTTTTGTAAACTCCTAGGTAAATATGATCTTAATCATAAAATTGCATCCCCTTATCATCCTCAATCTAGTGGTCAAGTTGAATTGAGCAATAGAGAAATCAAATTGTCTTTGCAAAGGATCGTTAATTGATCTAGAAAGAATTGGCCTAAGAAACTTGATGATGCATTATAGTCTTATAGAACTGCTTATAAGAATCCTATGGGAATGTCTCCGTATAAAATGGTTTATGGAAAAGCATGTTATTTACCTCTTGAGTTAGAACATAAAGCATATTGGGAAATGAAAGAACTTAACTATGACTTCAAACTTGCTAGTGAAAAGAGGTTATTTGATATTAGCTCATTAGATGAGTGGGAACCCAGGCTTATGAAAATTCCAAGTTGTTTAAAAAAAGTTAAAAGATGGCATGATAAAAGAATTCAAAAGCGGGAATTCAAAGTGGGTGAGTATGTTCTATTGTACAACCCTCATTTCAGATTCTTTGTAGGAAAACTTCTCTCTAAATGGGAAGGACCGTATATCATCAGAGAAGTTTATCGTTCCAAAGCTATCAAGATCAACAACTCCGAGGGCACAAATCCGAGCGTGGTCAATGGACAAAAAATTAAACATTATATCTTAGGTACACCTATTAATGTTGAAATTAACATTGTTCATACTATGACATCGGAGGAACACATAAGAGAGACCTTCCGGAACACTCTAGAATCCTGAAAAGGAGTAGGTGTGTGATATGATAAGTAAACCGGCTCCAAAAATTCCATAAAAATATTTTCTGTCTGTTTTGGAATATTATAAAAAATACTAAAATAAGAAATAGCTAAGGGCGGCCATGAGCTGCCCACAAGGCACATGGGCACGACCACCCCCTAGGCACGCCCATGTGGCTTGTGGGCCCCTCGTGTGCCTTCCCGACTCTGTTTTTTGTAGAATACTTGTTTCACAAGATAAAAATTATTCATATATATACTCCATGATGTTTTGACCATCGTATCACAGAAACTTCCACTGTTCTTGTTTCGTGCTATTTTTCTGATAGATCTAGATTGCCATGGCCCCACCAAGCTCTTCAAGGACAAGTTCTACGAGAAGGTTAGCAACCCCTACCTACCAGAGGTGATGAAATACCCTCAAGCCATTGAGATGCGTGAGGGGGTGCTTCACATCCGGGACGTTCAAGGGCCCAAGAAAACCAAAAGCGTGGAGGCCAGGCTCAAAGCATTGGGGCAGGAGATCTTCAAGTGACAAGGGATGGTGAAACGTGACTTAATGCCAACCACTCCATGAGACGAAATTCACCCGTGAACACAAGGTGGATGGCAAGGAGATTAGAGACACCGTCTTCAAGTTCAATGATTGAATTGACTATCTCCAAGCCTAAATCTATGATCTCCAAAATCAAAATTTTGAGTATGATGCAAAATCTAAAGGTATGTGCTTAGTTGCAAGTTTTAGGACCCCGCAGACTCGTTCAGCCTTTTATGACGGGGAACCTATGCTGTGGAAGATGGAGGACAAGCCTACTCATCATCATCACCACCATCCTCGAAGAAAGAAACTTGAGTACACGGGTATGGGCACCACCTTAGGCTTGTGCCAAGCTTGGGGGAGGTACCCTAGTATTGTATCACCATCACTTTTATTATCTTTACCTATCTTACTTCGATCCTTAGTTATTTCGTGATTTAGTAGAATAACAGTTTAGTATTATCTATTTTAAAGTGCTAGTTGTGTGATCTATCTATCTATCTATGTAATCAAGTTGAGAGTTGTATAATAAAGGGTAGTTTGATTTTTTGCTTCATTACTTTTACTTAATACTCTAGATGCATGTTGGATAGCGGTCGATTTGTGGAGTAATAGTAGTAGATGCAGGCAGGAGTCAGTCTACTTGACACGGACGTGATGCCTATATTACAAAATCATTGCCTTGGATATCGTCATAACTTTGCGCTTTTCTATCAAATGCTCGACAGTAATTTGTTCACCCATCGTATTATTTGCCTTCAAGAGAAGCCTCTAGTGAATCTATGGCCCCCGGGTCTATTTTCCATCATATTAGTTTCCGATCTACTATTTTGCAATCTTTTATTTTCAGATCTATAAATAAAAAAAACCAAAAATATTTAGTTATCTTTCGTTTAGTTTTATTTATGTATCTCTATCAGATCTCACTTTTGCAAGTGACCGTGAAGGGATTGACAACCCCTTTATCTCGTTGGGTCCAAGTGTTTGATTGTTTGTGCAGGTATTGGTGATTATTGCATTCTTCTCCTACTATATTGATACCTTGGTTCTTAACTGATGGAAATACTTATCTCTAATGTACTGCATCACCCTTTCCTCTTCAAGGGAAAAACCAACGCAATCTCAAGAAGTAGCAGGAAGAATTTCTGGCGCTGTTGCCAGGGAGATCCACACCAAGTCAAGATCTACATCAAGCCTACCAAGTACCCATCATAAACTCTCATCTCTTGCATTACATTATTCGCCATTTGCCTCTCGTTTTCCTCTCCCCCACTTCTAAAACGATTTTCGAAAAGATTTTCCCTTTTCTTCGCCTTCTTTCATTCGTCTTTTCGTTTACCCTTATGTCTTGCTTGGTTTGTTTGTTCCTTTTCTTGGTATAATTGTGTGTTTATTAAAAATCAGAAACAAATAGTTTATGTATCCTCATCCGCTTGCTAATCTTTTTAAAAGATCCAATTATGGTGAACCAATTGCTAGTGAGTTGCATGCACTAGATTATCTTTATGAGGTTTTGCTTGAAATTCGTGAATCTGAAAATTGTGATGAAGTGTTGAAAGAAGAAATTTATGAAGTGATTCACGATAGCTCCTTGAATGAAAAGCATGATTGCAATGATGTTAGGATAAATTCTAGTAAATTGTGCTTATAATATGCAAAACCCTAAGCTTGGGGATGCTAGTTTTGCTATGTCCACTACTTGTTGCAATGATCATGATTGGGGTGATCTTCTTATAATCTTGAAAAATTATTTCAGCCCCGTTATGAATATGAGATTGATAATAATGTTTGCAATAATACTGAAAGTGGGTTTGGAAGAGTGTCAACTTTAGATCCCACATATTTGGATAATGTTCAATCTTTTAAAGTTTTTGATAAAAGTGGGTTTGGAAAGGTCATGACTCTATTTGATGATAATCCCACTATTTTGGAAGAGTGTCAACTTTGCATGCATGTGGATCATGAAGAGAAAATTTTATGTGATAGCTATATTGTTGAATTTGATTATGATCCTACATGTAATTATTATGAGAGACGAAAATATGGTTGTAAAAAGTTTCATGTTACTAAATTACCTCTGGTCATGTTGAGATTGCTATTGTTTCTTCCCTCTTCCTTGCATATGCTAGTTTTAGCTTGCCTTGATAATTTCTTTGCTTATAAAATGCCTATGCATAGGAAGTATGTTAGACTTAAACTTGTTTTTCACATGCTACATGATGCTCTATTTGTGTTTCAATTATTATCTTTCTTGTGAGCATCATTAAAATTATCGATGCCTAACTAAAAGGCTTTAAAGAAAGAGCTTGTTGGGAGACAACCCAATAACTTTCTTTTCTGTTTTTGTGTGAATACACATTATTACCTCTGTATTAATTGTGTTTTGGTGTTTTAATTAGTGTTTGTGCCAAGTAAGACCTTTGGGATGGCTTACGGTGATAGTTGATTTGATCTTGCTGAAAAACATAAACTTTTGTGCTCAGGAAAACAATTCTCATTTTTAGCAGAAGCATGATAAAATACTGATTCTTTTTGCATAATATTAAGATACAAATTGCCTCTATTTCCTAATTTTTCTGAATTTTTGGAGTTACAGAAGTATTCTAGAGTTACAGATTGCTACAGACTGTTTTGTTTTTGACAGATTCCGTTTTCTTTGTCTTGTTTGCTTATTTTGATGAATCTGTGGGTAGTATCGGGGGGTATGAACCATGGAGAAGTTGGAATACAGTAGATATTACACCAATATAAATAAAGAATGACTTCACAACAGTACCATAAGTGGTAATTTATTTTCTTATACTAATGAATCTCATGAGATTTTCTGTTGAGTTTTGTGTTGTGAAGTTTTCAAGTTTTGGTTAAAGATTTGATGGAATATGGAATAAGGAGTGACAAGAACATAAGCTTGGGGATTACCAAGGCACCCAGGGGTAATATTGAAGGACAACCAAGAGCCTAAGCTTGGGGATACCCCAGAAGGCATCCCCACTTTCGTCTTCGTCTATCGGTAACTTTACTTGAGGCTATTTTTTTATTCACCACATGATATGTGTTTTGCTTGGAGCATCTTGTATGATATGAGTCTTTGCTTTTTAGTTTGCCGCAATCATCCTTGCTGTACACACCATTTGAGAGGTACACGCATGAATCGTGATTTATTAGAATACTCTATGTGCTTCATTTATATCTTTTGAGCTAGGCAGTTTTGCTCTAATGCTTCACTTATATCTTTTTAGAGCACGGTGGTGTCTTTATTTTATAGCAATTGTTAAACTCTCATGCTTCACTTATATTATTTTGAGAGTCTCTTCAAACAACATGGTAATTTGCTTTGGTTAAGAATTTAGTCCTAATATGATAGGCATCCAAGAGGGATATAATAAAAACTTTCATATAAAGTGCATTGAATACTAGGAGAAGTTTGATTCCTTATGATTGTTTTGAGATATGAAGATGGTGATATTAGAGTCATGATAGTGAGTAATTGTGGATTGGAGAAATACTTGTGTTAAATTTTGTGATTCTTGTAGCATGCACGTATGGTGAACTGTTATATGACGAAGTTGGAGCATGAGGTATTTAAGGATTGTCTTCCTTATGAGTGGCAGTCGGGGACGAACGATGGTCTTTTCCTACCAATCTACCCCCCTAGGAGCATGCACATAGTATTTTGTTTTGATGACTAATAGATTTTTTTAATAAGTATGTGAGTTCTTTATGACTAATATTGAGTCCATGGGTTATATGCACTCTCACCCTTCCACCATTGCTAGCCTCTCTAGTATTTAATAAAAGTGTGATGATCCTCATTATTAGAGCATTTCCCCATGTGAGGAAAAAATAGAAGAGGCCAAAGAAGCCAAACAAAAAAACAAAATAGAGAAAAGAGAGAAGGGGCAATGTTACTATCCTTTTTCCACACTTGTGCTTCAAAATAGCACCATGATCTTCATGATAGAGAGTCTCCTATGTTGTCACTTTCATATACAAATGGGAATTTTTCCATTATAGAACTTGGCTTGTATATTCCAACGATGGGCTTCCTCAAATTGCCCTAGGTCTTCGTGAGCAAGCAAGTTGGATGCACACCCACTTAGTTTCTTTTTGAGCTTTCATACACTTATAGCTCTAGTGCATCCGTTGCATGGCAATCTCTACACACTCTCATTGATATCTATTGATGGGCATCTCCATACACTGGTGCGCGTCGATCCTAAACAAACGGGTTTTAACCCTTTCCGCGATGGCATTCAAAACCGTCGCCAAGTGAGTGTGGGCGATAGGGGGGTCCTTCCCACACGACCTAGAAACCGTTGGGGATATGCCCTCCTGGCACACACGCTCGGCTAAATGAGGTCGTGTGCGACCGACGAGCACTCAAATACAGAAATACGTACAGTAGTGCTCAAAAATACAATTATATTGGCGAAATCATTTTGCGCAAGGTGGTGTAACGCAAACAGTTTTGAAGAGAATGTCGTGTGTGATTGTTCATTGATCCAACACGGTTTATTCCTAGAAACTGTGTGCGTTACCTGAGGTCATCGCCCATGGTGGTTTCTCATTAACCGTTTGCAATAGAAAAACCCAATTAGCAAGCTAATTGGCCAATTAGCGGGCTAATTGCCCTATTATTAACAATCTATTTACTAATCTAATTGACATTCATATTAAGCACATAATATATTCCATTTCCATATTAAGGAAGCAGGATTTCATAATTGAAATACATCAAAGTACAACATGATATAGCTTCAGCACTCAGCTACCCCATTACACAACTGCACTAGCAGCAAGTTTCACATGCAACATCTAGAACCTTTTGAAATTAGCATCATAGACGGTACATAGAGAGATGCATCTCATCTAGAAAACTGCTGAAGCAGAAGACGAATATTGAGCCTTCATTCATGTTGAAGGTCTTTGCAACTTTAGGCCAGTGCCCGTGGATGATTGACCATCCATCCTTCGACCTCTTCAGGAACACTTCAATATTGAACCGTGGGTGTTGTATGAAAACTTTCCTCGCCTCCTGACCACAGAGGTGGTTTGGGAGATAATCATCAGTGAAGCCTGAAAACAAGGATGTGCATAAATATCTTCTCTATATTGAAAATGGGGCAAAGGAATACAAAAAGGCAAGGTATAATAGTTAGTACCATCTTGTAAACCTATGTGCTTCCCATTGTTTCCCTGCAACACATATAAGGTAGTTAGTCATCAGGTTAAGTAAGGGTTGCATGCTATCAGTAAAATATGTTGGTGATAAATAAGCACATTGTAGATTCATCAGATTAATTCAAGCCACATGGAAAACCCATTTATCCAAACCAAGCATGATTAAGAACTAGGAAATATAGCACTTGTATATGTTTCTCATGTATTAAGTGCGGCCAAATTCGATTTATTCCTCACATGCTATACAATAACATAATGCAGCCACAACAATTGAACATCGCATTGTAGAATTGAACCAAGCAGTTAACTAAACACCACAACAAATGAACCAAATGTTAACTGAGCACCACATTGCACAATATAACATACTCCTAATAGAAGACCAGACAGTTAACCAAACCAAGCATGCTTAACAACTTGGAAATATAGCAATTGTATTTGTTTCTCATGTATTTAGTACAACCAAATTCGATTTATTCCTCACATGGTATACAATAAGAGAATGCAGCCACAACAATTGAACATCGCATTGCAGAATTGAACCAAGAAGTTAACTAAACACCACAACAAATGAACCAAACATTAATTGAGCACCACATTGCACAATATAACATACTCCTAATACAAGATCAAATAGTTAACCAAACCAAGCATGCTTAACAACTTGGAAATATAGCAATTGTATTTGTTTCTCATGTATTTAGTACAACCAAATTCTATTTATTCCTCACATGGTATACAATAACAGAATCCAGCCACAACAATTGAACATCGCATTGCAGAATTGAACCAAGCAGTTAACTAAACACCACAACAAGTTAACCAAGCCACAATAAATGAACCAAGCAGTTAAGTAAACACCAATTGAACAATATAACATACTCCTAATAGAAGATCAGATAGTTAACCAAACTAAGCATGCTTAACAACTTGGAAACATTGCACCCTGAAGAATTGAACATCACATTTGCAGAATTGAACCAAGAAGTTAATTGAACACCACATTGCAAGACATATAGAACATATACACTATAGCAGAAGATTGCATGGTAAAAGTAGATAGCACAATTCACTAGAATTTGTTAAGGAAAGGCAATAGCTAGCAAACTGAACATGGGTCCTTTAGTGAGCTAATAAGACAAGCTACTCCTCATTGTCGGAGATATCGATGAAGATTGGCTCCTTGGACATGGAAGAGGGCGAGGCCTCTGAGGGAGTCCAGGACTAAGGGGTCCTCGGGCGTCCGACCGGTTATCCATGGGCCGGACTGATGGGCTATGAAGACATGAAGGTCGAAGACTGCACCGTGTCCGGATTGGACTCTACTTGGCATGGACGGCAAGCTTGGTGACCGAAGATTCCCTCTTATGTAAATGACTCCATGTAAACCCTAGATCCCCTTGGTGTCTATGTAAATCGAAGGGGATAGTCTAGAAAGCACACCACATATTCTCATTACCATACCCATATAGGCTAGACTTCTAGGGTTTAGCCATTACGATCTCATGGTAGATCAACTCTTGTAATACTCATATTCATCAAGATCAATCAAGCAGGAAGTAGGGTATTACCTCCATAGAGAGGGCCCGAACCTGGGTAAACATCGTGTCCCCCGTCTCCTGTTACCATCGATCCTAGACGCACAGTTCGGGACCCCCTACCCGAGATCTGCCGGTTTTGACACCGACATTGGTGCTTTCATTGAGAGTTCCGGTGTGCCGTCGACAAAAGGTTCGATGGCCCCTTCAATCGTCAATAATGACGCTGTCCAAAGAAGAACCTTCCTCCCCGGACAGATCTTCATATTCGGCGGCTTCGTACTGCGGACCAACTCGCTTGGCCATCTGGAGCAGATCGACAGCTACGCCCCTGGACATCAAGTCAGATTCGGAAGCTTGAACTACGTCATGGATATCCATAAAGACTTGATCTTCAAGGGATTTGAACCTGCGGTGATCGCTCCCCTCATCCCGATGAACATGACTTAAATCTGTCATCGGATCACACCCGGGAGATGGTCCCTATGGCTGCAACGACCTTAGAGCCGAAGCAGATCGAGCCATCCGAGGCTGCAGAGTACGCGGCATTGGAGCCGCACATGGACTCGACGCCCTGCAATATTCGCTTTAACAGAACTTCGGACTCGTCTCTGGTTATAAGTTCCGGATTGTGTACACCCGCAGACACCGAGCTAGATCGGTTATCGATCTTCGAGTTCAGCGCCGTTGACTTTTTCCAGCACTCGCCTTTGGGTGACTGATGTCTACTACACAACCTTCTTCTTGTAGACGTTGTTGGGCCTCCAAGTGCAGATGTTTGTAGGACAGTAGCAAATTTCCCTCAAGTGGATGACCTAAGGTTTATCAATCCATAGGAGGCGTAGGATGAAGATGGTCTCTCTCAAGCAACCCTGCAACCAAATAACAAAGAGTCTCTTGTGTCCCCAACACACCCATTACAATGATAAATTGTATAGGTGCACTAGTTCGGCGAAGAGATGGTGATACAAGTGGTATATGGATGGTAGATAAAGGTTTTTGTAATCTGAAAATATAAAAACAGCAAGGTAACTAATGATAAAAGTGAGCACAAATGGTATTGCAATGTGTGGTAACAAGGCCTAGGGTTCATACTTTCACTAGTGCAAGTTCTCTCAACAATAATAACATAATTGGATCACATAACTATCCCTCAACATGCAACAAAGAGTCACTCCAAAGTCACTAATAGCAGAGAACAAACGAAGAGATTATGGTAGGGTACGAAACCACCTCAAAGTTATTCTTTCCAATCAATCCATTGGGCTATTCCTATAAGTGTCACAAACAGCTCTAGAGTTCGTACTAGAATAACACCTTAAGACACAAATCAACCAAAACCCTAATGTCACCTAGATACTCCAATGTCACCTCAAGTATCTGTGGCTATGATTATATGATATGCGTCACACAATCTCAGATTCATCTATTCAACCAACACATAGAACCTCAAAGAGTGCCCCAAAGTTTCTACCGAAGAATCACGACGAAAATGTGTGCCAACCCCTATGCATACGTTCATGGGCAGAACCCGCAAGTTGATCACCAAAACATACATCAAGTGAATCACGTGATATCCCATTGTCACCACAGATACGCACGGCAAGACATACATCAAGTGTTCTCAAATCTTTAAAGACTCAATCCGATAAGATAACTTCAAAGGGGAAACTCAATCCATTACAAGAGAGCAGAGGGGGAGGAGAAACATAAGATCCAACTATAATAGCAAAGCTCGCGATACATCAAGATCGTGCCAAATCAAGAACACGAGAGAGAGAGAGAGAGAGAGAGAGAGAGAGAGAGATCAAACACATAGCTACTGGTACATACCCTCAGCCCCGAGGGAGAACTACTCCCTCCTCGTCATGGAGAGCACCGGGATGATGAAGATGGCCACCGGAGAGGGATTCCCCCTTCGGCAGGGTGCCGGAACGGGTCTAGATTGGCTTTCGGTGGCTACAGAGGCTTCTGGCGGTGAAACTCCTGATCTATTCTGCTCTCCGATAGTTTTAGGGTATATGGATATATATAGGCGGAAGAAATACGTCAGGGGGGCCACGAGGGGCCCACGAGGGTGGAGGGCGCGCCCAGGGGGTGGGTGCGCCCCCCTGCCTCGTGGCTTCCTCCTTGATCCCCTAACGTGCACTCCAAGTCTCCTGTATTGCTTTCTTTCCAAAAATAACTTTTCCGAAGGTTTCATTCCATTTGGACTCCGTTTGATATTCCTTTTCTTCGAAAGCCTAAAACAAGGAAAAAAACAGAAACTGGCACTGGGCTCTAGGTTAATAGGTTAGTCCCAAAAATCATATAAAATAGCATATAAACGCATATAAAACATCCAAGGTTGATAATATAATAGCATGGAACAATCAAAAATTATAGATACGTTGGAGACGTATCAGCATCCCCAAGCTTAATTCCTGCTCGTCCTCGAGTAGGTAAATGATAAAAACAAATTTTTTGATGTGGAATGCTACCTAACATATTTATCCATGTAATTCCCTTTACTGTGGCTAGAATATTCAGATCCATAAGATTCAAGACAAAAATTTAATATTGACATAAAAACAATAATACTTCAAGCATACTAAGAAAGCAATCTTGTCTTCTCAAAATAACATGGCCAAAGAAAGATATCCCTACAAAATCATATAGTCTGGCTATGCTCCATCTTCACCACACAACATATTTAAATCATGCACGACCCCGATGACAAGCCAAGCAATTGTTTCGTACTTTTGATGTTCTCAAACTTTTTCAATCTTCACACAATACATGAGCATGAGCCGTGGACATAGCACTATAGGTGGAATAGAATGGTGGTTGTGGAGAAGACAAAAAGGAGAAGATAGTCTCACATCAACTAGGTGTATTAACGGGCTATGGAGATGCCCATCAATAGATATCAATGTGAGTGAGTAGGGATTGCCATGCAACGGATGCACTAGAGCTATAAATGTATGAAGATCAACAAAAGAAACTAGTGGGTGCGCATCCAACTCACTTGCTCATGAAGACCTAGGGCATTTTGAGGAAGCCCATCATTGGAATATACAAGCCAAGTTATATAATGAAAGATTCCCACTAGTATATGAAAGTGACTACATAGGAGACTCTCTATCATGAAGATCATGGTGCTACTTTGAAGCACAAGTGTGGTAAAATGATAGTAGCATTGCCCCTTCTCTCTTTTTCTCTCATTTTTTATTTTTATTTTTATTTTTTTATTTGGGCCTCCTCTTTTTATGGCCTCTTTTGTTATTATTTTTTTATTTGGGCTTCTTTGGCCTCTTTTTTTTGTCCGGAGTCTCATACCGACTTGTGGGGGAATCATAGTCTCCATCACCTTTCCTCACTTGGGACAATGCTCTAATAATGATGATCATCACACTTTTATTTACTTACAACTCAAGAATTACAACTCGATACTTGGAACAAGATATGACTCTATATGAATGCCTCCGGCGGTGTACCGGGATGTGCAATGATGCATGAGTGACATCTATGAAAGAATTATGAACGGTGGCTTTGCCACAAATACAATGTCAACTACATGATCATGCATAGCAATATGACAATGATGGAGCGTGTCATAATAAACAGAACGGTGGAAAGTTGCATGGCAATATATCTCGGAATGGCTATGGAAATGCCATAATAGGTAGATATGGTGGCTATTTTGAGGAAGGTATATGGTGGGATTAAGGTACCGGCGAAAGTTGTGCGGTACTAGAGAGGCTAGCAATGGTGGAAGGGTGAGAGTGCGTATAATCCATGGACTCAACATTAGTCATAAAGAACTCACATACTTATTGAAAAAATCTATTAGTTATCAAAACAAAGTACTGCGCGCATGCTCTTAGGGGGATATATTGGTAGGAAAAGACCATCGCTCGTCCCCGACCGCCACTCATAAGGAAGACAATCAATAAATAAATCATGCTCCGACTTCATCACATAACGGTTCACCATACGTGCATGCTACGGGATTCACAAACTTTAACACAAGTATTTCCCAAATTCACAACTACTCAACTAGCATGAATCTAATATCACCATCTTCATATCTCAAAACAATCATCAAGTATCAAACTTCTCATAGTATTCAATGCACTTTATATGAAAGTTTTTATTATATCCCTCTTGGATGCCCATCATATTAGGACTAGTTTCATAACCAAAGCAAACTACCATGCTGTTTAGGACTCTCGAAATAATATAATTGAAGCATGAGAGTTCATCTATTTCTATAAAATAAAACCACTACCATGCTCTAAAAAGATATAAGTGAAGCACTAGAGCAACAACAGACTACTCCGAAAGATATAAGTGAAGATCAATGAGTAGTCAAACAATTATGCAACTATGTGAAGACTCTCTAACATTTAATAATTTCAGATCTTGGTATTTTATTCAAACAGCAAGCAAAACTAGATAAAATAAAATGGCACTCCAAGCAAAACACATATCATGTGGCGAATAAAAATATAGCTCCAACTAAAGTTACCGATGAACGAAGACGAAAGAGGGGATGCCTTCCGGGGCATGCCCAAGCTTAGGCTCTTGGTTGTACTTGAATTTGACCTTGGGGTGCCTTGGGCATACCCAAGCTTAGGCTCTTTCCACTCCTTATTCCATAGTCCATCGAATCTTTACCCAAAACTTGAAAACTTCACAACACAAAACTTAACAGAAAACTCGTGAGCTCCGTTAGTGAAAGAAACCAAAACACCACTTCAAGGTACTGTAATTAACTCATTATTTATTCATATTGGTGTAATATCTACTGTATTACAACTTCTCTATGGTTCATACCCTCTGATACTACTCATAGATTCATCAAAATAAGCAAACAACACATAGAAAACAGAATCTGTCAAAAACAGAACAGTCTGTAGTAATCTGGATCAAACGTATACTTATGGAACTCATAAAATTCTAAAATAAATTTCTGGACGTGAGGAATTTATCTATTAATCATATTAAAAAAGAATTGGCTAAATATCACTCTCCAAATAAAAATGGCAGCAATTCTCGTGAGCGCTAAAGTTTCTGTTTTTTACAGCATGATCAACAAGACTTTCCCCAAGTCTTCCCAAAGGTTCTACTTGGCACAAACACTAATTAAAAGCATAAAACCACTTCTAAACAGAGTCTAGGTGAATTATTTATTACTAAACAGGAGAAAGAAGCAAGGAACCAAAATAAAGTTGGGTTGCCTCCCAACAAGCGCTATCGTTTAACGCCCATAGCTAGGCATGATGATTTCAATGATGCTCACATAAAAGATAAGAATTGTAACATAAAGAGGGCATCATGAAGAATATTACTAGCACATTTAAGCCTAACCCACTTCCTATGCATAGGGATTTTGTGAGCAAACAACTTATGGGAACAAGAATCAACTAGCATAGGAAGGCAAAACAAGCATAACTTCAAAATTTTAAGCACATAGAGGGGAAACTTGATATTATTGCAATTCCCACAAGCATATGTTCCTCCCTCATAATAATTTTCAGTAGCATCATGAATGAATTAAACAATATAACCAGCACCTAAAGCATTCTTTTCATGATATACAAGCATAGAAAATTTACTACTCTCCACACAAGCAAAATTCTTCTCATGAATAATAGTGGGAGCAAACTCAACAAAATAATTATCATGTGAGGCATAATCCAATTGAAAACTAAAATCATGATGAAAAGTTTCATGGATATCATTATTCTTTATAGCATACAAGTCATCACAATAATCATCATAGATAGCAACTTTGTTCTCATAATCAATTGGAACCTCTTCTGAAATAGTGGATTCATAACAAAATAAAGTCATGACCTCTCCAAATCCACTTTCATAAATATAATCATCATAAATAGGAGGCATGCTTTCATCATAATAAATTTGCATATCAAAACTTGGGAGACTAAAAGTATCATCTTCATTAAACGTAGCATCCCCAAACTTGTGGCTTTGCATATCATTAGTATCATGGATATTCAAGGAATTCATACTAACAACATTGGAATCATGCTCATCATTCAAATATTTAGTGCCAAACATTTTAATGCATTCTTCTTCTAACATACTCACGAAAGATATTAAAAAGATGAAGCGTATGAGGCAAACTCAATTCCATTTTTTTGTAGTTTTACTTTTTAAACTAAAGTAGTGCTAAAACAAGAAACAAAAAGATTCGATTGCAAGATCTAAAGATATACCTTCAAGCACTAACCTCCCCGACAACGGTGCCAGAAAAGAGCTTGATGTCTACTACACAACCTTCTTCTTGTAGACATTGTTGGGCCTCCAAGTGCAGATGTTTGTAGGATAGTAGCAAATTTCCCTCAAGTGGATGACCTAAGGTTTATCAATCCGTAGGAGGCGTAGGATGAAGATGGTCTTTCTCAAGCAACCCTGCAACCAAATAACAAAGAGTCTCTTGTGTCCCCAACACACCCAATACAATGGTAAATTGTATAGGTGCACTAGTTCGGTGAAGAGACGGTGATACAAGTGGTATATGGATGATAGATAAAGGTTTTTGTAATCTGAAAATATAAAAACAGCAAGGTAACTAATGATAAAAGTGAGCACAAACGTTATTGCAATGTGTGGAAACAAGGCCTAGGGTTCATACTTTCACTAGTGCAAGTTCTCTCAACAATAATAACATAATTGGATCACATAACTATCCCTCAACATGCAACAAAGAGTCACTCCAAAGTCACTAATAGCGGAGAACAAACGAAGAGATTATGGTAGGGTACGAAACCACCTCAAAGTTATTCTTTCCAATCAATCCGTTGAGCTATTCCTATAAGTGTCACAAACAGCCCTAGAGTTCGTACTAGAATAACACCTTAAGACACAAATCAACCAAAACCCTAATGTCACCTAGATACTCCAATGTCACCTCAAGTATCCGTGGGTATGATTATAAGATATGCGTCACACAACCTCATATTCATCTATTCAACCAACACATAGAACCTCAAAGAGTGCCCCAAAGTTTCTAACGAAGAATCACGATGAAAACGTGTGCCAACCCCTATGCATAGGTTCATGGGCGGAACCCGCAAGTTGATCACCAAAAGATACATCAAGTGAATCACGTGATATCCCATTGTCACCATAGATACGCACGGCAAGACATACATCAAGTGTTCTCAAATCTTTAAAGACTCAATCCGATAAGATAACTTCAAAGGGGAAACTCAATCCATTACAAGAGAGTAGAGGGGGAGGAGAAACATAAGATCCAACTATAATAGCAAAGCTCGCGATACATCAAGATCGTGCCAAATCAAGAACACGAGAGAGAGAGAGAGAGAGATCAAACACATAGCTACTGGTACATACCCTCAGCCCCGAGGGAGAACTACTCCCTCCTCGTCATGGAGAGCACCGGGATGATGAAGATGGCCACCGGAGAGGGATTCCCCCTTCGGCAGGGTGCTGGAACGGGTCTAGATTGCCTTTCGGTGGCTACGGAGGCTTCTGGCGGCGGAACTCCCGATCTATTCTGCTCTCCGATAGTTTTAGGGTATATGGATATATATAGGCGGAAGAAATACGTTGGGGGGGCACGAGGGGCCCACGAGGGTGGAGGGCGCGCCCAGGGGGGTGGGCGCGCCCCCCTGCCTCGTGGCTTCCTCGTTGATCCCCTGACGTGCACTCCAAGTCTCCTGTATTGCTTTCTTTCCAAAAATAACTTTTCCGAAGGTTTCATTCCGTTTGGACTCCGTTTGATATTCCTTTTCTTCGAAAGCCTAAAACAAGGAAAAAAACAGAAACTGGCACTGGGCTCTAGGTTAATAGGTTAGTCCCAAAAATCATATAAATAGCATATAAATGCATATAAAACATCCAAGGTTGATAATATAATAGCATGGAACAATAAAAAATTATAGATACGTTGGAGACGTATCAGTGACGTGCTAAAATCTTTAAAGAATTTGTCCTTGGAGAAGGACTCACAGCCGAACTATGTCCGGTACAAGCTACAGATGGATGATGAGGAATCTTGCTTCCCATCTGCCACCCACTTCATAGCCACCGTCGATGACTTAACCGACGTGCTTGACTATGGCTCCGAAGACATCGACGGTATGGACGACGATGCCGACAAGGAGCAAGGCCAAGACCCGCCATTCACTGGACGTTGGACGGCTACCTCTTCATACGACGTGTACATGGTTGATACACCTAAAGGATCTGGCGACGACAAAGAAGAGCCAGATGCGAATAAAACCTCCAAGACACAGTCCAAGCATTGGTGGCCGAAGCACCGCCCCAAGCCCCGCCGCTCAAAGGACGACAACACTGGTACCGGAGAAAATAGTACTCCGGGCGACGCCGAAAACAATGATGACCCTATCGGGGCTACATCCGAACAAGAACATGACAGCAGGCAAGACAACCCTGACAAACAGGCCATAGAAGATGACTCGGAGGATGATAGTTACCGTCCACCCTCCGAGGAGGAGACAAGCCTAGGCAATGAAGACTTCATCGTGCATGAGGATCCTCTCGAGCAGGAGCACTTTAAGCTTCAGCTCATAGCCACTGCAAGGAGCCTGAAAAAGAAACAACAGCAGCTTCAAGCTGAACAAGACCTGCTCGTTGACAGATGGACTGATGTCCTGACAGCCGAGGAGTACGGCCTCAACCGCCCAGCCAAGAGCTACCCAAAACACAGACTGCTACCTCAATTTGATGAGGAGGCTTCGGAGCACATATCTCCCTCGCGTAATGCGGATCGACTACCACGTGGTCAGGACAGGGCGGCGGAACGGCCACCCCGCGGTCGGGATAAAGCGGCAACTCATGTTGAATAGCAGACTGCCCCACCACCCCATCAAAATAGGGACGGAAGAGTCCGGAGTCATATGTATGACCTCCGACAAACCCTGGATAGTAGAGCAGGACACACAAGATCGATCTACGGATCACGAGGACGTGCCTCGAGGTACGACGACGGCTACCTATTCGGACGTGACAAACCTAACCACGGTCGAGCCGAATGCCACAGACGGACTCCTTCGGAGCTCCGCCACGATGCGGCCTGATATAGAGGTGCTGCACACCCGCTCTGCTTCACAGATGAAGTACTGGATCATGAATTCCCCGAGGGGTTCAAGCCCGTCAATATCGAATCATACGACGGCCCAACCGATCCTGCAGTATGGATCGAGGATTTAATCCTCCACATCCACATGGCCCGAGGAGACGACCTCCACGCCATCAAATACCTCCCATTAAAGCTCAAAGGACCAACTCGGCACTGGTTAAATAGCCTGCCTAAGAACTCCATCGGCAGCTGGGAGGACTTGGCAGAGGCTTTCCTCGACAACTTCCAAGGAACTTATGTCCGGCCACCAGATGCCGATGACCTAAGCCACATAGTTCAACAACCCGGCGAATCAGCCAGAAAATTCTGGACTAGGTTCCTAACCAAAAAGAACCAGATCATTGACTGTCCGGACGCCGAGGCCCTAGCAGCCTTCAAGCACAGCATCCGTGACGAATGGCTAGCACGCCACCTCGGACAAGAAAAGCCAAAGTCAATGGCAGCCCTTACGACACTCATGACCCGCTTTTTCGCTGGCGAGGACAGTTGGCTGGCTCATAGCAAAAACACAGCCAGCGAGGCAGGCCCCACCGAGGCCAAGATCAGCACTGGCAAGCTCCGGCGCAATAGACACAAACGCCGAAGCAACGGCGACAACACTGAGGACACCACAGTCAACGCCGGATTCAGTGGCTCCAAGTCCGGCCAACGGAAGAAACCCTACAAAAGAAATAACGAAGGACCTTCCAGCCTGGACCGCATACTCGACCGTCCGTGCCAAATTCACGGCACCCCGGATAAGCAAGGCAATCATACAAACATGGACTGTTGGGTCTTCAAGCAGGCTGGCAAGTTGAATGCCGAAAACAAAGAAAGGGGATCACAAAGTGAGGACAAGGATGAAGAGCCACGGCAGCCGAACACCGGGGGACAGAAGAAATCCCCCCCCCCCCCAAGTCAAAATGGTGAACATGATATACACCACGCACATCCCCAGAAAGGAGCGCAAACGAGCACCCAGGGACGTCTACGCGATAGAGCCAGTCGCCCCAAAGTTCAATCCATGGTCGTCATTTCCGATCACCTTCGATCGACGAGATCATCCGACTAGTATCCGCCACGCCTCGGCCGCACTGGTCCTTGACCCAATCATCAATGGATTCCACCTAACACGAGTCCTGATGGATGGTGGAAGCAACCTCAACCTGATGGATGGTGATGCATTAATCCCTCACGAATCAAACCAACAAAGACTACCTTTAAAGGAGTCATACCAGGGGTAGAGGCCCGCTGTATGGGCTCAATCACGCTGGAGGTGGTTTTTGGTTCTCTGGATAACTTCCAAAGCGAAGAGTTAACCTTCGATATTGTCCCCTTCCGCAGCGGCTACCACGCACTGCTCGGACAAACCGCGTTTGCTAGATTTAACGGAGTACCACACTATGTGTATCTTAAGCTCAAGATGTCCGGTCCATGCGGTGTCATAACAGTCAATGGCAATACGGAATGCTCCCTCCGAACAGAGGAGCAAACCGCCGCCCTAGCAGCAGAAGTACAGAGCGACCTTCTCAAGCAGCATTATAATCCAGCTGTCGAGCCCCTGGATCCCATCAAGAGGGCCCGAACTACACTGCAACAGGACAGCGTAGCTCGTCAAGAGCTCGACTAGCAATTCGGCCTCCGTCCCAGCCCCAATTAGGTAGTGGCACTCGTACCACGTGTACACAATTACGCACTCAAAATTCCATGGACATCGACGGCGGCACGAGATAACTCGGGGTCTACAATTCGGCAAAACCAATCCCGGACACAC
This sequence comes from Triticum aestivum, assembly GCF_018294505.1. NCBI lineage: Eukaryota > Viridiplantae > Streptophyta > Magnoliopsida > Poales > Poaceae > Triticum > Triticum aestivum. The sequence goes on along the minus strand of NC_057800.1, from coordinate 514,022,615 downwards.
ATACTTTCACTTCTTTTTTCAGGCACCTTTTTCCCGCGGGCCTGATATCAAGCCCTTTAGAAGGACTGGAATACAACGGAGGAAAGCAACAGAGGTGTGTAAGGTAACCTTTACACGTTCTTCTTGATGGTATTCATACTTATTTCTCAGGACCCGCACATTGCACCCTATTGATTCCGACATGTTAAATGGCCAGATACTTCTCGCACCATCTGTACAAGATACGCCTTGGCGTACCCATCCAGTTATAATAAAAATGGTTCGTGGCCCAGTTTCTGTGGTTTTCGCTTCTTACTTCGTTTTATTTCGATCTGCTTATTTGTTGCATCGACACTCTTTTACGTTTCATATTCACCAGGGGCTACCTGTCACCCCACAATACGACAGCACAGTTCGAACACTTCTTACATAAAAGTTCGGCACCCTGAATTTAGCATTATATGCATTGGCTCCGAATCATGTCTTTGGTCAATAGTTGGGTTGCCCGGCTCCTGTGCTTGCAACCCTATGTTCCGCTCCATCGGCTAGGGTAGTAAAGGAAGAACTACTGCGATTGTGCCCTGGCTTTGACTAGACGAGCACCTCAGTAGAGAAAGCTGAAAACTGACTGTCATGATGTGGGGAGAGCCGGTCAGCTACTCGAGGGTTACAAATCGTTGGAGATTTCTTCTGCGTTACGCGAGAGATCAGCACTTCCTGATCAGATGCTGATAGTACTCTGGCTTAAACCAGAGGCTGCACCCATGCTTTATTATAAAACTCCTATGGCTAAGTGAGGGTGTTAAAGCCATAAAGTCTGATTGCCTTGTTCGTTGCGCTAAACAACTCCTTCAAGGACCATGTAATTGGATCAAGATTGTTTAGATTCCATCCCGAACACCTCAGTACTATCTACGTGAGGGCAGAAGCCGACGACTGGCCAACGCTCAGATTACACACAACACAGCTGTACAGGAGGAAACAATTCAAAGCATAATAAAATTACTTCACAAAAACTGGCTTTGTTCCCATAATACAAGACAAAGGCAACATGAATACATTTATTCAAATACAATGTCCTGCGAACATTGCACCGCTACAAGTCGAGACCCTTCTATGACATCCTCGAAATATCGCTTGGGTGTGCGGTGCTCCTTGCCCTTCGGCGGCCCGCTGGCGACTTCAACAGCGTTCATCTTCGCCCACCACATCTTGCAGCGAGCGAAGGCCATACGGGCACCTTCAATACAGACAGATCGCTTGATAACGTCCAGTCGAGGACAGGCGTTCACCATTGCCTCACGAGTCCGAAGTAGCTGCTAGGCATAGCTTCGGCTGGCCACAGTCGGATTATCAAATCCTTAATGGCTAGTTCGGCCACCCTATGCAGCTCCACCAGCTATTTCAGCTGATTGGTGAAGGACACGGGATGCTCTGGTGCCGCATACTGCGACCAGAAGAGCCTCTCCGAAGAATCCCCTCTTCGGCTCGATAAAACTCCACGGCATCTGATACACTGCGTGGAAAATCTACAAAAGCCCCTGGGGAACTCCGAACCCGGGTTAGTAAAAGGTACTGCTTCTCCGCATACTTGCTTTGAATCTTAAATGCCTTACCCGTTGTGATCTTCTTGGCCTCCTCGATCTCCTGGAGGGCGGCCTGGGCCTCATTCCGTGTGGTCTCCACGCTTTGACGAGCCTTGGCGAGTTCGGTCCCTCAAACCGACGCATCATGCTCCAAGGCCTCGCATTTTTTCACCACATCCTGGAGCTCCTGGTGGACTTCTTTGACCCGGGCCATTAGCTTCTTACGGGCGGCTTGCTGTTGGACAGCCTGCTCCTCGGCCTCGCCCAGGGCCTTCCTCAGGGCCTCGACCTCGGTCGCGGCTTCTGCACATATCACAATACCGCTGTCAATATATAGCACTTATCTTTTCCCGAACATATAGCAAGTCGTTCCTCACCTTGCTTCTCCTGGAGCTGAACCTTAACTTCATCGAGCTCGTTCTAGGTCCGCTCCAGCCTTCGCTTCAGCTCAGAGACCTCGGCAGCATGCGAGGTCCCGGCTAATAGGGACGCCTGCTTATCGACACATATTCAATCGGTCTCTTATAATTAAGGATTGATCCCCTGTCCGGTTCTCCTCGCCGAACACCGGACAACATCTCAGGGGCTACAGACTATACGGGTTTTTTCTCTTTCTTACCTCGAAACCTGTTAACTGGCTGCTGCAGGCTTCATTCAGTCCGCTCTTGGCGGACTAAACCTTCTTGATCACCGCACCCATAAGGATACGGAGCTCGTCCATGATAGAGGCGCTTCGTAGCGCTCCTGGATGGACAGGAGCCACCGGTGGAGGCGACACACCCCCTCCTTGAAAGGGGGCTGCTCGCCCAACTCTGGAGCCATATTGGTCTCCGGAATCGTATTCGGCTGAGGTCCGAACTGGATACGACCCTCTTTGCCAGTCTCCATGGGGATTGACTCCCTCATGTGTCCAGCAGTGGAGGTCCCGCCTTGTGGCACCTCGCGGACAACGTCTTGGGCTCCTCCCTTCAGAGCGGTCCTCTGGGAGAACACTTCGGTGTCGTCCCTGGCCCCGGGGGAGTAAGCAGGCGATGGCGACATTCTCGCCATCTCCGACGGAGCCAACGAATCTCCAGACGAGGATCGCTGGATAAGGTCACGGGCCAGACTGCAATAGTGTGGATTAACCATGTTAGAATAATAAAAAGAAAGGGCTGGATGTCCACATAAATAAGCCATGTCACTTACGATGCGGCCTGGGGCCTAGTACGGGGCCGACGTTCCGGGATACTGTCAACGTCCCATGCGGTGTCGACCGCTGGGGCGATTTCGCCTCCAGATGTACCGAGGCCACCCTCTTCTTCTTCTCCTCGGGAGGAGGGTTGTTTTCCTCCTCCTCCTCCTCTTCCTCGTCGTTGTCCTTAGGGACAGAGGAATGGGCCTCATCGTCTTCGGACGTTGCATCCGAAGTGCCCTTGCGACGGGGGCTACTCTTGCCCCCCTTGGCTTTCTTCTTGGCTTTCTTCTCCGGCGTCGTATATGGCGTCGATACCAGCATCTTCGCCAAGCGCAGGATGACTGGTTCTTTGGGCAATGGAGCCGGACACTGGATCCGCTTCGCCCTCTCCACCCAGTCCTGAGAGAGCAATACTAAGATCTCAGACATCATCCTCAAAACATTTAAGTTGGGAATATGTCAAAAGTAACATACCTTGCTAGCGGGGCGGTTACAATTGTGACCACAGTCTGAGTCCGTGGCCGGTGGCTTCTCGTTTCCCTTAAAGAGCAACTTCCAGGCCCCTTCGGGAGAAGTATCGAAGAGCCTTTTCAGGGTCTGGTGCTTCTTCGAATTAAACTCCCATAAAGGGCGGCTTCGGCGCTGGCACAGAAGAATCTGGTGGATTAGCATCACCTGGATAACGTCAACGAGCTTGACGTCCTTGGTCACCATGCTTTGAACGTGCGTCTGCGGCGCTATCATCTCGCTAGGTGAACACCAGGCCGGACTCTTCTCGACCCAGGAGGTGAGTCGCATGGGAGCACTCGAGCGGAATTTGGCAGCCACAGCCCACGTGGTGCCGCGAGGTTCTGTAATGTAGAACCACTACTTCTGATATTCCTTTACTATCTCCACAAAGGTGCCTTTGGGCCAGGAGACGTTGGATAGCTTGGTCACCATGGCCCCACCGCACTCCCCGTGCTGGCCATCCACCACCTTCGGCTTCACGTTGAAGACTTTGAGCCACATCCTGAAGTGGAGATGGATGCGGAGGAAGGCCTTGCACACGACAATAAACGCCGAGATATTGAGGAAGTAATTCAGGGACAGATCATGGAAATCTATCCTGTAGTAGTACATCGGCCCGCAGACGAAAGGGTGGAGTGGAAACCCTAGCCCACAGAAGAAATGGGGGATGAATACTACCCTCTCTATGGGCTCTGGCATGGGGACGACTTGTCCCTCGGCTGGCAGATGATGGGCGATCTCCTTCGCCAAATATTCGGCCACCCGGAGCTTAGTAATGTCCTCCTCCTTGACGAAGGAGAGCATCCACTTGCCCTGACCACCAGATCCGGACATGGTTGCTTGAGTGGAAAGGAGATGAGAACTTGGGCACTGGAGCTTGAGATTGGAAAGGCGGAGACAAAGAGAAAGTGTGAGGAGAGGAAGAGGGAATCCTTATCCCCTTATAAAGGCAACAAATATTAAACACCTCCTCACTCGCCTTAGGATTCGCCTGTTCCCTAGGGCTGTATAAATGGCACGGTTAAGTTACCCATGCCCGCATTGATGAGAATCCCGCAATAAGGGGGCACGATCTCTATTTCGACAAGACGTGCCAATAGCAACCGCGTCTTGAAGCGTGGAATGGCAGAAGAAAAACGGTTCCAAATTATAACCGGATAGACGTGATGTCGTGTTGGAAAAAAGCTGTCAACATATTAGATTCATGCAAATATTATATTCTCTCTGCGGTTGTGTATGGTGTGTGTAACAGGTTAGGATACTATCATTGCATCCGAAGACTATCTTGGAGTTCGTAGAAAGGGGAAGCCGCCTTACAATGCCTAATACAATCAGCGCGCCGGACTCCTCGTCATTGAAAGCCAGGTTCAGGGGCTACTAAGGGAGTCCTGGACGAAGGGGTCCTCGGGCGTCCGGCCGGTTATCCACGGGTCGGACTGATGGGCTATGAAGACATGAAGGCCGAAGACTGCACCATGTCCGGATTGGACTCTACTTGGCGTGAACGGCAAGCTTGGCGACCGAAGATTCCCTCTTATGTAACTGACTCCATGTAAACCCTAGATCCCCTTGGTGTCTATATAAACCGAAGGGGATAGTATGGAAAGGAAACCACATATTCTCATTACCATACCCATATAGGCTAGACTTCTAGGGTTTAGCCATTACGATCTCGTGGTAGATCAACTCTTGTAATACTCATATTCATCAAGATCAATCAAGAAGGAAGTAGGGTATTACCTCCATAGAGAGGGCCCAAACCTGGGTAAACATCATGTCCCCCGTCTCCTATTACCATCGATCCTAGATGCACAATTCGAGACCCCCTACCAGAGATCCGCCGGTTTTGACACCGACATCCTTCGCATCGTGGGTGCACTCGTTGTAGTGGTGAGTTGCCTGAGCTGCTCCGGACACCAACCTTCTGGCTCTCGATATGAGGTAAGCACGTGCACGCTGAGAAAACACCTCGTAGTCTTCGTCGAAGGCACCGACAGTGGCCTCGAGAAAACGCCACGAACTGTCATTTAAAGCAGCCAACCGCGTCGCGGCGTCGGCACGCAAGGCATCAACGGTGGCCTCGACGGCGAGGTGCTCCTCCAAGATCTGGGGGTCGGCACAAATGGCAGCCATCGCGACCTCATCTGCGCATGCGGCCGCTATTTGCTTCTCCGCTGCCAAATGCTCCTTGAGGTCCTGGCTATACTGGGTGCACCATGGCTTAGGCCGGCGCTTATTTGGTGGAGGGGTCGGTGATTTGGGTGGAAGGTGTCGTGCTCGTGCCGGTGGTCGGGGCATGTGGGATGTGGAATGAGGAGGAGGATGGGGGTCGGGTGTGGATTACATGCCTAGATAGGCGAGGCCGAGCAGCGTGAAGGAGGGTCGCCGACGAGGAGGCGGCAGCGCTGCAAACAAGGAGTGAAGGCTTCAACTTGGAAAGGAAGGCGGAAAGAGGGGGAATGTGGCTTTTGGTAAGGGGGAGGGGTGGGGAGGTAGATATTTCTGCGGAAGCCGAAAATTTGGAATTGCTTCAGACAAAAAACTGGCGTGCAAAGTGTCATCAGACACAGTCCCTTATTGAGACACGGTCCGAAGATATTTTGTGTTGCATCTTACACGGTTGGTTATAATAAACTGTGTGGGGGTCTACTTGATTTTTTGTCTTGATTTGAATTACATAATGGGGTCACAATGGCCATGGACGGTGTTTGAATTGCTAGACCTTTTATCTGTAGTGATCATAAAAGAATTGGAATTATTCAGGCTTCGTTTGGACATTTTTATGCATTCACTAAGTTTTCAATGCATTTATGTGCATAATTTAAATTTGAAATACATGCACATGCTCCAGTGCACATAAATTCCTTCAAAAATCAAATATTTGTCCTTGGGTGCATGCTTAGGTCGCATGCAAGAAATGGGAATGAATTTCAAACACCATGGCACCATTGATTGCCAGAAAAACATTGAGATGCATGGTTTTTAAATTCTAGTAAATCCAAAACTCGTCTGAAATTCATGAAACTTGGCATGCTATCATGGAGCGGCATCAACACGCAGTGGTACAAATATTGTCCCATTTGGGGAATGTTTGGGTATATGCTTCTCACAAACTGGAGGTTCTCACAACAAGCATGATGCTTTTCAGTAGGGAACGTCCCACCTTTGGGGACGAAATGATATCCATTGCCTCTTATTTGTTTCAAGTTTTTTTCTCGTGTCAACATAGAACAACAGGAGTGTTGTGTGAATTTTTGTGATTTTTCGGGGTTCGTTTGGACATTTTTATGCATTAACTGAGTTTTCAATGCATTTATGTGCATAATTCAAATTTGAACTACATGCGCATGCTCCAGTGCATATAAATTGGTTGAAAAATCAAATATGTGTCCTTCGGTGCATGCTTAGGTCCCATGTAAGAAATAGGAATGAATTTCAAACACCAGGGCACCATTGATTGTCGGCAAAACATTGAGATGTCTGGTTTTTAAATTCTAGTAAATCCAAAACTCGTCTAAAATTCATGAAACTTGGCATGCTATCATGGAGCGGCATCAAAATGCCATGGTACAAATTTTCTCCCATTTGGGCCAGGTTTAGGTATATGCTTCTCATAAACCGGAGCTTCTCACAACAAGCATGATGGTTTTCGCTAGGGAACGTCCCACCTTTGGGGACGAAACGATGTCCATTGCCTCTTATTGATTTCAAGTTTTTTTCTCGTGTCAACATAGAGAAACAGGAGTGTTGTGTGAATTTTTGTGATTTTTCGAGGTTCGTTTGGACATTTTTATGCATTAACTGAGTTTTCAATGCATTTATGTGCGCAATTCAAATTTGAACTACATGCCCATGCTCCAGTACATATAAATTGGTTGAAAAATCAAATCTGTGTCCTTGGGTGCATGCTTAGGTCCCATGCAAGAAATGGGAATGAATTTCAAACACCAAGGCTGTGACGCCCCGAGACCGATGTGCCAGGTGACTTCCAGTTATTCGCTGTCTTTTCCATGTCATTCGCTTGCGTGTTGCATCTTGTCATGTCATCATGTGCATTGCATCATCATGTTTTCAAAACTTGCGTCCGTCCCGGTCTCCCCTTTTTTCCGTTGTCCATTCTGAGCCCAGATACACTCTCACGCGCCCGCGGCACCTCCGAAATATTATTTTATAAGTGGCCAGAAAATGTTCTCGGAATGGGATGAAAGTTGGTGTATGGTCTTGTTATAGTGTAGATAGACCGCCTGTCAAATTTCATTGCATTCGGAATCCATTTGATGCCACAACGTATATATATAGCGGCATCATAGTCGGTCATACGTCGGACGTTTTCGGTCTCCGAAAACTGTTGTCGGGCTTTCCCTCTCTTTCCTTCCTAGACCGTCTACACAGACCACTACCTACCGCCAGGCCTAACCTAAGCTCTCTCGTCAGCCCGTGGACCTCCTCGCGCGCGCGTCCCAAAGCTGTCCCGGACCCGACCCGGGCAGTCGTCACCGTTGGCTTCGGATCATCCCCAAACATCTATAAAACATCACCGTTTTCTTATTTGGACTCCCTAGCCTATCTTTGTCGACCGCCCGATTACGATCGGACGGACCATATACCCCCTAACCTAATCCAATAATGTATATAAGAGAGCAACCCTAAATTTTAGGCGAGCTATCCCATCATTCCCTCACCCACAGCCGCCACACTCCCGCATCCACCTCGGGATCCTCCCAGATCCGATCGAACCAACCCAGCGCCTCCATTGTTTCCCCCCGATCCAATGCCCTCCGCCTCCACTCTCTGCCTCCACCGCACATCCATCCAGCCGCCGCCTTGCCTCCACTCCGGCAGCACACGCCAACGAAGCCACCAGGATCCCGTCACCGGAGCCGCACAGCCAGGGCCCTGGGACCTCCATGGACGAACGCCAAGGCCGCCAAGAGTATCCCGACGCCGCCGGCTTGTCTCTGCTCCACCTCCCCCGCCTTCGGTCGCCATCTCCGGCGAGTGCAGACACCGGTGAAGCCCTGCAGGTTGCCGCCTTGCCAAGTCCCGCGCCAAGCCAGTGGCGCCCTGCCCCATTGATGTTGGTAAGCCCCTCGAGTGAACCGCAGCCCCAAGCGTGTCATCCATCGCCGGATCCAGCAGCTCCTCGCCTGATCCATCCAACGTCGCGCCGTTCTGCTCCGTTCCCGGCGGCCTCCACCTCGCCTGCCCGTTGAAGTTCCAAGCCCCGCCGCTGTTGCTTCTGCTTCGCTTGAATCGTGCCCCTACTTTGCCTCTAACAACTGCAGTGCCACACACCTCCTACACATAGGTGTGCGTGCAAGCACACGCACAGCCCTAGCTCCCTTGCTCGATCGAGCCAGAGCGTTGACCGTGTCACCTCCTCGCTGACCCGCCGCCTCCCGTCCTCGGCAGCACCGCCGTTCCCTTCTACTTCATCATCACACGCAAGGAGGACAACCCTAGCGCCAAGTTCCGCTTCGTCGTTGATTGACTCCTCGCTCGATCTGGTCAAGGCGTCAACAAGGACACAGCCGGCCCAGCATATCTCAAGGCCCATTCAGCCCACCTAGCGGCCTGCCTCCTCCTCCACCGTACCGGGCCTTTGCCCAAGGTGAGCAGGCTCGCATTCTGTATGCTCCTCTTGGACAGCTAGATTCGGCCCGATGTGGTCCCCCCCCCCCCCGCTGCGAATGTGTCTAATAACCAGTGAATTACTTGTTTTATAGAAAATGCCCTAAGCTTCATGCATTTTATAACTCATAAACCGTGCATCGGATTAAAACAAACTTTATATGTAAAATGCTTAGAATTTTGTGAAGATTAATAATATTCAACTTTCAACCATGTTTAAAATGTTGTTTGCATTAATTTGCTTAAATGCCATGTTAAAATGATTTAATTCATAACTAATTAACCGTAGCTCCGAATTAAATAAATTATGTATGTAACTTTCTTGAAAAATGCATAGTTTAACATGGTGGCTTTACTTTGCATGCTTAAAAACTCTAAAATTGTGTTTAGGGCAGAACAATAGCAAACCCATAAATTACACATGAGGATTTTCCAGACTTGTTGCTTGTTGTTCCGGCCTCATTTAAACTTGCCTAGATAGGTACTTTTATTATGCTTCACCTCTTGCCATGTTTAACAACATTTAATATTGTTGGGTACTTAAACAGGAGAGAACTAAATAATTGTTGTGGTGTTTCGTCAATATGCAACTTGTTGCATATTGAGCTCCACTAAACTTGTAGTTTTGCTTGTGCACTTTGCCATGCCATGCCTCATTAAACCAGACATGCATTATACTTGGTTGTGCATCATTCCATGTTTATGTGATGGTTGTTTACCATGTCGTTTGCTTCTTTCCGGTTTTGCTTCTTCGGGTTAGTTCCGATAACATCGCATTTTTGAGGATCCGTTCGACTACGTCTGTTTGTCTTCTTCATGGACTCGTTCTTCTTCCTTGCGGGATCTCAGGCAAGATGACCATACCCTCGAAATCACTTCTATCTTTGCTTGCTAGTTGTTCGCTCTATCGCTTTGCCGTGATACCAACCACTTGCTATATCATGCCTCCCATATTGCCATGTCAAGCCTCTAACCCTCCTTTCCTAGCAAATTGTTGTTTGGCTATGTTACCGCTTTGCTCAGCCCCTCTTATAGCGTTGCAAGTTGCAGGTGGAGATGAAGTTTGTTCCATGTTTGGAACATGGATATGTTGGGATATCACAATACCTCTTATTTTAATTAATGCATCTATATACTTGGTAAAGGGTGGAAGGCTCGGCCTTATGCCTGGTGTTTTGCTCCACTCTTGCCGCCCTAGTTTCCGTCATACCGGTGTTATGTTCCTTGATTTTGCGTTCCTTACGCGGTTGGGTGTTATGGGAACCCCTTGACAGTTCGCTTTGAATAAAACTCCTCTAGCAACGCCCAACCTTGGTTTTACCATTTGCCTCACCACCACCTATACTTTTCCCTTAGGAGTCGCGCTCCCGAGGGTCATCTTTATATTAACCCCTCCCCCCCCCCCGGGTCAGTGCTTCTCTAAGCGTTGGTCCAACCTGGGCGATGTCCAGCGCCCCCTAGGCAACCAGGGTCTATGCCAACCCGACGTCTTGCCCATCCGGTGTGCACTGAGAACGAGATATGTGTAGCTCCTATCGGGATTTGTCGGCATATTTGGGCGGCTTTGCTGGTCTTGTTTTACCATTGTCGAAATGTCTTGTAACCGGGATTCTGAGACTGCTCAGGTCTTCCCGAGAGAAGGAATATCCTTCGTTGACCGTGAGAGCTTGTGATGGGCTAAGTTGGGACACCCCTGCAGGGTTTGAACTTTCAAAAGCCGTGCCCGCAGTTATGTGACAGATGGGAATTTGTTAATGTCCGGTTGTAGAGAACTTGGCACTTGACTTAATTAAAATGCATCAACCGCGTGTGTAGCCATGATGGTCTCTTCTCGGCGGAGTCCGGGAAGTGAACACGGTTCTTGTGTTATGCTTGAACGTAAGTAGTTTCAGGATCACTTCTTGATCACTTCTAGTTCAATACCCTTTCCTACCCATAAGCTTAAATAGTCTCGATCTCGTGGGTGTGAGATTGCTGAGTCCTCGTGACTCACAGATACTTCCAAACAGTTGCAGGTGCCAATGATGACAGTGCAGGTGGCGCAAACCAGCTCAAGTGGGAGCTCGATGAAGATCTTGATCGTTGTTTTGTTTTGTTTCCCATTGATCAGTAGTGGAGCCCAGTTGGGACGATCGGGGATCTAGCATTTGGAGTTGTCTTTCTTTATTTTGGTTCCATAGTCAGACCTTTGATTGTACCTTGGTTGATGGGCTATTTATGTATTGTGTGAAGTGGCGATTGTAAGCCGACTCTTTATCCCTTTCTTATTCAGTACATGGGATGTGTAAAGATAACCCCTCTCGCGACACACCGACCATGCGGCTATGCCTCTAAGTCGTGACCCGACACGTGGGAGATATAGCCGCATTGTGGGTGTTACAAGGGCACCCTTGATTGCCGGCAAAACATTGAGATGCCTGGTTTTTAAATTCTTGTAAATCCAAAACTCGTCTGAAATTCATGAAACTTGGCATACTATCATGGAAGGGCATCAACATGCCGTGGTACAAAATTTGTCCCATTTGGAGCAGGTTTGGGGTATATGCTTCTCACAAACCGGAGCTTCTCACAACATGCATGATGGTTTTCAATAGGGAATGTCCCACCTTTGGGGACGAAACGATATCCATTGCCTCTTATTGCTTTCAAGTTTTTTTCTCGTGTCAACATAGAACAACAGAGTGTTGTGTGAATTTTTGTGATTTTTCGGGGTTCGTTTGGACATTTTTATGCATTAACTGAGTTTTCAATGCATTTATGTGCATAATTCAAATTTGAACTACATGTGCATGCTCCAGTGCATATAAATTGGTTGAAAAATCAAATACGTGTCCCTGGGTGCATGCTTAGGTCCCATGCAAGAAATGGGAATGAATTTCAAACACTAGGGCACCGTTGGTTGTGGGCAAAACATTGAGATGCCTGGTTTTTAAATTCTAGTAAATCGAAAACTCGTCTGAAATTCATGAAACTTGGCATGCTATCATGGAAGGGCACCCGACATGCTGTGGTATTTTTCATGTCCATTTTGAGAGAAGGCGCACTCGAATAATGACAGCCAACAAACGCATTTTGAAAAAAATAGCTGCAACTTTAATATCTCAAACGTTTGTATAATTCAAATCGTGTGCGTTCGGTTAAACATTCACGTGACGCCATGTGTCTTGGTTTTAATGGCTATAGGAGGTGATGTGTGGATAGCTGCTTGACTGAACGGGAGGCATGCGAGCGCAGTCCGTGCTGTTCAACGCAGGATCTATGCATCTCTTCAACGCAAACGGTTCAGATTATAGTATGGAAATTAAAGCCAGACTTCGGTGCTAAGCCAAGAGACACTGCGATTTGTCAAAATATGCAGCTAAAAATCAATATCACTATCTATTTTTTGCAACTAAAATTTAGTGATTAAGCATAGATTTCATTCATACTAGAGATTAAGTAGTCGTTCTCACTGGGAAGCGAGACAGCCTTAGACCACCGCCCGCCTCGCTCTCACTGGTCTATATTAATGGCGTCACCGAGCGGACGCACCCCCCATCATTTCCACACACACAATTCCTCTCTCTCTGCCCGCATCCTCGACGCCACTCTGAGTCCTCAAAGCCGTTAGTGTACGAGGATGCCGCCGAAGCGCCCCATCAGAGGGAGTGGCGACGTTGGGGCTGCTGAAGCACCGGAGCACAGCGTGAATATGGAGACAGAGGTTCCCGTCCCCGCCGACGAGGTGGAGAACAAGGCTGCCAACAAGTGGAGGTGGGTGAGAAAGAACTGCAAGCGACTCCAGCAGGCCTAGACTTCATCAACAACCTCCCCGATGATATGTTGATAGTCATCATATCCCTCCTCCCAATCAGAAATTGGGCGAGGACAGCCGCTGTTTCCCGGCGGTGGCGCACCCTATGGCTCCACACCCCTGTCGACCTCCTCCACACCCACAAGCTCTGCCATGGCTATCGCCAAAGCTTGGATGCATTCTCCCAGATCCTCGGCAGTCACCATGGCCCAATCAAAGGCCTTACCGTGGGCAAGTTCCGTTCCAATGGCAAGGAGTGAGCCAAGCTTGACAAGTTGTTCCGATCCCGCGCCATAGATCAGCTCGAGAAGATAAGTTATAATGATGGGCATATGAGCTTGCTGCCAATGTCTGTGCTCCGCTTCGCGCCCACGTTGCGCCTCGCCAAGTTCATGAACTGCCATTCCTCCACCTTCCCCCTTAATGACGCGCCCGCTCTTTTTCTACCACGACTGAAGCACCTCGAGCTCATAGTCGTCTACACCCCAAAGGATGACATGGAGCGCCCTTTCCGTAGCTGTACCGCACTCGAGTTACTTCATCTTCAGGCAATGAATTGGTTGAGTACCTTGCACATCACCTCCAGGACTCTCCGCACTATTTATGTGTGTTGCTGGTTCTGCAATGAGAGATCACAAAAGGTGGACCACAAGATGGTCATCCAGGACACACCTTCACTTGAGAGATTACTTGTAGTTGATCAACAAGGTCCAACAAGAATCAATGTCATTTCTGCGTCGAAATTGAAAGTGGTGGGCTACTTGTCTGTCAAATACTACAACTTTTAGGTACAACAGTCGCCTTATATACCTCTCCTTCTTGATATCAACGTTATTTCTAGTTTTGAATATGTATGCTCGTCTATCATCCAGTGAAGCTTCACCTAGACTCTGGGCACAGTGAAGGTCTTAGCACTAGAATCCGTCGTCCCCAACCTGGACCAAGTTTTCAATTGCCTGAGATGCTTTCCGTGCCTGAAGAAGCTGTATATCGAGGTGATGTTCCTTTCCTGTTAAATGTTAACCATAAGGGAGTTCAATTTTTTGCACCTTTTCCCAAGTTTACAATGACTATGTACTATAATTTCTGAAGGAATTTTGGAGGATTTTAGGACATACACCCCCACCCCATATTGGTTGCTTGATTCATATGGTTACAATCGTGCATGAGCATTTCTCCTTTGGATTCATCTGTACTAGTTTTCTTAGGGAATTTTTCATCTAATCCAACCTCTTGTGAAGAAGGCTACATGTTTCTAGATTGTAATCAAATTAATGCCCATGTTAATCATGACAGATCAAAGATGGCACGTTGGTGCATTTTACAAATCCTGCAAACCAAATGGGCGTGTAGCAGTGTTCAAAACTGCATGTAGGCACTAACACGTTCTCTTCTTTTGGAGTGCATATTAGGCCCGGTGGAAGATGTTGATAACGACAATCACATCGAATGCCTGGATCTGCATCTCTCAAATATTACTTTCAACTCCTATCGAGGGACCCCACCGGAGATTACACTCGCCATGTTCTTTCTTGCCAGAGCAAAGGTGCTGAGGGTACTGAGGTTGAACACGCATTTAATTAGGAAAGATCAATGGTATGACTATCAGAGGCGGCTGGTACTGCAGAATGGAAGTGCCTCCAAAAATGCCAAACTTCATATTGGAAGAGCATAATGCAAAGCAATTGGAAGTTATTGTGTCAAACCCATATATGACTTGTCAGCGGCTGATCCCTTTTCAGAAATGACGCGGCTTGCAATGTTTGAATTTGGGCATTGTAATCTTTGAACTTGAACCTTGCAATATTTATGGTATTTGTTACATTGAACCATTTCTGTTCTCTTTTCTCAATGCAAATAGTTCATCCGGGTGAATCGCATGTCGTACATCGCACACACCTTGATCGGCTGTCTGTTTCTTTTGTGTTGCCTAATCACAAATAGTTCATCCGAGTGAACTGTATGATGTACATCGCACACACCTTGATCTGGTTGACCATTTCTTTTGTGTTGCCTAATCACAAACAGTTCATCCGAGTGAACCGTATGTTGTACATCGCACACGCCTTCATCAGGTTGCCCGTTTCTTTTGTTCCATCTCATCGCAAACGGTTCATTGGACTGAACTGTATGCCCTGGATCGCACACAAAACTAAAATCTAAACTGTGTTTGATGCATCCTCCATTGCAAATGTTTTGCATCTTTTTTGATGGTTTTTTTACATCCCCGTTTGTGATTAATGCATCGCACACAGTTTCGTGAAAGGGTCTCTGATCGTAGTGTTGCATTAGCAGCATCCTGCAGTAGTGATAGCCCGTTGATACGCCTAGTTGATATGAGACTATCTCCTTCTTTTTTGTCTTCTCCACAACCACCATATACTATTCCTCCTATAGTACTATGTCCATGGCTCACTCTCATGTGTTCCGTGAAAGTTGAAAAGGTTTGAGAACACCAAAAGTATGAAACAATTGCTTGGCATGTCATCAGGGTTGTGCATGATTTGAGTATTTTGTGTGATGAAGATGGAGCATAGCCAGACTATATGATTTTGTATGGATAGCTTTCTTTGGCCATGTTATTTTGAGAAGACATAATTGCC
Organism: Triticum aestivum; assembly: GCF_018294505.1. Lineage (NCBI taxonomy): Eukaryota > Viridiplantae > Streptophyta > Magnoliopsida > Poales > Poaceae > Triticum > Triticum aestivum. The sequence continues at coordinate 514,007,336 of NC_057800.1, read as the reverse complement.
TTGTTAGTATGCTTGAAGTATTATTGTTTTTATGTCAATATTAAACTTTTGTTTTGAATCTTATGGATCCAAACATTCATGCCACAATTAAGAAAATTACATGGATAAATATGTTAAGTAGCATTCCACATCAAAAATTCTGTTTTTATCATTTACATACTCGAGAACAAGCAGGAATTAAGCTTGGGGATGCTGGATACGTCTCCAACGTATCTATAATTTTTGATTGTCCCATGCTATTATATTATCTTTTTGGATGTTTTATATGCATTAATATGTTATTTTATATTATTTTTTGGACAAACCTATTAACCTGGAGCCCAGTGCCAGTTTCTATTTTTTCTTATTTTTTAGCTTCGCGGAAAAGGAATATCAAACGGAGTCCAAAAGGAATAAAACTTTCACGATGATTTTTCTTGGACCAGAAGACACCCAGGGGACTTGGAGTCCAAGTCAAAAGAGCCGTGAGGCGGCGGCAAGGGTGGAGGGCGCGTCCTAGGGGGGCACCCCCTACCTTGCCACCCCCTCGGGACTCCTCTGACCTAGCCCTTGGCCCTATATATTCACATATAAGCATCCACAAAAACACTTTTCCACCGCCGCAGCCTTCTTTTCCTATGAGATCCCATCTTGGGACTTCTCCGGCATCCCGCCGAGGGGGGTTCGATCACGGAGGGCATCTACATCAACCCTATTGCCCTTCTGATGAAGCGTCTGTAGTTTACCTCAGACCTATGGGTCCAAAGCTAGTAGCTAGATGGCTTCTTCTCTCTCTTTGATTATCAATACCGTGGTCTCCTCGATGTTCTTCACTGGTACAACATCGGTGCTATACAAACGGTTTTTAACCCCTTTCTGCGACGGCATTTGGAACTGTCTCCAAGTGAGTGTGGGTGATAGGGGGGTCCTTCCCACATGACCCAGCAACCGTCGGGGATAGGGAGCCTTGATGCATATAGTTGTCTCTATATAACCATTTCCGATACCTCGAATATCCCAAATGCTTCATCCTTGTTACTCGTTTGTGCTCGCATTGACATCATAGTCCGAGTTTTGTGGTTTTACCTAAAACCAGGCAAATTCCAGGCACGGGAGCTTTCCAAGCAGATTCCAGGCATGGGAGTTTTACGATGCCTAGCACATCACAAACAGTTCATGACTATAAATTGTGTACGATAGGTAGACAATCACACAAATTTAGTTTTACCGCACCGTATGTGATAGTGTCTGACATCACACACGGTTTGCAAACGGCAACTGTGTGCATGCTTACACATGTTTCCTCTCTGTGAACCGTCTTGGATTATGGTGTATATCGCAAACGTTTGTGTTTTACCAACCGTGTGTGCCGTAATGACCTGCATAACGTAATTTCACCCTAATTTAATTGTTGCCATTTAAAATTGTACCTAATTTAAACTTGAAAGTAGGCTATAGCTTTGTTCATATCCCATCATGTTCAAACAACCAATGCATTATTCGATTCACAGGTAAATATGCTTATGAATTACATAAGCACCAAATAAAGAATGATGAACCAGGGTTCTATACTATTACAGATGGTAAAGAAAGAGGCGACAGACATTCCAGTTGCTGAACAAGGTGAAGCGGAATGGCCCTATGGTGCTCTCCTGGATGCAGAAGGCATGCAGGACTCTAGTCCAACCCCCTATGATGGCCGGCCGCCAATCATGTAGTTTGAGAGGTAATCTTGAGTAAACTGCTTCAGGATCCACTGCAAAAGAAAAAAGATTCAGATATTGTCATCTAACACAACTCATTACGGGCAGTAAAAAGAAGTCTACAGGGTTCTTACTTACCATCTTGTAGTTCATTGTTGTCCTGCATAAAGTGTAAACAAATAGTTCGATTGACATCTTTTGACCCATTTTAATAACAATCTTTATTAGTTTCCTCACTTGATGTTGGTTCATGAATATCTCATTGCGCCATACGCATAAAGGGTCGAAGTGTGAATCTTTGGCAATGATATATGTACCTAAAAGCACCAAGTTAATATTAGAAGCTAAACAACAATTGAAAAATGATGTAGTACAACACTCCCTCCATCCCATTATATAAGATTTTATTACATGTATATCTAGACATCATCAGAACATTAAGGTAACACTCTTCCTTATTGCTATGGAGCCTCGGATTGCATATTTAGTCATTAAATACAATGCATGTTGCTATGTAGCCTCAGATATATTAAATATGGCCCTAGTTAACCTACTGATAAATGGGTTACAGATATATTCAGTGAAATGTCCGATTCGACGAGTAATCCCTTATCAGCCCCAGGCTATATGGTACCAGATACCGATATCCTGAACAATGAGTACATATAAGCAATGCGATGAAACTAACCTCGATGGAAAACAACACTGTCTCAATATTGTCCTGCATGAGTACATATAAAGGCATGTTAAGCACAACAAGCTAAACATCAACCAAATATATCCATGGTAGACAACATAATCTACAAATGATAGCTTTAGTGTGCAGGCTTAAGCACGCTAGTCAAGCAAAACAAGAAGTGGAAATGTGTGGTAACTGCATCAGGCATAACATTTAAAAACAAGCAAATAGTCATTCAAACTGGTATTGTGCAGGTCTACAGTACACTAGTTATTGTTAAAAACGAAAAGGCATGTTAACTACAATATCCTTAATAGCAACCAAATATTGTAATTCATAGTGGTATTGTTGAAACTATTATTGATGAAATTGAACTGCATGGAAAATAGTTGCACATATAGAGCATCACATTATGAAGAACTGAAATAAACAAGTCATAAGGACATCTCCAGGCGATCCTTAAAAAGTTAAAGGACTAAAACCCTTAGTGGATATATATATACTCCAGGAATGGTTGTATTTCAATACGAAGGTGTATAACTTACACCTGTAAGTTACTAGCGGCTATGCAAATTCCAGCCGGAATTGAAATGATGGGCGTAGGTGTGTATTTTTTTACAAGTGTATTCAAAAGAGAAATAGTGATCCAAACAGGGCCTAAGGTTGTAAATTTCAATTTGATCAAGTTCAAAGAAGGTTCAACCGAAAGTAGCATGCATTCAAACATATACATAGATAGTTTTGCATAACCGAACATAAAACATAAATTTAAACTAAGCTAAACTACTTTCGGTAGAAGTAGAGGTCGAGCCAATCCTTCCTCATCATGTACGGTGTGCTACGAGCTGGGCCCGGGCCGGTACCGTCGTCGGGGTCGTTGGGAAGGCACTCCTCCACCCGTCGATGTCGATCTCCTCATCCTCGGGGCCCACCTCGACGCCCTTTGCGCCGCTGTTGCCGCCGCCTTCGACCTCGTCATCGGAGGAGAGCGTGATGACCTCGCCGCCCTCCGCGCCGCTGCCCTCGCCGCCTTCGACCTCGTCATCGGAGGAGAGCGTGATAACCTCGCCGCCCTCCGAGCCAGCAAAGATTGCCTGCTCTGCCTCCACGAGCTCTGGGTGCTACCGGTGGAGCTCTTGCATGTAGGCCTCGTCGGCGGCCTTGGCCTCGAGGCGCTCCCACGCCTCGCGGTCCTCTTGCGCCATAGCCGAACTCACCACCCCTGGCTTCGGCGGAACAAGGTCGGCCGGACGTGTGCCGAAGGGGAAATTGAGCCTAGCCGCTGCGCCGTGGTAGCGGACCTTCCAGCGATCGTACTCCATGGCCGCGAGCTCGGTCGTGTGGAAGCTACCGAGCCACCGGCGGGTGTGGATCTCCCGATCTGTAATCTTGGCGACCCATGTCCCCCACCGCCGCTGCTGGACCCCGAGGTAGGACCTCATCGGTTGCAGGGTCCGAGGGAGGACGGGGAAGTCCTCGAACCGGAGTAGGGACGCGGCGGCGGGCGGATCGGGGGACCGGTGATGGCGGGTCGAGCCCGCGGAGGACGACGGGGACACCTCGGCGACCACCTCGCCGGCGTTGGGCGAAAAGGCCATGATAAACCTCTTTTTGGCCATTGGCTACTCGATCTCCCCGGCACACAGGCACATGTTGAGGATGGAGGCACCGGCGATTGTGGCGACCTACCAATGGTTTCGAGTGTCGTGTGTGTCTGTGTGAGCAGAGGTTTTGGGGTGTGTGTGGAGGGGGCGGGGGGCAAGGTGGTGTTTGAGGAAATACTGCGGCAACTAAAAATTTTACTAGGCAGGAGTAACAAGCCGGGGCTATTGAAAATTTGGTCAAGGGCGAGCAGATATTTTTGAGATCGCGAGGGATGCAGAGACGGGAGTAAAATGCTGGGGCTACTAAAAATTTGAATAAGGGACTGAAGCAGAGCGGGAGTAACAGACATCACACATGGTCCGCACATACTAATCGTGTGCTATCAAACATTAAAACCTTCCATGCGGTAGATATTTTTGAGATTACGAGGCAGTAATATTTTCGAGATTGCGAGGGATGCAGAGGCGGGAGTATTTGGGGAGCGAGCTAGTGTGCTTGACACGCTGGCTGTGGATTGTAGCCGACGCACCTTCTCGCGTAAGCCATAGGCGTACTATACACCAACGGCGCTCCAAGATATTTTGTACTACATCTCACACGGTTGGTCATAAAAAACTGTGTGGGATCAACTTGATTTGAATTACATAATGGGGTCACAGCGGCAATGGACGTTGTTTGAATTGCTAGACCTTTTATCTATAGTAAACATGCAACTATATGTGTGTCATAAAATAATTGGAATTATTCAGGGTTCGTTTGGAAATTTTATACATTAAACTGGTTTTCTAGCCATTTCAGGTGCACAATTCAAAATGAAACTACATGCACATGCTCCGGTGCATATAAATTGGTTGAAAATCAAATTTGTGTCCTTGAGTGCATGCTTAGGTCCCATGCAAGAAATGGGAATGAATTTCAAACAGCAAGGCACTGTTGATTGCCGGCAAAACATTGAGATACCTGGTTTTTAAATTCTAGTAAATCCAAAACTCGTCTGATTTTCATAAAACTTCGCATGGTATCATGGAGCGGCATCAACATGTCGTGGTAAAAAATGTGTCCCATTTGGGGACAGGTTTGGGTATAAGCTTCTCACAAACCAGAGCTTCTCACAACAAGCGTGATGGTTTCGGTACGGAACGTGCCACCTTTGGGGATGACACGATATCCGTTGCCTCTTACTGCTTTCAAAAAATTTCTAGTGCCAACATAGAACAACAGGAGTATTGTGTTAAGTCTTGGAATTTTCTGGGGTTTGTTTGGACATGTTTATACATTAACTGGGTTTTCTAGGCGTTTATGTGCATAATTCAAATTTGAAATACATGCACATGCTCCAATGCATACAAATTGGTTGAAAAATCAAATTTGCGTCCTTGGGTGCATGCTTAGGTCCCATGCAAGAAATGGGAATGAATTTCAAACACCAGGGCACTGTTGATTGCTGGCAAAACATTGGGATGCCTGGTTTTAAATTCTAGTAAATTCAAAACTCGTCTGAAATTCATGAACCTTGGCATGCTATCATGGAGCGGCATCAACATGCCGTGGTAAAAAATTTGTCCCCTTTGGGGCAGGTTTGGGTATAAGCTTCTCACAAACCAGAGCTTCTCACAACAAGCGTGATGGTTTCAGTAGGGAACATGCCACCTTTGGGGACAGAACGATATCCATTGCCTCTTATTGCTTTCAAAAATTTTCTAGTGTTAACCTAGAACAACAGGAGTGTTGTGTTTAATCTTGGAATTTTTCGGGGTTCGTTTGGCCTTTTTTATACGTTAACTGGGTTTTCTAGGCATTTTATGTGCATAATTCAAATTTGAACTACAAGCACATGCTCCAGTGCACCAAAGTTTATTGAAAAATCACATGTGTGTCCTTGGGTGAATTTCTAGGTCTCATGCAAGAGATGAGAATGAAATTCAAACACCAGGGCATTGTTGATTGCCGGCAAAACGTTGAGATGCCTGGTTTTTTAATTATAGTAAATCCAAAACTCGTTTGAAATTCATGAAACTTTACATGCTATCATGGAGCGGCATCAACATGTTGTGGTAAAAATTTTGTCCCATTTGGGGTAGGTTTGGGTATAAGCTTCTCACAAACGAGAGCTTGTCACAACAAGCGTGATGGTTTCGGTAGGGAACGTGCCACCTTTGGGTATGAAACGATATCCATTGCCTCATATTGCTTTGAAAAAATTTCTAGTGCCAACATAGAACAACAGGAGTGTTGTGTTTAATCTTGGAATAATTTTTTGGGGTTCGTTTGGCCTTTTTTTATACATTAACTGGGTTTTCTATGCATTTTTTGTGCATAATTAAATTTGAACTACAAGCACATGCTCAAGTGCATATAAATTTGTTTAAAAATCAATTTTGTGTCCTTGGGTGCATGCTTAGGTCACATGCAAGAAAGGGAATGAATTTCAAACACCAGGGCACCGTTGATTGCCGACAAAATGTTGAGATACTTTGTTTTTAAATTATAGTAAATCTAAAACTCGTCTGAAATTCAAGAAACTTGGCATGCTAACATGGAATGGCACCGACATGCTGTGGTATTTTTCGTGTCCATTTTTAGAGAAGGCACACTCGAATAATGACTGCCAACAAAGGCATTTTGAAAAAATAGCTGCCACTTTAATATGTCAAACGTTTGTATAATTCAAACCATGTGCGTTCTGTTAACCATTCACGTGACGCCACATGTCTTGGTTTTAATGGCTATAGGAGATGTCGTGTGGACAGTTGCTTGACTGAACGGGAGGCGTGCGAGCGCATTCTGGTGCACACGCTCACCGGGAAGCGTACAAGCTGTTCAATGCAGGATATGTGCATCTCTTCAATGCAAACAGTTCAGATTACGGTATGCAAATTAAAGTCAGACTTCGGCGCTAAGCCAAGAGACACTGCAATTTGTCAAAATATGCCGCTAAAAATCAATAGCACTATCTATTTTTTACAACTAAAATTCAGTAATTAAGCATAGATTTCATTCATAGAGATTAAGCAGTCGTTCTCACCGAGAAGTGAGACAACCTTGGACCGCCGCCCGCCTCGCTCCCACTGGTCTATATTAATGGCGCCACCGAGCGGCCGCACCCCCCCTCATCCTCGCCACACACACAATCCTCTCTCTCCGCCCGCATCCTCGACGCCGCTCTGAGTCTTCAAAGCCGTCAGTGTACGAGGATGCCGCCGAAGCGCCGCATCGGAGGGAGTGGCGACGTCAGGGCTGCTGAAGCACCAGAGCACGACGTGAATATGGAGACAGAGGTTTGCCGACGAGGTGGAGAACGAGGCTGCCAACAAGCGGAGGCGGGTCGAGAAAGAACCGCAAGCGACTCCAGCAGGCCTAGACTTCATCAACAACCTCCCTGATGATATGTTGATAGTCATCATATCCCTCCTCCCAATGAACTATCGGGCGAGGACAGCTGCCCTTTCCCGGCGATGGTGCCCCCTATGGCTCCTCACCCCTGTCGACCTCCTTGATGCCCACAAGCTCTGCCATGGCTATCGCCAAAGCTTGGATGCGTTCTCCCAGATCCTCGGCAGTCACCAGCATGGCCCAATCAAAGGCCATATCACGGGCAAATTCTGTTCCGATGGCAAGGACCAAGCCAAGCTTGATGAGTGGTTCCGATCCCCCACCATAGATCAGCTTGAGAAGCTCAGTTTTAATGATGGGCATATGCGCTTGCTGCCAACGTCCGCGCTCCACTTCGCGCCCACGCTGCGCCTCGCCAAGTTCATGAGCTGCCATCCCCCGCTCAATGATGCGCCCGCTCTTTTTCTACCACGAATGAAGCACCTCGAGCTTGTCGTCGTCCGCATCCCAAAGGACGACATGGAGCGCCTGCTCCGCGGCTGTACTGCACTCGAGTTCCTTCGTCTTCAGGCAATGAATTGGTCGAGTACCTTGCACATCACCTCCAGGACTCTCCGGACTATTTATGTGTGTTGTCACTGCTGCAACAAGAGATCACAAAAGGTGGACCACAATATGGTCATCCAGGACACACTTTCAATTGAGAGATTACTTGTAGTTGATCAACAAGGTCCAACAAGAATCAATGCCATTTCTGCACCGGAATTGAAAGCGGTGGGCTACTCGTCTGTCAAATACTACAACTTTCAGGTACAACAGTCACCTTATACCTCTCCTTCTTGATATCAACGTTATTTCTAGTTTTGAAGAGGTATGTTCGTCAGTCATCCAGCGAAGCTTCACCCAGACTTTGGGCACAGTGAAGGTCTTGGCACTAGAATCTGTCGGCCCCAACCTAGACCAAGTTGTCAGTGGCCTGAGATGCTTTTCGTGCCTGAAGAAGCTGTATATCGAGGTGATGTTCCTTTCCTGTTAAATGTTCACCATAAGGGAGTTCAATTTTTGCACCTTTTCCCAAGTTTACAATGACAATGTACTACGATTTCTGAAGGAATTTTGGAGGATTTTAGGACATACACCCACCCCATATTGGTTGCTTCATTCATATGGTTACAATCGTCCATAAGCATTTCTCCTTTGGATTCATCTGTACTAGTTTTCTTAGGGCATTTTTCATCCAATCCAACCTCTTGTGAAGAAGGCTACATGTTTCTAGATTGTAATCAAATGCTCATTTTAATCATGCCAGATCGAAGACAACATGTTGGTGCATTTTACAAATCCTACAAACCAAATGGGCGTGTAGCAGTATTCAAAACTGCATGTACGCACTAGCACGTTCTCTTATTTTGCAGATAATAATAGGCCCGGAGGTGGGTAATATTTATAACGACAATAACATCGAATGCCTGGATCTGCATCCCTCAAATATTACTTTGAACTCCTACCAAGGGACCTTACCAGAGCTTACACTCGCCAGGTTCTTTCTTGCCAGAGCAAAGTTGCTGAGGGTACTGAGGTTGAACCACCGTTCAAGATATCTTTCAATAATCCGATAAATCGGCCGATTTATCGCTTATCGTTGTCTGACCGATAAGATAAATCAGCCGATATGGCGATAAATCGGCCGATATGCCTATAAACTGGCCGATTTACCTCTTATCATGGGTCGACCGATAAGTTCCCGATAAGCGATATCCCCAACATTGGGTTGAATACACATTTAATTAGGAAATATCAATGGTATGATTATCAGAGCCGGCAGGTACTGCGGAATGGAAGAGCCTCCAAAAATGCCAAACTTCATATCAGAAGAGCATATGGCAAAGCAATTGGAAGTCATTGTGTCAAACCCATACATGACTTGTCAAGGGCTGATCCTTTTTCAAAAATGACGAAGTTTGCAATGTTTGAATTTGGGCATTGTAATCTTTGAATTTGAACCTTGCAATATTTATGGTATTTGTGATATTGAACCGTTTTTGTTCTCTTGTCTCAACGCAAACAGTTCATCCGAGTGAACCGCATTTCATATATCGCACACACCTTGATATGGCTGACCGTTTCTTTTGTGTTGCCTAATCACAAACAGTTCATCCGAGTGAACTATATGTTGTGCATCGCACACACCTTGATCTGGCTGACCATTTCTTTTTTGTTGCCTAATCACAAATAGTTCATCCGAGTGAACTGTATGCTGTTCCTCCTCATCGAAAACGGTTAATTGAACTGAATTGTATGCCCTGCATCGCACACGCAACTAAAATCTAAACCTTGTTTGATGCATCCTCCATTCGCAAACATTTTGCACCTTTTTGACGTTTTTTTACACCACCGTTTGCGATTAGTGTATCGCACACAGTTTCGGTGAAGGGTCTCTGATCGTAGAGTCGCATTAGCAGCATCCTGCAGTAGTGCTTGGTGATCTGTCCGATGTAATCTTCTTTTGCGGTGTGTTTGTTGAGATCCAATGAATTGTGGATTTATGGTCAGATTATCTATGAATATTATTTGAATCTTCTCTGAATTCTTATATGCATGATTTGATATCTTTGTAATTCTTTTCAAACTATCGACCACCGATACAACTCTACGCACGCTTAATGTTCGCTTTACCTAGAATAAGTATGAACCTAGAAGTACTTTGTAGGTGTAACAGGATAGGTTTGCAAGAATATAAAGAGCACGTAAATAAAAACTAGGGGCTGTTTTAGGTAAAGAAGCAATAAAGATAGTATAGCGAGTGTGGAAAAGTGGTGGTAGGAGCTGCGAAATTGTCCCTAAGCAATTGACTACTTTACTAGACCGATAGCAAGTTTTATGTGGGAGAGGCCACTTCTAGCATGTCATCCCTGACTTTGAATTCTATGCACTTATGATTGGAACTATTAGCAAGCATCCGCAACTACTAACGTTCATTAAGGTAAAACCCAACCATAGCATTAAGATATATTGGTCCCCCTTCAATCCCATATGCATCAATTTCTATGCTAGGTTGAAGCTTCTGTCACTCTTGCCCTCCAATACATAGTCCTATCAACATACAACTAACCCTATGGTGTGATCCACGTGCGCACTCATATGATGGGCACCAAAGGACAGCAACATAACCACAAGCAATTTAAACCAATCATAGCAATTCACCAATTACCGATAGGACAATGAAAATCTACTCAGACATCATAGGATGGCAACACATCATTGGATAACAATATGAAGCATAAATCTCCATGTTCAAGTAGAGGGTACAACGGGTTGCGGGAGAGTGGAACATTGTAGATAGATGGGGGAAGGTGATGAAGATGTTGGTGAAGATGACGGAGTTGTTGGTGTAGATCACTGTCACACGATGATGGCCCCGGCGGCGTTCCGGCGCCACCGGGAGAGAGGGGGAGAGAGCCCCCCTTCTTCGTCTTCTTCCTTGACCTTCTCCCTAGATGGGAGAAGGGTTTCCCCTCTGGTCCATGGCTTCCATGGCGGTGGAGGGGCGAGTGCCCCTCCGAGATTGGATCTGTCTCTCTGTGTTTCTGCGTTTCCTGATTCTGCCCTTTCACCGTTTCTTAAATTCTCGGAGATCCGTAACTCCGATTGGGCTGAAATTTTAACACGATTTCTATCCGGATATTGGCTTTCTTGCGGAGAAAGAAGGGAACCAACCTCCTAACGGGGTGGCCACGAGGGCCCGGGGCGTGCCTAACCCCCTAGGGTGCGCCCCCTGCCTAGTGGCGCCCTCGGGCATCGTCTCGCGTTGATTCTTCTTCCCAAGAATCACATATATTCCAGAAAAATCTCCAGCAATTTTTATCCCGTTTGGACTCCGTTTGATATGGATCTTTTGCAAAACAAAAAACATGCAACAAACAGGAACTGGCACTGGGCACTGGATCAATATGTTAGTCCCCAAAAATAGTATAAAAAGTTGCTAAAAGTATATGAAAGTTGTAGAATATTGGCATGGAACAATCAAAAATTATAGATACGACGGAGATGTATCAGCATCCCCAAGCTTAATTCCTACTCGTCCTCGACTCGGTAAATGATAAAAAAGATAATTTTTGATGTGGAATGCTACCTAGCATAATCTTGATCATGTAATCTAATCATGTCATGAATATTAAGATACGAGTGATTCAAAGCAATAGTCTGCCATTTGACATTGAGACAAAAATACTTCAAGCATACTAATAAAGCAATCATGTCTTTTCAAAATAACATGGCCAAGGAAAGTTATCCCTACAAAATCATATGGTCTGGCTATGCTCCATCTTAACCACACAAAATATTCAAATCATGCACAACCTCGATGACAAGCCAAGCAATTGTTTCATACATTTAACGTTCTCAAACCTTTTCAACTTTCACGCAATACATGAGCGTGAGCCATGGACATCGCACTATAGGAGGAATAGAATATGATGGTGGAGGTTGTGTGGAGAAGACAAAAAGGGAGGAAGTATCACATGGACGTGGCTAATCAACGGGCTATGGAGATGCCCATCAGTTGATGTCAATGCGAGGAGTAGGGATTTCCATGCAACGGATGCACTAAGAGCTATAAGTGTATGAAAGCTCAAACTGAAACTAAGTGGGTGTGTGCTACCTCTTGAGCACTGCGTTGGATTTCCCCGAAGAGGAGAGGATGATGCAGCAAATTAGCGTAAGTATTTCCCTCAGTTTTTGAGAACCAAGGTATCAATCCAGTAGGAGGCTACGCGTGAGTCCCTCGTACCTACACAAAAACAATAGCTCAACGCAACCAACACACTTAGGGGTTGTCAATCCCTTCACGGTCACTTATGAAAGTGAGATCTGATAAAGATGATAAATAATATTTTTGGTATTTTTGGTATAGAGATGCAAAGTGAAAAGTAAAAGGCAAAGTAAAAGCAAAGCAATAATAAAGTGATGGAGATTGATATGATGAGAAAGAGACCCGGGGGCCATAGGTTTCACTAGTGGTGTCGGTGTCAAAACCGGCAGATCTCGGGTAGGGGGTCCCGAACTGTGCGTCTAAGATCGATGCTAATAGGAGGCAGGGGACACGAAGTTTTACCCAGGTTCGGGCCCTCTTGATGGAGGTAAAACCCTACGTCCTACTTGATTAATATTGATGATATGGGTAGTACAAGAGTAGATCTACCACGAGATCAAGGAGGCTAAACCCTAAAAGCTAGCCTATGGTATGGTTGCTGTATGATGATGTTGTGTCGACTAGCCTGGCCCTGGTTTATATAATGCACCAGAGGCCCAGGTTAACAAGAGTCCTAGCCGAATACGCCGGTGGGGAGAAGTCCTTGTCTTGATTGCCAAGTCTTGTGGAATCTTCCCTGTATGCGGCAGTTGTCCGAACTGGCCCATGAGTATACGGCCACGGGGGTCCTCGGCCCAATCTATCAGATCGGGAGATGACGTGTTGAGTACCCCCTAGTCCAGGACACCGTCAGTAGCCCCCTGAACCGGTCTTCAAGTTAGGGACGCTTCTCGATTCTTCCGAGCTATTCTTCATCTTCGGTCGTCGCTCTTGAAAACTGGTTCAACAAATCTTCTCATCTTCAATCTTGAGGATCGCTGAAATGAATTCGACAAATTTATACATCGGGTATCCGAGGAGCCCCTTTAAGTTTCCGGCCTTTATTAATGCCTTGTTATTTTTATGCCACACCTCGGGTTTGAAATTGTTCCCGGGCGGCAGCGTCCTCTTGCGTCCGAGCTCCAACGCCGGACTGCATTCGAGGTATCTTTTACAGCCAAGCACCAACGCCGGACCGCTTCCTAGCTCTAACGCCGGAATGTATCGGAGCTCCAACGCCGGACTATGTATCCGAGCTCCAATGCCGGACTGTATCCGAGCTCCAACGCCGGACTATGTATCCGAGCTCCAACGCCGGACTGTATCCGAGGTGTCGTAAATCACCTTGGTTCAAAGAAGTTTGAAGGAGTTTAGTCGAGCTTAATGCCGGAAATGCCCTCTATGGAGCCAGCCACTAGCGCCCGAGCTTTATGTCGGGCTGCTTCCGAGGTGGTGCACCACCCCGAATGTGGGCCGATTTTTGTGAATATTTTTTTATTGGTGCAATTTATTCTCTGCCGAGATATATAGCCAGTAGCCCTCAAGGTGTGTATCGGTCTAAAACCCGAGATGCACCTGAAGGATGACGTAAGACCGCTGATCCCAGTAGCCGCTGAGACTCGGGTTGATTTGCAAAATCAGCCTGAGGATCAAGTCCAAGCTCGGCAGAATACTTCGGGATACTAAAAGCGGCGTGCTCAGTCCTCGAGACTCAGGTTGGGTGCGGCCGACCAACCTGAGGATCAAAATCTCCTCGGAAACTATATTGCACATAAAATTTTCTGCATTGGACAAGCAATGCAGTAGCCCCCGAGACACTGGTCCGGTGGCAACACCAGATCAGGGGATCGATGTGCCCCTTTAATATTTGTAAATAATAAGCTCGAAACCCAGTAGCCCCCGAGCCTTAATGCGGGCATGAGTGGCCGAATTAAGGATCAATATCCATAGTAAAATCACAAATTATGTGTAATGACTTTTATGTATCCAAGTACTTTACGTCATTAATGCTCGGATCCGCATTGTACAAAACTTTGTTGACCGACCATCGGCTTCCACCTCCTCGGCCAGTAGCCGAGGAGTGTTTGTCCTATTTTATAAAGCCTTTATGAGGGCAAAGATTTACGACAAACAAGGCAATCTGGCCATACGGTTTTATGAACAAAGGTACGCAGAGAGATGTTATATTACTGTTTAACATAAGAAAATGTCTTCCAAAGAAAATAGTCCCGCTATCGGTTCCTTTCTTTGGGTTCTCATGCTAAGCATGATCATGCAACCTCAGCTCTAATGTAAGAGCATAATATTGAGGATTTAGTTTGGGAGGCCAGTTAATAGCCCCCAGTAATGTTCAGCGACAGTCGGGGTCAAGCCGTAAACACTTCGGCCAATGTTATGAATGGCCCATCATTTAACATAGTCATCAGATTGCTGACCAGTTTACGCTTATTATGAAAGTCAGTTTTCGGCTTTCTCCACTGAGGTGCTTAACCATGTGAGCTGGAAGCACAATCGCAGTGGTTCTCCCTTTGCACGCCTAGCCGAACAAAACGGAACGTAGGAAGCAAGTGCAGGAGCCGGGCAACCCAACTATTGACTGAAGACACAATTTGAAACCGATGCATATATAGCAATATCTGAGAATGTTTTTGCCGAATCCCTAAGGGTGTCTGGCGTTGCACTGCGAGACTAGTGCTGGAAAAGCACAAATAGTTTAAAAGTGCCAAAAAGCTTGGAAAACCAAGAAACGTCAGTAAAAACATGACGTCCGAACAATATCAAGTGTTCGGTGCCAATCCGAAAGTTGGTCTTAGAAAAAAGAAGTGCTTCTGTCGTGCTTTAACATGATACATCCTATCTCAAGACTTCAAGCGGGTCAGCCTACGGCTTCAACCTCCTATCCCGAGGGCGGAGTACTTCTCATCAGGCCAATTTAGCAAACTGAACTCTAGCGGCTTTGAGAGAGAAATTAGGCTCCCTGGCTAGCGACCGCACACTCGTGTCAAAAAAAGGAGTGATAAATAATAATAATAAAACTTTGCAACGACTAAGAAGAAGAACACTTATTATAAAACGGCTCAAGTAAACTTACAAGCCCCCAAGTGACTTGGGTAGAAGAATGATTGCATGTACCGAAGTACTTATATCATATCTATGTTCAACCGAACTTTAAACGCGTCTTAACCGACTGTCAGCTTCTCCCTCTTTGGTTAAGGACCGAAAAGTGTTATGTACTCCATCGGTCGAGAATATCGATGGTGTTTCCAATAACCAGGCAATCAGGCCATAAGGCTGTAACAGACAAAGCGCGCTCAGGGAACTTATGCTATATTACTGCAAAGAGTAAGAAGCATCTTCGAAGAAAATAGTACCCCCACCGATACCTTTCTTCGGTGCTCATTGTTATTATGAGACTTGTGCAATAGATTTTTTGTACTCATGAGCTCCGTTGTGTGCCGACCATCATTGAATAACTATAAGAGCGCTAGCTTTCGGCTTCACCCAGTCTGAGGTCCGGCTCGGGCGACCCGATCGTGACAATCGCAGAGGTGCTCCCTTTACTCCCTAGCCAAACAATCCGGAACGTAGGGGTAAACACAGGAGCGAGGCAACCCAGCTTGCAAATCGCTTAAGTCAATATGGTGCATACTGTGGCATAATACACGAACAAGGAACGAAGCCGTACAAGTATAATCACATGCAAGAGGAAAAGCTTCATAAAGGAAACCCCCAAGTGAATTGGGTCCTTGAATTTGTGTGTCATAAACAAAGTTTGGACAACAAAAAAAATTTACAAGCAACTTTTTCCAAAAAAGTATAATGCTTGGTCGAACCGAACACAAGTTAGAAATTAAAGCTTTGAGCATGAAAGCGACTTAGCTGGTTAATGTGTTCGGTATTGATGACGCGGTCCGAGCTTGATGCGGGGCAAGGTTCCATCCCCCAAGCCGGTCCCGAGGTGGCGGAGCGGAGAGCTCGACACGACGAAGTGGTGACATAGCACGGTCAATGCAGACCGGCAGAGTGACGCCGAAGTCCCCGGATCGTTTTCTTGTGCACAAAAAATAGTGCAAACCGGAGATAATAGTAATAATGATAATTAAAAAAATGTTGCATAATAAATAATTTATGCAAAGTGAGTAATAAAAGAAATATGGCCCGGCGCCGAAGTCAATGTCGATGCAGGGCATCGGCGTGATGCGGTAAAGGCGTGGCAAAGCCTGAATTCACAGGTCGGTCCAAGTTCTGGATGCGGCATTCGCCGGACTATGTACGGAGACTGACCGGACCACCATGCGCCCGTCGTTAATGCGGCCACCATTTGATAGACCTGTGTACATATGATGGACAAACCAGAGTAATAATTCCTTGGGAAAAATTGAACCCAAACAAGCAAAAAATACTAGGATTAATAGCACCTGGTTTATTTGTCGTAGCAATCCGAAGGAAGGTGATTCCCAAAATTGGGACTCGATCCGCACACCCATTACCGGAGTAGGTTGATGAAGAGATGGCAAAGCCTCGATGTCAGCCGATGAGTCGAAGTAGGTCGGCGTGATGGACACCAGCTTGAAGAAGCAATAGTGCGGCCCTGTCGATGCAGGTCGTGACGTGGTCGATGCCGGCTTGATGAAGTGACCGTGCGGTGATGCCGGTATGCCCGCTCCGTGTAATCCGTGGGGCGGTGATGTTGGTGATGATTTATCCTTCGCGATGCGGGACTCTTGTTCGGCTTGCCGAGATGATGATCCGAAGAAGTTGAGCTCGGCTCAACAAAGTGACGACGTGTCTAGCACAGGTCGGTAGCCGTGGAGCAATATTGCCGGACTGGTTTGACACCAGCATGATGTTGAAGATCATGTTCAAAAGATCTTAAAGTTAGTGGGATGTGTTCGGGAACAAAACACAATACCCCATACAAAACTTCCTTCAAAAGGGATGTCCGAAATCCTGTTCATAAAAAAGACGAACTCGGGTCGGATTCGTTTTCGGGCAGAAAACAGATCCGAAAATTGATGCACTAATTGGAAGGTTCCTGGAGTTTGGACGGTCGGATCGAGCTGAAATTTGAGAGGTGCTAGATATAGGAATTCCGCAGCCAATCAACGGTTGGATCTTTCAAAGGACGTTCGAGCTAGAAGCTGGACACCACGCCCTAAACTCGTCCAGATTCCCGTCCAGATTTGACAGGGCTCCGGTATATCATAGATTGCCAGAGATTCCTCCATCGGAACTCGACGAAATTTTCCAGGGTTGTTGTAGACTCGATTCCGCACAATTCCACCAAAGCGATCGTTAAAGCGACGCTCGAGGAGGCGGTGGCGGCGGATACATGTTCGCTGTCCGGAAAAATAGCACAGTCGCCCGAGGGCAATGTTGACGTTGAGCCCCCGAGCTCCATGGACGATTCCTCCATGATCTTGATAGAGATCGGAGTTGGTGTTGATGAAGGCCCTCGTCCGAACATGGTGATCCGAACACGGGGCGCAGTTCTTGGTCGAACCAAGGTGACCAGTCGAGCTGGTGACGAGGATGCCGAAGTCGCAGTTGATCTGCAGGCGAGCCATCGATCCTTTTGTCGATCACACAGCGGAACTCTCAATGAAAGCACCAATGTCGGTGTCAAAATCGGCGGATCTCGGGTAGAGGGTTCTGAACTATGCGTCTAGGATCGATGGTAATAGGAGGCAGGGGACACGAAGTTTTACCTAGGTTCGGGCCCTCTTGATGGAGGTAAAACCATACGTCCTACTTGATTAATATTGATGATATGGGTAGTACAAGAGTAGATCTACCACGAGATCAAGGAGGCTAAACCCTAAAAGCTAGCCTATGGTATGGTTGTTGTATGATGATGTTGTGTCGACTAGGCTGGCCCTGGTTTATATAATGCACCAGAGGCCTAAGTTAACAAGAGTCCTAGCCGAATACGCCGGTGGGGAGAAGTCCTTGTCTTGATCGCCAAGTCTTGTGGAATCTTCCTTGTATGCGGCAGTTGTCCGAACTGGCCCATGAGTATACGGCCACGAGGGTCCTCGGCCCAATCTATCAGATCGGGAGATGACGTGTTGAGTACCCCCTAGTCCAGGACACCATCAAGTGGCTTCTCTCAAGAGCATAAGTATTCTATGGTGGGTGAACAAATTACTGTTGAGCAATTGACAGAATTGAGCATAGTTACGAGAATATCTAGGTATGATCATGTATATAGGCATCACGTCCGAGACAAGTATACCGACTCCTGCCTGCATCTACTACTATTACTCCACTCATCGACCGCTATCCAGCATGCATCTAGAGTATTAAGTTAAAAGCAGAGTAACGCCTTAAGCAAGATGACATGATGTAGAGGGATAGTTTCATGCAATATGATTAAAACCCCATCTTGTTATCCTCAATGGCAACAATGTAATACGTGCCTTGCTGCCCCTTCTGTCACTGGGAAAGGACACCGCAATATTGAACCCAAAGCTAAGCACTTCTCCCATGGCAAGAAAAACCAATCTAGTAGGCCAAACCAAACTGATAATTCGAAGAGACTTGCAAAGATAACCAATCATACATAAAAGAATTCAGAGAAGATTCAAATATTATTCATAGATAGACTTGATCATAAACCCACAATTCATCGGTCTCAACAAACACATCGCAAAAAGAAGATTACATCGAATAGATCTCCACGATAGAGGGAGAGAACATTGTATTGAGATCCAAAAAAGAGAAGAAGTCATATAGCTACTAACTATGGACCCGTAGGTCTGAAGTAAACTACTCACACTTCATCGGAGGGGCTTGGACGATGATGTAGAAGCCCTCCATGCTCGATTCCCCTTCCGGCGGAGCTCCGGAATAGGCCCCAAGATGAGATCTCGTGGATACAGAAAGTTGCGGCGGTGGAATTAGGTTTTTGGCTTCGTCCGCGATCATTTGGGGGTACGTAGGTATATATAGGAGGAAGGAGTACGTCGGTGGAGCTTCGAGGGGCCCACGAGGTAGGGGGTGCGCCCTAGGGGGGGCGCGCCCTCTACCCTCGTGACCGCCTCGTGGCTTTCTTGACGGAGGGTCCAAGTCTCCTGGGTCTTATCTGATGAGAAAATCACGTTCCTGAAGGTTTCATTCCGTTTGAACTCCGTTTGATATTCTGATTCTCCAAAACACTGAAATAGGCAAAAAAACAGCAATTCTGGGCTGGGCCTCCGGTTAATAGGTTAGTCCCAAAAATAATATAAAAATGGAAAATAAAGCCCAATATAGTCCAAAACAGTAGATAATATATCATGGAGCAATCAAAAATTATAGATACGTTGGAGACGTATCAAGCATCCCCAAGCTTAATTCCTGCTCGTCCTTGAGTAGGTAAATGATAAAAACAGAATTTTTGATGCGGAGTGCTACTTGGCATAATTTTAATGTAATTCTTCTTAATTGTGGTATGAATATTCAGATCCGAAAGATTCAAGACAAAAGTTCATATTGACATAAAAATGATAATACTTCAAGCATACTAACTAAGCAATTATGTCTTCTCAAAATAACACGGCCAAAGAAAGTTCATCCCTACAAAATAATATAGTTTAGTCATGTTTCATTTTCATCACACAAGAATGCTCTCATCATGCACAACCCCGATGACAAGCCAAGCAATTGTTTCATACTTTAGTAATCTCAAACCTATAAACTTTCACGCAATATATGAGCGCGAGCCATGGACATAGCACTATGGGTGGAATAGAATATAATGAAGGGGGTTATGTGGAGAAGACAAAAAAAGGAGAAAGTCTCACATCAACAAGGCTAATCAATGGGCTATGGAGATGCCCATCGATTGATGTTAATGCAAGGAGTAGGGACTGCCATGCAACGGATGCACTAGAGCTATAAATGTATGAAAGCTTAACAAAAGAAACTAGTGGGTGTGCATCCAACTTGCTTGCTCACGAAGACCTAGGGCACTTGAGGAGGCCCATTTTTGGAATATACAAGCCAATTTCTATAATGAAAAATTCCCACTAGTACATGAAAGTGATAATATGAGAGACTCTCTACTATGAAGATGATGGTGCTACTTTGAAGCACAAGTGTGGTAAAAGGATAGTAACATTGTCCCTTCTCTCTTTTTTATGGCCTTTATCTTTTTTTTGGGCCTTCTCTTTTTTATGGCCTTTCTATTCTTTTTTTAATTTATTCCTCACTTGGGACAATGCTCTAATAATGATGATCATCACACTTCTATTTATTTACAACTCAATGATTACAACTCGATACTAGAACAAAGATGACTCTATACGAATGCCTCCGGCGGTGTACCAGGATATGCAATGAACCAAGAGTGACATGTATGAAAGAATTATGAACGGTGGCTTTGCCTTAAATACTATGTCAACTACATGATCATGCTAAGCAATATGACGATGATGAATGTGTCATGATGAACGGAATGATGGAAAGTTGCATGGCAATATATCTCGGAATGACTATGGAAATGCCATAATAGGTAGGTATGGTGGCTGTTTTGAGGAAGATATAGGGAGGTTTATGTGTGAAAGAGTGTATCATATCACGGGGTTTGGATGCACCGGCGAAGTTTGTGCCAACTCTCAATGTGAGAAAGGGCAATGCACGGTACCGAAGAGGATAGCAAGGATGGAAGGGTGAGAGTGCGTATAATCCATGGACTCAACATTAGTAATAAAGAACTCACATACTTATTGCAAAAATCTACAAGTCATCAAAAACCTCGGTACTACGCGCATGCTCCTAGGGTGATAGATTGGTAGGAAAAGACCATTGCTCGTCCCCGACCGCCACTCATAAGGAAGACAATCAAATAACACCTCATGTTTCAAATTTGTTGCATAACGTTTACCATACGTGCATGCTACGGGACTTGCAAACTTCAACACGAGTATTTCTAAATTTCACAACTACTCAACTAGCATGACTTTGATATTATTACCTCCATATCTCAAAACAATCATCAAGCATCAAACTTTTCTTAGTATTCAACATACTCATAAGAAAGTTTTATTATTAATCTTGCATACCAAGCATATTAGGATTTTAAGAAAATTACCATGCTATTAAGACTCTCAAAATAATCTAAGTGAAGCATGAGAGATCAATAGTTTCTATAAAACGAATCCACCACCGTGCTCTAAAAGATATAAGTGAAGCACTAGAGCAAAACTATAAAGCTCAAAAGATATAAGTGAAGCACATAGAGTATTCTATCAAATTCCAAATTATGTATGGCTCTCTCAAAAGGTGTGTACAGCAAGGATGATTGTGGTATACTAACAAGCAAAGACTCAAATCATAAAAGACGCTCCAAGCAAAACACATATCATGTGGTGAATAAAAATATAGCTCCAACTAAAGTTACCGATAGAAGTAGACGAAAGAGGGGATGCCTTCTGGGGCATCCCCAAGATTTGGATTTTAGGTGTCCTTAGATTATCTTGGGGGTGCCATGGGCATCCCCAAGCTTAGCTTCTTGCCACTCCTTGTTCCATAATCCATCAAATCTTTACCCAAAACTTGAAAATTTCACAGCACAAAACTTAAAGTAGAAGATCTCGTGAGCTCCGTTAGCGAAAGAAAACAAAATACCACTTCAAGGAACTGTAATGAACTCATTCTTTATTTATATTGGTGTTAAACCTACTGTATTCCAACTTCTCTATAGTTTATAAATTATTTACTAGCCATAGATTCATTAAAATAAGCAAACAACACACGAAAAACAGAATCTGTCAAAAATAGAACAGTCTGTAGTAATCTGTAGCTAGCGCAAGATCTGGAACCCCAAAATTCTAAAATAAATTTATGGACGTGAGGAATTTATCTATCAATCATCTGATAAAAGAATTAACTAAATAGCACTTTCCAAATAAAAATGACAGCAGTTCTCGTGAGCGCTAAAGTTTCTGTTTTTTACAGCAAGTTCAACAAGACTTTTCCCAAGTCTTCCCAATGGTTCTACTTGGCACAAACACTAATTAAACACAAAAAACACAACCAAAACAGAGGCTAGATAAATTATTTATTACTAAACAGGAGCAAAAAGCAAGGAATAAAAATAAAATTGGGTTGCCTCCCAACAAGCGCTATCGTTTAACGCCCCTAGCTAGGCGTAACAAGCAAGGATAGATCTAGGTATTGCCATCTTTGGTAGGTAATCCATAAGTGGCTCTCCTGATAGATTCATATGGCAATTTTATTTTCTTTCTGGGGAAGTGTTCCATGCCCTTTTTTAATGGAAATTGAAATCTAATATTTCCTTCCTTCATATCAATAATTGCACCAACCGTTCTAAGGAAAGGTCTACCGAGAATAATAGGGCAAGAAGGATTGCAATCTATATCAAGAACGATAAAATCTATGGGAACATAATTACTATTTGCAATGATAAGAACATCATTAATTCTTCCCATAGGTTTCTTAATAGTGGAATCCGCAAGATGCAAGTTTAGAGAGCAATCATCAAAATCATGGAAATCTAGCAAATCACACAAAGTTTTGGGAATAGTAGAGACACTAGCACCCAAATCACACAAAGCATAAAACTCATAATCTTTAATTTTAATTTTAATAGTAGGTTCCCACTCATCATAAATTTTTCTAGGGATAGAAACTTTCAACTCAAGTTTTTCTTCATAAGTTTGCATCAAGGCATCAACAATATGTTCGGTAAAGGCTTTATTTTGACTATAAGCATGAGGAGAATTTAGCAAGGATTGCAACAAGGAAATACAATCAATTAAAGAGCAATTTTCATAATTAAATTCCTTGAAATCCAATATAGTGGGTTTAGCAAGATCTAAGGTTTTATTTCTTTTAATCCCACTTTTATCAATTTCATCATCAAGATCTAAATACTCCGAATTCTTAGAACGCCTTCTATGTAAGGGTGGATCATATTCAGTTTCATCAAGATTTATATTGCAAAACAAAGATTTAATAGGGGACACATCAATAACTTTTAGATCTTCATCTTTATTTCATAGGAATTGGAAGAACACTCTTTAACAAAGGCATCTTTCATAACACGCGTCCTAGCGGTTCTTTCCTTGCACTCATCAATGGAAATTCTCATGGATTTGAGAGACTCATTAATATCATGCTTAGGAGGAATAGATCTAAGCTTTAAAGAATCAACCTCAAGAGAAATTCTATCAATGTTCCTAGCCAAATCATCAACTTTAAGCAATTTCTCTTCAAGCAAAGTATTAAAATTCTTTTGTGAATTTATAAACTCTTTAACACTACTCTCAAATTCAGAGGGCATCTTATTAAAATTTCCATAAGAGTTGTTGTAGGAATTTCCATAATTATTCCTACCAACAAAATTCACATCCATAGATTCATTATTATTCTCAATCAAAGTAGACAAAGGCATATCATTAGGATCAGAAGAAACACTCTTAGTAGCAAATAATTTAATAAGTTCATCCATCTTTCCACTCAAAACATTAATTTCTTCTATCGCATGCACTTTTTTATTAGTGGATCTTTTAGTGTACCATTGAGAATAATTAACCATAATATTATCTAGGAGTTTAGTAGCATCTCCTAAAGTGATTTCCTTAAAAGTGCCTCCCGCGGCCGAATCTAAAAGATTTCTAGAAGCAAAATTCAATCCGGCATAAAAATTTTGTATAATCATCCACAAATGCAAACCATGAGTAGGGCAATTACGTATCATTAATTTCATTATCTCCCAGGCTTGTGCAACATGTTCATGATCAAGTTGCTTAAAATTCATAATATCGTTTCTAAGAGAGATGATCTTAGCGGGAGGAAAATACTTAGAGATAAAAGCATCTTTGCACTTGTTCCATGAATCAATACTATTTTTAGGCAAAGATGAAAACCAAGCTTTAGCACGATCTCTAAGCGAAAAAGGAAATAGCTTCAATTTATCAATATCATTATCAACATCTTTCTTCTTTTGCATGTCACACAAATCAACGAAGCTATTAAGATGGGTAGCGGCATCTTCACTAGGAAGGCCGGAAAACGGATCTTTCATGACAAGATTCAGCAAAGCAACACTAATTTCACAAGATTCAGCATCGGTAAGATGAGCAATCGGAGTGCTAAGGAAATCATTATTGTTGGTATTGGTGAAGTCACACAATTTAGTATTATCTTGAGCCATCGTGACAAACAAGCAATTCAACACACGAGCAAACAAAAAGCAAACGGGCAAAAAAAGAGGCAAATAGAGAAAGAGAGGGAGGATAGAGAGAGAGGGAGAATAAAACGGCAAGGGTGAAGTGGGGGAGAGGAAAACGAGAGGCAAATGGCAAATAATGTAATGCGGGAGATAGGGATTGTGATGGGTACTTGGTATGTTGACTTTTGTGCAGACTCCCCAGCAACGGTGCCAGAAAATCTTCTTGCTACCTCTTGAGCACTGCGTTGGATTTCCCGGAAGAGGAGAGGATGATGCAGCAAAGTAGCTTAAGTATTTCCCTCAGTTTTTGAGAACCAAGGTATCAATCCAGTAGGAGGCTACGCGCGAGTCCCTCGTACCTACACAAAAACAATAGCTCAACGCGACCAACGCGCTTAGGGGTTGTTAATCCCTTCATGGTCACTTACGAAAGTGAGATCTGATAGAGATGATAAATAATATTTTTGGTATAGAGATGCAAAGTGAAAAGTAAAAGGCAAAGTAAAAGCAAAGCAATAATAAAGTGATGGAGATTGATATGATGAGAAAGATACCCGGGGGCCATAGGTTTCACTCGTGGCTTCTCTCAAGAGCATAAGTATTCTATAGTGGGTGAACAAATTACTGTTGAGCAATTGACAGAATTGAGCATAGTTATGAGAATATCTAGGTATGATCATGTATATAGGCATCACGTCCAAGACAAGTAGACCGACTCCTTCCTGCATCTACTACTATTACTCCACTCATCGACCGCTATCCAGCATGCATCTAGAGTATTAAGTTAAAAACAGAGTAACGCCTTAGGCAAGATGACATGATGTAGAGGGATAGTTTCATGCAATATGATAAAAACCCCATCTTGTTATCCTCGATGGCAACAATGTAATACGTGCCTTGCTGCCCCTTCTGTCACTGGGAAAGGACACCGCAATATTGAACCCAAAGCTAAGCGCTTCTCCCATGGCAAGAAAAACCAATCTAGCAGGCCAAACCAAACTGATAATTCGAAGAGACTTGCAAAGATAACCAATCATACATAAAAGAATTCAGAGAAGATTCAAATATTATTCATAGATAGACTTGATCATAAACCCACAATTCATCTGTCTCAACAAACACACCGCAAAAAGAAGATTACATCAAATAGATCTCCATGAGAGAGGGGGAGAACATTGTATTGAGATCCAAAAAGAGAGAAGAAGCCATCTAGCTACTAACTATGGACCCGTAGGTCTGAAGTAAACTACTCACACTTCATCAGAGGGGCTTGGATGATGATGTAGAAGCCCTCCGTGATCGATTCCCCTTCCGGCGAAGATCTCGAATAGGCCCCAAGACGGGATCTTGTGGATACAGAAAGTTGCGGTGGTGGAATTAGGTTTTTGGCTCCGTGCTCGATCGTTTGGGGGTACGTAGGTATATATAGGAGGAAGGAGTACGTCGGTGGAGCTTCGAGGGGCCCACGAGACAGGGGGCACGCCCTAGGGGGGCACCCTCCACCCTCGTGACCACCTCGTGGCTTTCTTGATGGAGGGTCCAAGTCTCCTGGGTCTTATCTGATGAGAAAATCACGTTCCTGAAGGTTTCATTCCGTTTGGACTCCGTTTGATATTCTGTTTCTCCGAAACACTGAAATAGGGAAAAAACAACAATTCTGGGCTGGGCCTCCGGTTAATAGGTTAGTCCCAAAAATAATATAAAAGTGGAAAATAAAGCCCAATATAGTCCAAAACGGTAGATAATATAGCATGGAGCAATCAAAAATTATAGATACATTGGAGACGTATCAGTGTGCATCCAACTTGCTTGCTCATGAAGACCTAGGGCAGTTGAGGAAGCCCAACGGTGGAATATACAAGCCAAGTTCTATAATGAAAATTCCCACTAGTATATGAAAGTGATAACTCAAGAGACTCTCTATATGAAGAACATGGTGCTACTCTGAAGCACAAGTGTGGTAAAAGGATAGTAACATTGCCCCTTCTCTCTTTTCTCTCATTTTTTTCTCTTTTTTCTTCTTTTTTTCTTTTTTTTTGTAGGCTTCTTTGGCCTCTCTCTCTCTTTTTTGGGGCTTCTTTGTCCACTTCTATTTTAATAACCTCACATGGGACAATGTTCTAATAATGATGATCATCACACTTTTATTTACTTACAACTCGATATCTAGAACAAAGATATGACTCTATATGAATGCCTCTGGCAGTGTACCGGGATGTGCAATGATCTAGCGTAGCAATGAAATCAAAAAACGGACAAAACATGTAAACATCATGCTAGCTATCTTACGATCGTGCAAAGCAATATGATAATGATGCTCAAGTCATGTACATGAAGATGATGGAAGTTGCATGGCAATATATCTCGAATGGCTATGGAAATGCCATGATAGGTAGGTATGGTGGCTGTTATGAGGAAGATATAAGGAGGCTTATGTGTGATAGAGCGTATCATATCATGGAGTTTGGATGCACCGGCGAAGTTTGCACCGACTCTCAAGGTGAGAAAGGGCAATGCACGGTACCGAAGAGGCTAGCGATGATGGAAGGGTGAGAGTGCGTATAATCCATGGACTCAACATTAGTCATAAAGAACTCACATACTTATTGCAAAAATCTATTAGTCATTGAAACAAAGTACTACGCGCATGCTCCCAGGGGGATAGATTGGTAGGAAAAGACCATCGCTCGTCCCCGACCGCCACTCATAAGGAAGACAATCAATAAATACCTCATGCTCCAACTTCGTTACATAACGGTTCGCCATACGTGCATGCTACGGGAATCACAAACTTCAACACAAGTATTTCTACAATCCAAAACTACCCACTAGCATGACTCTAATATCACCATCTCTATATCGCAAAACTATTGCAAGGAATCAAACATATCATATTCAGTGATCTGCAAGTTTTATGTAGGATTTTATGACTAACCATGTGAATGACCAATTCCTTCATCTCTCTAAATAGATATAAGTGAAGCAAGAGAGTTTAATTCTTTCTACAAAAGATAAGCCCATGCTCTAACAAGTATAAGTGAAGCAAAAGAGCATTCTACAAATGGCGGTTTTCTAAGTGAAGAGAAACAGGCAATCCAAACTTCAAATGATATAAGTGAAGCACATGAAGCATTCCATAAAGCCATACTCAAAAGATATAAGTGAAGTGCAATGAGCATTCTATAAATCAACCATGGACTATCTCATACCAGCATGGTGCATCAAAGAAAAGTGAAAACTAAATGCAAAATATGCTCCAAGATTTGCACATATCACATGAACGAAACGAATCCGAAAACATACCGATACTTGTTGAAGAAAGATGGGATGCCTTATGGGGCATCCCCAAGCTTAGACGCTTGAGTCTCCTTGAATATTTACTTGGGGTGCCTTGCGCATCCCCAAGCATGAGCTGGTGTCTCTCCTCCTTCTCCTCACATCGAGACATCCTCGATCTTCGAACAATTCATCCACACAAAACTCAACAGAAAGCTCGGTAAGATCCGTTAGTATAATAAAGCAAATCACTACTCTAAGTACTATTGAAAACCAATTCATATTTTGTTTTTGTGTTGTAGCTACTGTAATATAACTCCACTGATAGAAATCGATAGTTTCATCAAAACAAGTGAACTATGCATCAAAAACAGAATCTGTCTTAAACAAGACAGTCTGTAGTAATCTGAACATTCACCATACCTCTGGTACTCCAAAAATTCTGAAAAATAGGAAAAATAAACAATTTGTATATAAATACAGTGCAAAAAGTTTCAGAACCGTTTGACATTCCAGTAAAAAATGTAAAATCACGCACTACAGCCAAAGTTTCTGTTTTGCACCACACAAATGAACAAGCAATGTAAACATCCTAAAGGCAAATCTTGGCACATTATTCTTATGATACAATGGATTTGTACTTTATAAAAGCACGCAATAGAAATAAATGACTCTCTAAAACTTCTGGGTTGTCTCCCTGGCAGCTCTTTCTTTAAAGCCATTAAGCTAGGCATATAGTGCTCAAGTAATGGATCCACCCGGATCCCAAGGTATATCAAAGCCAATTTGAATTAGCAACGATTTGGCATTTAGTAGTGAGCACAAAGTAACATATATCATGTAATTACAAAGTATAACTCTCTTCCTATGCATCGGCATGTCATAAAAGAACAATTCATGCACACATAGTAAAGGCCAATGCATAGTATAAACAGTTTCTTGCAATTTTATCATATTGGAAACATGGAGAGGCAGAGATGTAGTTCCTCTCTCATAATAATTGCAAGTAGGAGCAGCAAGGACATGCATATTATATTCATCAAAATTATCATGTGCAACGGTAAAATGCAACCCATCAATATAATCCTTAATAAGGGCAAACTTCTCCGATATAGTGTAGTCGAGAGAATTCAAAAAGATAATAGGACTATCATGCGTGGGTGAAATAGAAAAAAAATCATGTTTAACATAAGGAACTATAGCAAGTTCATCTCCATAAGCATAATTCATATTGGCATCCTGGCCACAAGCATAGCAAGCATCATCAAAAAGGGATATTTCAAAAGAATCAACGGCATCATAACAATCATCATAGCATTCATCCTTCGGTAAATTCAAAGAGAAATTAAACAATGTATGAGCTGGAGAGTTACTCTCATTAGAAGGTGGGCATGGGTAGCTAATCTGATCTTCCTTCTTTTGTTCTTCGCTCTCCTCATCATCTTTTTCATCCAATGAGCTCACAGTTTCATCAATTTCTTCTTCCATAGACTCCTGCAAAATATTAGTCTCTTCTCGGACAGCGGAGACTTTCTCAATAAATTCATCAATATAATAATTGTATTTATAACTCTCATAGCAATATTTAAGGATATCTAACTTTTCAGGTCTATAAACTGAATCATTAAAATCTTCAAACTCTTTAAACACAGATTCAATTTCACAAGCACCCTTAAAAGCAACAAATTCTTCTATTCGTTCCACATTATAGTAATCATATATACCATTAGCATAAGAAGCTAAGGTTTCATTATCATTAAATTTGCATGAAGAGGGAAGGTGTGGAGCCTTCGTCCTAGAGCAACAAGTATAATCATATCTCAAGCATAGTTGCCTAGCATACCAACACAACATATATATTTGATCCCATAATAGTTTCCCTTTTTGAGTCAAGCAATAATCCATAAAGTATTCACGTTGATCCAACGTGTCTCCCATAACATAATTGAATGGGGTTTTCTCAGGATTATCAAAGTACTACATATTATCTTTCACATAATGAGCATCGAGGGTTTTATCAGGTTCCCCATTGAGGGAGTCCTGGATTAGGGGGTGTCGATGTCAAAACCGGCGGATCTCGGGTAGGGGGTCCCGAACTATGCGTCTAGGCGGATGGTAACAGGAGACAAGGGACACGATGTTTTTACCCAGGTTCGGGCCCTCTCGATGGAGGTAAAACCCTACTCCTGCTTGATTAATATTGATGATATGGGTAGTACAAGAGTAGATCTACCAGGAGATCAAGGAGGCTAAACCCTAGAAGCTAGCCTATGGTATGATTGTTGTTCGTCCTACAGACAAAAACCCTCCAATTTATATAGACATGGGAGAGGGCTAGGGTTACACAGAGTCGGTTACAATGGTAGGAGATCTACATATCCGTATCGCCAAGCTTGCCTTCCACGCCAAGGAAAGTCCCTTCCGGACACGGGACGAAGTCTTCAATCTTGTATCTTCATAGTCCAGGAGTCCGGCCGAAGGTATAGTCTGGCTATCTAGATACCCCCTAATCCAGGACTCCCTCAGTAGCCCCTGAACCAGGCTTCAATGACGATGAGTCCGGTGCGCAGATTGTCTTCGGCATTGCAAGGCGGGTTCCTCCTCCAAGTACTACGTAGAAGATTTTGAACACAAAGGTAGTGTCCGGCTCTTCAAAATAAGTTTCCACATATTGCCATAGAGAGAATAATATTTACACAAATCTAATCTGCTGACGTATTCCGTAGCGTGACATCACACCACAGCCAAGTATTTATTCGAAACGTTTTACTGTCCCACCTCAGCGCGTTTAGCGAGGCAGTTTCCTTGGCACGTCTTGTCAAAGCAGAGATCATGTCCCCTTATTCCGGGATTCTCATCAATGCGGGCGTGGGTAACCCAACCGTGCCATTGAATACGGCGCTTGGGAGATAAGCGAGTTTTACCAGGCTGGTGGGGACGCATAGTCGCGTCCGCCCATATAAGGGGATAAGGATCCACCTTTTCATCCATGCCTTCTTCCTCCTTTGCCTATCCATTTCCGCGCACTCGAGCTCCAGCGCCCAAGTCCGCACACCCCACCTCAACCTTCTCCAACCATGTCCGGAGTGGGAGGCAAGTGGATGGTCTCCTCCGTCGCGGAGGGACACATCAAAAAACTGAGGAAGGCCGGATACTTGTCTAACGATGTTGCGCACCGGCTTCCCGAAGAGGGCAGCTCATCCCCACCCCTAGGCCTCATGAGAGGGTGGTGTTCCTCCCCCATTTCCTCCGCGGACTGGGCTTCCCTCTCCACCCATTTGTCCGGGGGCTCATGTTCTACTATGGCCTGAATTTCCATGATCTGGCCCCGAACTTTGTCCTCAACATCTCGGCGTTTATCGTCGTGTGCGAGGCTTTCCTCTGCATCCGCCTCCATTTCGGCCTATGGCTCAAGACTTTCAATGTCAAGCCGAAGGTGGTGCGTGGCACCCAGGCGGAGTGCGGAGGCGCCATGGTGGGCAAGATGCCCAATGTCCTATGGCTCGAGGGCTCCTTCGTGGAGACCCTAAAGGGGTGGCAATCGGGGTAGTTTTACATCACCGAGACGCGTGACCCTGAACGGATCCCAGCCCCCGAGTTCCGATCCGGACCCCCTACGCGGCTCACCTCCTGGAAAGAGACGGGCCTGTCGTGGGGTAAAAAAGGAGAGCTGACCGGACTCCAAACATGCGTCCAAACCCTGGTGGACAAGAAGCTCAAACTTGTCAACGTAGTCCAGGTTATGCTCATCCGCCGTATCCTCCCGTGTCAACAACGGGCTTTCAACTTGTGGGAGTTCGACCCGGCGCAGCACCGAACTCTGAGCAGGATCTTAAACACGACGTACGAAGATGCCTGGAAGGTGCTTTTCAAGGGCGCCGAGGCCCCCGCATCCGCTACCGAGGATCGCGGATTCAGCAGCGTCACGCTAGTGCGGTAAGTTGTTTTTACCTTTTACAGGGTATTAGTTTTTCATAGTTTGACTCCATGCGGGATCTAAGCTCCCTCACCTTTGACAGGGTTGGTCAGGAGACGTCCGGACAGATCAACTGTCCGGCTCCTTTGCCCGAAGGCCCAGCGAACGCTCGCTTGGTGAAGCTACTGGTTCTGGCACCCTATGTGGTGCCGGAGAAGAAGGCCAAGAAGAAGGCCACGGGGACTCGAAAGAGTGCCCGGCGGCTGGAGGTGTCGGATTTATCATCCGACGACTCCAAGACGCACTCCTCCCGTGAAGACGAGGAGGAGGAAGAAGAGACCTCTCCCCCTCTAGCAGGGGGAGGGAAGAAAAGGAAGGCCGCCCCAACTGGGGAGGCCGAAGGGTCCAAGAAGGGGAAAACCATTCCTCCGGACTACTCCACCAACGCCGACGACGGTGAAGAGGAGTGGCCGCTCAGGGCCAAGCCCCTGGCGAAATCGTAAGTATCCGGATACCAGAGTGATTCATAGTATTCCTCCATTGCATAGCTTTTCCTTACGTCGAACATGTTTATGCAGTCCACCCAAAGACCGGCTCGACGTTTCGTCGAGCAGTTCCCTGGATTCGTCGGATGTGAATTCGCTTCCAACGGCTACCTCCCCCATCCTACGGACGACGCCGAGGTGACGTCCCAACGAGTTCCAAGCCAGGAGGAGGTGGTCCTGGAGGAGCCGCAAGGCGACCTCCCGGACTCCAGGCATAAAGGGGATAGAACCCCTAAGGGCTCCAAGTCCGGCCTTGAGCCGGACACCGCGCCGGAACCTTCAACGGTTCTGGACTCCGGTAGGCATCCTCCTTCCAAGAGGAGCAAGCCTACCGAGCCGGTGACCTCCGTCCAACCGGAGGCACCGGACAATTTGCTGGAGGTGCTTAACGGCGCCTCCATCGACGAGGAGCACCGCACTATTATGAGTGGGGTTTTTATCAGTTATGCCACCGGTTATGTCCCACTACTCAGTTTTGCCACTAGAAATTTCAACTGCTCAAAAATGCCATCGCTTCATTAGACACATGCTCAAAAATGCTACTAAACACCATTATTGTGATCTCAAATCTCTTTTGCCATGTTATAATGACATAAATACCTATGAACCAACATGCCAGCTCTCCCTCTATCTCACTACAATAAAGTATAGGGCCCCCTTGATCCCAACAATGTTCTTATTTTCCTATAAAATTATTCGCTTGGTTACTCCTGACAAGTGGGGCCACACATATCATTGTGAGATAGAGAGAACTAACATAGGAGTCCGGCCGAAGGTATAGTCCGGCTATCCGGACACCCCCTAATCCAGGACTCCCTCAGGGGGTCTTCGGACAGCCGGACTATATCCTTTGGCCGGACTGTTGGACTATCAAGATACAAGATTGAAGACTTCGTCTCGTGTCCGGATGGGACTTTACTTGGCTTGGAAGGCAAGCTAGGCAATACGGATATGTATATCTCCTCCTTTGTAACCGACCTTGTGTAACCCTAGCCCCCTCCGGTGTCTATATAAACCGGAGGGTTTTAGTCCGTAGGACAACATACAATCATACCATAGGCTAGCTTCTAGGGTTTAGCCTCTCCGATCTCGTGGTAGATCAACTCTTGTAATACTCATATCATCAAGAATAAATCAAGCAGGACGTAGGGTTTTACCTCCATCAAGAGGGCCCGAACCTAGGTAAAACATCATGTTCCCTGCCTCCTGTTACCATCCGCCTTAGACTCATAGTTCGGGACCCCCTACCCGAGATCCGCCGGTTTTGACACCGACACCCATCTCCATGAGTAGCAAGTAAACCTAATTTTTTTTGGTATTTCGTGTTCCATATCCATAACTAAAGATAGAGAACAACTTAGAACATCAAATAAAAATTACTTAGTGATAAAGCAAACAAGCACACACGAGAATATTCACCCCACGCTATTGCTCCCCGGCAACGGCGCCAGAAAAAGGTCTTGATAACCCACAAGTATAGGGGATCAATTGTAGTATCTTTTGATAAGTAAGATTGTCGAACCCAACAAGGAGCTAAAGGTAGAACAAATATTCTCTCAAGTTCTATCAACCACCGATACAACTCTACACACGCTTAACGTTCGCTTTACCTAGAACAAGTATGAAACTAGAAGCACTTTGTAGGTGTAACGAGATAGGTTTGTAAGAATATAAAGAGCATGTAAATAAAAACTAGGGGCTGTTTTAGGTAAAGAAGCAATAAAGTTAGTGTAGCGAGTGTGGAAAAGTGGTGGTAGGAGTTGCGAAATTGTCCCTAAGCAATTGACTACTTTACTAGACCGATAGCAAGTTTTATATGGGAGAGGCCACTGCTAGCATGTCATCCTTGACTTGGAATTCTATGCACTTATGATTGGAACTATTAGCAAGCATCCTCAACTACTAACGCTCATTAAGGTAAAACACAACCATAGCATTAAGATATATTGGTTCCCCTTCAATCACGTATGCATCAATTTCTATGCTAGGTTGAAGCTTCTGTCACTCTTTCCCTCCAATACATAGTCCTATCAACATACAACTAACCCTATGGTGCGATCCACGCGCGCGCTCATATGATGGGCACCAAAGGATAGCAACATAACCACAAGCAATTTAAACCAATCATAGCAATTCACCAATTACCGATAGGACAACGAAAATCTACTCAAACATCATAGGATGGCAACACATCATTGGGTAATAACATGAAGCATAAAGCGCTATCTTCAAGTAGAGGGTACAGAGGGTTGCGGGAGAGTGCACCGCTGTAGATAGATGGGGGAAGGTGACGAAGATCTTGGTGAAGATGACGGAGTTGTTGGTGTAGATCGTCGTCACACGATGATGGCCCCGGTGGTGTTCCGGCACCATCGGGAGAGGGGGGGAGAGAGCCCCCCTTCTTCTTCTTCCTTGACCTTCTCCCTAGATGGGAGAAGGGTTTCCCCTCTGGTCCATGGCTTCCATGGTGGTGGAGTGGTGAGAGCCCCTCCGAGATTGGATCTGTCTCTCTGTCTCTCTGTGTTTCTGTGCTTCCTGATTCTGCCCTTTCACCGTTTCTTAAATTCCTGGAGATCCGTAACTCCGATTGGGCTGAAATTTTAACATGATTTCTATCCGGATATTGGCTTTCTTGCAGCGAAAGAAGGGCACCAACCGCCTTATGGGGTGTCCACGAGGGCCTAGGGCGTGCCTGACCCCCTGGGGCACGCCCCCCTGCCTCGTGGCCCCCTCGGGCATCGTCTCACGTTGATTCTTCTTCCCAAAAATCACATATATTCCAAAAAAATCTATGTCAGTTTTTATCCCGTTTGGACTCCGTTTGATATGGATTTTCTGTGAAACAAAAAACATGCAATAAACAGGAACTGTCACTGGGCACTGGATCAATATGTTAGTCCCCAAAAATAGTATAAAAAGTTGCCAAAAGTATATGAAAGTTGTATAATATTGGCATGGAACAATCAAAAATTATAGCGATGGAGACGTATCAACCCTCAAACATCTTGCACCATTTATTGATCTTGGGATGGGAATTTCCAGTTATGTCGAAAGTCTCTTTGAATCTCCTAGTTGCATCCTTATCAACAACATATCTGAATTTTTGACCCCTGTTTGGAAGATCGAATATCCTGTGAACACTGTCAGCATTGACACGGATCCTTCCCCTGCCCAGAAACACCATTTTAGAGCTCTCTGGCTGGTAGGACTGCACCAGGAATTTCGTGACATCCACTGGAAGTGTCTCTGTTAGGTTCAAGATGCCCCCAGACAACCTTGAACATAAATCAGACTTCTGCAATGGGGTTAGCGAGCTGTTGAACTTCACAAACCACCTGGTGATGCCCTTATCCTGCCCGCTTGAGATGGTCGATCGACATCTTCCCCTGCACCCCCCTCAACTCCTTCATCGCTGCCTTGTTGATGAGAAAGAAAAACATTAAACACAAAAGAAAATAGGACTCAAAAAAATTAGGAATGATCACTCGGATGAGTATAGCAAAAAAGGAGGGCCAACTGCTTGGTTAAAACTATATAAATAGAAAATGGATGATGCCAACTAATATGATGTTCTTGTGCAACTATGAAAACTCATGATGACAACTACAAACTACCAGTGTCCAAGCTGCAAAAAACTAAGAATATACTTGGCCTGACAACTACAAGCTAGGGATTGTGCAACTATAAGCATGATATTGCAAAAAGAAAACAGCAACATAAAAAAAGTTTGCAAAAAACCATTCAATAGCTTGTAAACCCAAATATATACCCTCATACCTCAAAATCTGCTGCAGAAGATGAGGCAGCTCCTCCAGCAACTCTTGCCTGCACACATGGTGTTAAAAACCACATTTAAAACATGGAGCATACCAACTAATACAAAAAATATTCTTCAAATATGAAAAGCAGAGCATGCTGAAAGTGCGTTATATCGACTAGAGGGGGGTGAATAGGCGATTTTTATGAAATTCTTCACTGAGGAATTTGCCGGTGAGGAAATTCCTTAGTGAAGAACTACTAGCAGCGAAATGAGTACTCAAAAGTAAACATAACAGAATACAAGCATAGTCATCATGATGAAATGAAGACATGCACAGAGTACAGGAACGTAAACACAGGATAACACAGGATGAAGACAAACAGACTGAAGAAATTGAACTGAGGAAATTGAGAAAGTCTTCAGTCAAAGTCTTCAAACACAGATATGAACTAGCACACAACACAGTTATGAGGAAATGAAAGAGTTGAGGAAATAGAACCAGTAAGCTTGGTGAAGACAATGATTTGGTAGACCAGTTCCAACTGCTGTCTCAGTTGTACGTCTGGTTGGAGCGGCTGAGTATTTAAACTCGAGGACACACAGTCCCGGACACCCAGTCCTGAACACGCAGCTCAGGACACCCAGTCCTCACCGTATTCTCCTTGAACTAAGGTCACACAGACCTCGTCCAATCACTCGTGGTAAGTCTTCAGGCGACTTCCAAACCTTCACAAACTCGGTCACTCGGCGATCCACAATTCCTCTTGGATGCTCTAGACCATGACGCCTAACCGTCTGGAAGAAGCACAGTCTTCAAAGGTAACAAGCGTCGGATCCACGCAGGACCAATCTCTTCAGTGATGCTCAATCACTTGGGGTTTGTAGGTGTTTGGGTTTTGGGTTTTTCCTCACTTGATGATTTTCGCTCAAAGTCCTCAGAGGATGGGTTGCTCTCAAATGACAAGTGTCAGTTTCTCTCGGAGCAACCAACCAGCTAGTGGTTGTAGGGGGCGGCTATTTATAGCCTAGGGAGCAGCCCGACATGATAAGACATAAATGCCCTTCAATGATATGACCGTTAGGTGGATAGATATTTTGGGACAGCTGGCGCATACCACAGCAACGGTCGGAATTTTGAGTAGCAAAATCCTCAGGGCTATCATGTTCCTCACTGTGTAGGAAATCCGCACTGGCGAATTCCTAACTCCTCAGTCAGAACAAATTCCTCAGAGACCAGAAGAACTTCGTCTCTGTCACTGAAGAAATTGACTGAACTGTATGAGATTTCCAATGGCTTCACTCGAAGGGATTGGTAGGTGTAGGATTTTGAGTTGAGCATCACATGGAAATTTTCCTTAGTATTTCCTCGACCCCCTTTAACAGTACGGTGTTTCCTATGACTCAAGAAAGAGAAAATGAAACTACGAAAACAAAAGTCTTCACGCTTCATGTTCCTCGAATGAATACCAAGTCTTCAAGGTCACACCAATTTCTTCACTTTCAAAGTCTTCAGAAAGTCTTCAGAGATCCAAAGTCTTCAGTCGAAGAACTTCATTTTTAGGGGTCGACTTTCTCTGTAAATATCAAACTCCTCATAGACTTATAGACCTGTGTACACTCACAAACGCATTAGTCCCTTAACCTATAAGTCTTCAATACACCAAAATCACTAAGGGGCACTAGATGCACTTACAATCTCCCCCTTTTTGGTGATTGATGACAATATAGGTTAAGTTTTCAACGGGGATAAACATATGAAGTGTAACTACTGATATTGAGGAATTTGATTGCAAGATATAGAAGAACTCCCCCTGAAGATGTGCATAGTGAGGAATTTGCTTTTGAAGCAATGCACACTTGAAGAGTTGAATCATGGAGATCTCCCCCTATATCTTGTAATTCATACACGCATTTGACATATAACAGTGAAGAATTTGAAATGCATGATGAAATATGGTGACTGATGTAATTCAGCATGCGTGCAATAATATTAACGAGGAATAAGCATGCAGAAAAACGTATCAAGAGTATCAGAGCACCATCGGGTTTAAGTTTACAACTCGATCCAATAAAGTCTCAGAAGAACGAGAGTTGTAACTTAACAAAAAACGCCCATATAGAAAGACCCGCTTGAAGACTAACTCAAAATTCTCCCCCTTTGTCATCAAATGACCAAAAGGATCGAATATGAGGACTAACGCCCCTGAAGAATATCAAGTTGATGAAGGAGCGCCAGCGTTGTTGGGGTCGTTTGTCGTAGTAGGGCCTGCCGCAGTGTCGTCCAAGTCTTCATTTTCATCAGTGTCGCGCGATGAAGAATATGAGCTGGCCACCAGAGAAGGAACCTTGACCTTCTTGAATTTCTTCGGTGGAGGTGCAGACCAGTCAAAATCTTCTTTGAGACCCATGTTCTTCAGATCTTCTTCACCATACAGATGTGACAGGATTGCCCAGGTGCGACCGAAGACTTGATGGAGGTAGTAGTGGTTTTTCTTCACTGCATTGTGTGTGGCAGTCATGTTGTGAAGAAGTGAACCAAACTGACGCTTAACCCATTTGTGATTTCGATCCACCTTCTGGTGAAGACTAAGCAGAAGTTCACGGTCAGTCATCACGCGCGGAGCAGTGGCTTGAGGAGTGGACTTGGGTGCATTGGCAGAGTCATGTGTGGCAGAGTCATCATTGGTGGAATAAGATGCAGCTTTGCGAAACTGACCATCCAATGGACGAATGCCTTCATCTATTACAGCTGGTGCCTTGCCCTTTCCATCAACTGAGGAATATGTCTGCTTGAGGACTTCAATTGGGGGCAAGTAGCTGAGGTGATTCTGGAAATCAGCTTTGTAGTTGAGTGAAGACCTTGTCCTGAGGAATCTCATAATCCAAGGTGCATAAGGCTTCAGCTCAAACGGAGACAGTGCAACATTTGCCATAGTCCTCATGAAGAAATCGTGATAATTGACAGGAATGCCATGAACGATGTTGAATACCAGATTCTTCATGATGCCAACAATTTCCTCATCAGATGAGTCGTGGCCTTTGATAGGACTGATTGTCCTCGTAAGAATACGATAGACAGTTCTGGGCACGTACAACAATTCCTTCACGAGGAATTTGGTTCTTGGTGCTTGACCTGGCTTCAAAGGTTTCATCAGCACCTGCATGTAATGATGTGTGAGCTCAGGTTCACTGTAGATGCAGCGAGCTTCTTCAAGGGGAGGACTGAGTGGTAGAGCACGAAGCAATTCAGAGGCTGGTGCAGTGTAGTGAGTGTTTTCAGACATCCAGTCCAGCACCCATGAATTCACATCTTCAGCATCTCCGGTGATGTGCAGCGTTGCATAGAATTGAAGAATCAGTTCTTCATTCCAATCGCAGATGTCAGAGCAAAAGTTTAGCAGTCCAGCATCGTGAAGAACACTGAGGACTGGTGCGAAGCACGGCAGAGATTCCATATCCACGTGAGGAATATGCTCATGGTAGAAGATCTTCTCCTTGTTGAACAGCACTGAGGAATAGAAATTGGCTTGACTAGCAGTCCAGAAACGCCTCTTCCTAATGCGAGCAGAGTTATATGGGTTGTAATCTTCGAAGAATACGTGCTCGCCGAAGAAATCATCAGCCTTGAACTTTTGCTTGCGTGAGAATGGATCCTTTGGCTTCGGCAGAGGAGTGTCAGTGAGTTGCATCACGACCTCAGGAATCTCAATCGCAGGTTCTTCAGGCTGAGGAATTTCTGGTTCCTCCTCAGTGGCAGTCTGCGTCGTTGGTTGTTCAGCAGCAGCAGTTTCTTCAGCGCTAGTGGCTGGAATTTCCTCATGGACAGATGCAGTGGGATGAGTTTCTTCAGAGCCCATTTGTACAGTTTGTGTGGGGGACTGAGGAATTTGCTGTAGAGGGGTGAACATTGGAGAGTTTGGATGCTGACTTTCCCAGAATTCATCACTGATTACGGGTGTGGAGCAGCCAACGTCCACATCTTCATCTTCCATTTCTTCAACGCCAGCCTCTTCAGCTGTGAACTGAGGCATAGGCGAGGAGATGATAGGTGTTGAAGGGATCGCATCCACTTCAATTTCTTCATC
Source organism: Triticum aestivum (assembly GCF_018294505.1). Taxonomy (NCBI): domain Eukaryota; kingdom Viridiplantae; phylum Streptophyta; class Magnoliopsida; order Poales; family Poaceae; genus Triticum; species Triticum aestivum. Next base: position 513,967,647 of record NC_057800.1, on the reverse strand, counting down.
CAACGGTTCAGACGAAGCAGCAGAAGGAGTATCTTCATCAGATCCGCTGGGGATCACATATTCTTCATCAAAAGAAACAAGGTCCTCTGATGGCCTGGTTGAGATGGGAACAACATCAATGGGATTTACAAATGAACTTGTCACAGGCTTCATTTTCTTCGGAGCTGAAGAATCTGAAGCAGCTGATGCTTTCCTTTTCTTCACTGCAGCACGCTCTGCAGCTTTGGTCTTCCTCACATCTGATGCAGATGGAAGGATTGGAGTGGAAGTTGGTGCAGGAGCAGCTGAGGAATCTGGTTTATTTTCTTCAGGTACAACTGATGCAGTTGCCCTGAGTTCTTCATTTTCTTCAGGTGCACCACTAGTGGGTGCCCTGGAAATTTCTTCAGCGGCTGGAATGCAGTCATCAGCCCTGGAACTCACATTTTCTTCAGCAGCCTGATTGTCATCAGCGGTGCTGGCATTTTCTTCAGTAGGCTGAGCGGATGCTTCAGCCTGAGGAATTTCCTGTTGTGTTGGGGCTGCAACATTGGAGGTGAACTGTTCTGTGATCTTTACAAATCTGACTTTGGCTCCCTGCCAGTTAGCATAATAGTGATCAAATTCATCACTCAGTTTCTTGATTTCAGATTGGAGAGCAACAAGTTCTTCAGGTGAAAGCTTCAGAAAGCACTCTTTCTTGTACTGCGCTTTCTTCACTCTCCTCCCCTGTTCAAACTTCCATTTCTCTTCTTGTATGAAGTGAGTCAACATGTGACTTTGACCAGGAGTCAGCTTGAAATCAGGCAAGGGGGTGTTGGGGTCCTTGTGCCAAACATCAATGTAGTCGAGGATCAACTTGGGATCCAAAAGCAGTGGCACCTCTGATCCTTTGGCTCTAGCGGCCCTGACTTGCATGTATCTGATGATTTCTGCAAGTTCATCATCATCAGCTTCTTCTTCTTCAGATGGTACTTGGGAAGTGACTTGTTTCTTTTGAGGACTTGGGCGAGGACCTCGTCCAGCAGTGGCCTTTGTCTTCAGCAGTGAGGGGCCAGCTGAGGAACTTGGTGCAGCTGAGGAACTAGCTGAGACACCTGAGGCAATGGAGATGCCTGCAGTCCTTTGGCACGAGGCGAGATGCACAGGTGCTGAGGATTTAGTCGGAACAGCTGAGGGCTTAGGCGGAGGAGCTGAGGACTTTGGAGGAACAGGAGCAGCATGAGGAATTGCCGTGAGGGCTTTGAGGATTCTGGCCGTGAGGGCATTGCTGAGGAACTTGGCCTTGAGGGCATTGTTGGTGAAGCACTTGGCTTGCGCGCAGGCTTCTTTGACATAGCCTTCTTTGGCTTGACAGCAAAGGCCTCAGCAGAGGCAGCAGCAGCAGCAGAGTCTTCATTGAATTTCCTCACTGCTTCTTTGGCTTGCTTAGCCAACTTGGCTTGGTGCTTGGCCCGTTCATCAGGATAGTCCTCACCGCGCTTGAGGCTGGTGGGATCAGCGATTTGGCCAGGTGCCAATGGAGCTCTTGGGCATGGAGGATTGAGTGCGAATTTCTTCATATACTTAGGAGTGACATATCTGTACTCCCTCCATTCTCTTGCCCATCTCCTCTCTATCTTCTGAATGCGCACTTTGCGCTCATTCTTGGTTTCCTCAGTAGGTGTGCAGTACCCAGCATATATTTCATCAGGGATCTCAAACGTTGTATTTACCTCAGGCCTCTTTCCTCCCTTCTGTGGCTTCTTACCGTCAGCCATTTTCTTCAGTTGAGGAATTTGAACAATTGAATTCTCTGAAGAAGTATGCAACTTTTCTTCGAGGAACGCTGCAAATGAGTTAAGTTGATGAGAACCTAGTGATTCAGCAGCTGACATGTGTACCTGTGAACAGAGTATAGTTGCGAGGAATTTGGAGAGGTCATATGTGTTCTCAGAGGGTTTTTCAAAAGAACAAGTTTGAGGAATTTGACCAGATGAGTCTAAGAATTTCACTAAGCGTTCTTTGTCTTAGGTTCCAGAGTTGTATAGATGAAGATCCACACAATTGAGGAATCTTGAAGAAAAATGATGCTTAGAGAAACGAATCAAGAACAGATGACTTGTGAGGTGTTTAGTGTGTGAAACTATGAAGAAAAACACCTTTGAAGATTTTGAAGATAATCATTCGAATCAACGAGGGTAGTAAAAGTAACTTTTAATTACCCTGGACGAAGAACAGACGGACTAGAGTGAGGAGATGTGAAGTTCGTCTGTGCAGATCTTCCACGCCCTAACTTGGCGGAGGAAGACGGCTACAGCAGCGGTGGAGTGAAGATTTCCGCGGTCGGCGCGAGTACATCGGCGACGAGGTCGAGGCAGTGAAGATCTTCCTCACCGGCAGCGATGAAGTAGCGGCGGCGCTAGGGTTTGAGAAGCTCGAGCTGGAGAGAGAGGTCGAGCAGAGTAAAAGAAGTGAGGAAGGGGCGGAGGGGTATTTATAGCCACGGTGAAAAACTGCTCGCCCGAAGAAGTTGGACGAACGTGCCCCTGACCCTTCTCATTCGCTTGACATGTGTCACCCATGTATTGAGAGGTGGAGATCGTGTGCGATCGTGGGTGAGTGGATAAGTATAACGTGGGATACAGAACGGTTTGAGCGTTAAAGCCGAAAATTTAGATAAGATAGGTTTTAAAGTTCCATTCGCAATTTCTTCAGCTGACAAGGACACAGTGAAGATTTTGAACGAGTTTCAAATAGAACGCACATGAAGAATTTGTGAACAGATTGGGTTGAGTATAGCATAGAGGGGAAGGGTCCGATCACATTCACTTAGCAGAAAAACCAACTTGAAGAAATAGCAATAAGTGAATGTTGTAGAGGACATAAACTCATATATATATATATAGCCAATGAAGAAAAATGACGGAAACAGTGAAGACTATGCAAAGTTGAAGAATATGAATAATTTGAGGAATTTCAACTTTTGGTGGTGGCGTGGCCCACCGTATAAGAATGATGATTTCAGACACCGCGTACAATTATCGTAGGGTTCTGAGAATCAAATTCTTCATTAATTTCTTCACACTAAGAGTGTTATTCTTCATTGATTGAAGAAAAACGTTTCTTCATGTGTTGCACATCTAAGTCATCAATTTTGCATAAGTGTTAGGATGAGTGTCCTTTTGAAAGAACATTCGAAGATTCTAGGATATTTAGCTCACACCGCAACTTGCTAAATCTCTTCTCATCCAAGGGCTTAGTGAAGATATCGGCTAGCTGTTCTTCAGTCTTCACATGCTCAATAGAAATGTCGCCCTTCAACACATGATCACGAAGAAAATGATGACGAATCTGAATGTGCTTTGTCTTCGAGTGCTGAACTGGGTTGTGAGCAATCTTGATGGCACTCTCATTGTCACAGAAGAGAGGCACATTCTTCATGTTGACGCCGTAGTCCTTGAGAGTTTGCTTCATCCATAGCAATTGGGCACAGCAAGAACCAGCGGCAATGTACTCAGCTTCAGCAGTAGATAGTGATACGCAGTTCTGTTTCTTCGAGGACCAACAGACCAAAGATCGTCCGAGGAAATGACATGTACCAGATGTTGACTTGCGGTCCACACGATCACCAGCATAGTCAGAGTCAGAATATCCAATGAGATCAAAAGCCGAGCCCTTGGGGTACCATAATCCAAGTGTTGGTGTGTGAGCTAGATATCGAAGAATATGCTTCACAGCCTTATGGTGTGATTCCTTCGGTGTAGCTTGAAATCGGGCACACATGCAAACACTAAGCATTATATCTGGCCTAGATGCACATAAGTACAATAAAGAACCAATCATGGAGCGGTATACCTTATGATCGAAGTCAATACCATTTTCATCAGTGCACAGATGGCCATTTGTGGGCATAGGAATTTTGACGCCTTTGCAATCTTGCATGCCGAATTTCCTCAGTACATCCTTGAGGTATTTCTCCTGAGATATGAATATGCCATTGCGTTGTTGACGAATTTGAAGACCTAAGAAGAATTTCAACTCTCCCATCATAGACATTTGATATTCTTCACTCATCATATAGGCAAATTCATCACTATAACGTTGGTCAGTACAGCCAAAGATAATATCATCAACATATATTTGGCACACAAACAATTCACCATCATAAGATTTAGTGAAAAGAGTAGGGTCGAGTGAACCGGGTTTGAAGCCTTTCGTCATGAGGAATTCCTTCAAAGTATCATACCACGCCCGTGGGGCCTGCTTGAGGCCATAGAGGGCCTTGTTGAGTCTGAAGACTTTGTCAGGATTCTTTGGATCTTCAAAACCTGGGGGTTGAGCAACATATACTTCTTCCTCAAGCTTACCATTGAGGAATGCACTTTTCACATCCATTTGATATAAAGTGATATCATGATGGTTAGCATAAGCAAGTAATATGCGAATAGCCTCAAGTCTAGCAACAGGTGCAAAAGTTTCATCGAAATCAATTCCTTCAACCTGTGTGTAGCCTTGAGCTACAAGCCGTGCCTTATTCCTCACCACAAGGCCATTTTCATCTTGCTTGTTGCGGTAGATCCACTTTGTGCCGATGATATTGTGCTTGCGAGGATCTGGACGTTTGACCAGTTCCCAGACATTGTTGAGCTCGAACTGATGTAATTCTTCTTGCATGGCCTGAATCCACTCAGGCTCCAGAAATGCTTCATCTACCTTAGTGGGCTCTGTAATAGAGACAAAAGCATAGTGCCCACAAAAGTTAGACAAATGTGAAGCTTTTGAGCGTGTGAGAGGACCTGGCGCTTTGATGTCATTGATGATCTTTTCAACTTGCACTTCTTTTGCAATGCGAGGATGAGCTGGTTGCCGTTGAAGAATTTGATCAGCGTTTTCTTCAGCACCATTTTCTTCAGCATTTTCTTCAGGTGCATTAGCTCGATGTTCTTCATGTTCTGGAATGAATTCTTCAGCAGATTCTTCAGTGGGAATGACATCCTCAGTAGCCTTGAACTTGATAGTTTCCTCAGGTGCTGGTTCATCTATCACAGTAGGTAGGTGCTCTCTTTGCGAGCCATTAGTTTCATCGAACCGCACATCTACAGTTTCAACAACCTTGTGAAGAACGTTGTTGAAGACTCTGTAGGTGTGCGAGTCCTTTCCGTAACCAAGCATAAAACCTTCATGTGCTTTCGGTGCAAATTTTGAGTTGTGATGAGGATCTCTAATCCAACATTTAGCACCGAAGACTTTGAAATAACTTACATTGGGTTTCTTATCAGTGAGGAGTTCATAGGCAGTCTTCTTGAAGAATTTGTGAAGATATACTCTGTTGATGATGTGGCACGCAGTATCAATTGCCTCAGTCCAGAACCGACGAGGCGTTTTGTATTCATCAAGCATAGTGCGAGCCATCTCAGCAAGAGTCCTGTTCTTGCGCTCCACGACGCCGTTCTGCTGAGGAGTATAAGGAGCAGATAACTCATGAGTAATACCAAGTTCATCAAGATAGTCATCGAGACCAGAATTCTTGAACTCAGTGCCATTGTCACTTCTGATGTGCTTGATCTTCACACCAAAGTTGGTTGAAGCCCTCGAGGAAAATCGTTTGAAGACTTCCTGCACTTCATGTTTGTAAGTAACAAGGTGTACCCATGTGTAGCGAGAATAATCATCAACAATAACAAAGCCATATTGAGATGCTTCATTTGAAATAGCAGAATAATGATTAGGACCAAAGAGATCCATGTGAAGCAATTCAAATGGGCGAGTGGTGGTCATGATAGTCTTTGCTGGATGCTTGGCCTTCGTCATCTTCCCAGCTTCACAGGCTCCGCATAGGTGATCCTTGAGGAATTTGACATTCTCGATGCCAATGACATGCTTCTTCTTCGCAAGCGTGTGCAAATTCCTCATGCCTGCATGACCAAGTCGTCGATGCCAGAGCCAGCCTTCTGAAGCTTTTGCAAGTAAGCACACGGCTGGTTGTGGTCCTGTAGAGAAATCAACAATATACAGGTCTCCTCTCCTAAAGCCTTCGAAGACTTTGGAATTGTCAGCTTCCATAACCACAACACAACGGTACTTGCCAAAGACAACAACCATATCAAGATCACAAAGCATTGAGACAGACATAAGGTTGTATCCTAAGGACTCAACAAGCATGACTTTGTCCATGTGTCGATCCTTTGTGATCGCAACCTTACCTAGACCCAATACCTGACTTTTGCCTTTGTCAGCAAAGATGATATGCTTCAGATGCGACGGAGATAATGGAGCATCCATCAATAGATTCTTGTCACCAGTCATGTGGTTTGTACATCCACTATCGAGGACCCACTCAGTGGCTTTGGGTTGATCATCCTGCAGATGAATTAGTGCAGCTTACAAACTCATATACTTCATCAGTGAAGAATATGACATCAATTCATCAGATCAATTTCATCAAGCAAAAGAACAGATAAAGCAATATGAGGACGTGAGAAATGAAAGTTCATTTCTTCATGATTAGCCTGCGTCCTATCAGGCATACTCAGGTCTCCAGCAAATTCTTCAGACGATTACGTACGTCTGGAGACCTGACCCTGCAGAAGAGATTAGTTCTTTTTCTTCACCACCCACATCTGAAGGGGTGGCAAAGAGTTCATCACTCTGCGAGCTCCATACGAGAAGGATGGCATAGAAGCCAGTCCATTTCGTTTCACATAAGAGGGGTTAGAGTAAGCATAAGAGTATGCAGAGAAATTCTTCGAGGACTTATGGACATAATGATTTGAAGAATAATGCACATATCCATAATCCTTAGATCTTCCCTACGAAACAGACGGGTTAGCACGATGATGTTCATATGAGGACTTTGATCCATATGAAGAATATGATCCATGTGAGGAGTTTGGTCCGTATGAGGACTTGAATCCATATGAAGAATTTGGTCCATATGAAGAATTTGATCTGGGGTTCCTATTCTTCACAGGTGGCGTCATGATGACATTCACCTGAAGATTTTCAAGGCATCTTTTGGGAACCCAGATTTTCTTCATAGGGGAGCCGTTCCTGCAGTTAGTGCCAACATATCTAGCAAATACTTCACCATTCTGATTTTTGAACAGTTTATAGTTGGAGTCAATTGACTCATCATCAGAATGAGGAGATTCACATGCAAATCCAGATAAGTTAGATGGATCAACTGGAGGTCCCTTTGCAGCAACCCATGTAGTTTTGGGGTACTGCTCAGGCTTCCAATATGTACCATCAGCATTGAGTTTCCTCTCAAAGGCAATACCCTCTTTCCTAGGGTTCCTGTTGAGGATCTGCTTTTTAAGCACATCACAAAGAGCCTGATGCCCTTTGAGGCTTTTGTACATGCCTGTCGTGTACAATTCCTTCAGCCCTGCATCATCAGTGATACTAGCAATGTCCTCAGATGAGGAATTAGTGATAGCAGAGGCATGTGAAGAATTTGAAACATTAGCAGCATTTGAACATTCAGGTGAAGAATTAGCAGATTCACGTTCAATGCACTTCAAGCATGGAGGAACAAATTCTTCCTGAGAAGCGCTGATATGTTGAGCAAGTAATGAATCGCGCTCCTTCTGAAGATCTTCATAACTCACTCTTAGCTTTTCAAGGTCTTGCTTTCTTTGAAGAAATTCATAAGAAAGCTTCTCATGATCAGATAAGAGAGTGTTATGTTGATCTTGAAGGGTGTCATACTTAGTATGAAGTCTCTGAAGACTTTCAGCCAAAGCTTTTGACTGATCCATTTCTTCACCCAACATATCATCGCTCTTGTTTAGCATATAGTGAACTTTTTCCAAAGCTCTTTGTTGTTTAGTGGCAAGGGAAGCAAGTTTGACATAGTTGGGTCCAAATTCATCACCAGATTCATCATCACTAGACTCAGATAGGTAGCATTCAGTTACCTCAGCATCTTTTTCCATAAGGCATGATGCAGAAGATGATGATTCTGGTTCGAATGTCATCGCTTTGAGAGATTCCTTGAAGTCCTCAAACCAAGGATCATGACAGGTTCGATGACCTTCATAGACCTCAGAGAGACGGTCCCAGATGAGCTTCGCATGATCGAGATGCATGATATTCCTGAACTGATTTTGTGACAGACTGGAGCAGATGACATCCTTCGCCGTGAGGTTGAGAAGAGTGTACTTGCGAATGTCATCAGCTTCCGCCATCTTGCACAGATCGGTCAAACCAATCTCAGTGATAGTCCACAACTCGTTGTTCATCGCCATGACGCGTTTCTTCATCATGGCCTTCCACTTGGGATACTCGTGACCGTCAAAGATGGGGCATGTCACTTTCGTCATACCTGCGGTCGACATAACTAAAACTCCAGGCGGTTAAACCAAAATCACAGAGAACAAGGGAGTACCTTGTTCTGATACCAATTGAAAGTGCGTTATATCGACTAGAGGGGGGTGAATAGGCGATTTTTATGAAATTCTTCACTGAGGAATTTGCCGGTGAGGAAATTCCTTAGCGAAGAACTACTAGCAGCGGAATGAGTACTCAAAAGTAAACATAACAGAATACAAGCATAGTCATCATGATGAAATGAAGCCAGGCATAGAGTACAGGAATGTAAACACAGGATAACACAGGATGAAGACAAACAGACTGAAGAAATTGAACTGAGGAAATTGAGAAAGTCTTCAGTCAAAGTCTTCAAACACAGATATGAACAAGCACACAACACAGTTATGAGGAAATGAAAGAGTTGAGGAAATAGAACCAGTAAGCTTGGTGAAGACAATGATTTGGTAGACCAGTTCCAACTGATGTCTTAGTTGTACGTCTGGTTGGAGCGGCTGAGTATTTAAACTCAAGGACACACAGTCCCAGACACCCAGTCCTGAACACGCAGCTCAGGACACCCAGTCCTCACCGTATTCTCCTTGAACTAAGGTCACACAGACCTCGTCCAATCACTCGTGGTAAGTCTTCAGGCAACTTCCAAACCTTCACAAACTCGGTCACTCGGCGATCCACAATTCCTCTTGGATGCTCTAGACCATGACGCCTAACCGTCTGGAAGAAGCACAGTCTTCAAAGGTAACAAGCATGGATCCACGCAGGATCAATCTCTTCAGTGATGCTCAATCACTTGGGGTTTGTAGGTGTTTGGGTTTTGGGTTTTTCCTCACTTGATGATTTTCGCTCAGAGTCCTCAGAGGATGGGTTGCTCTCAAATGACAAGTGTCAGTTTCTCTCGGAGCAGCCAACTAGCTAGTGGTTGTAGGGGGCGGCTATTTATAGCCTAGGGAGCAGCCCGACATGATAAGACATAAATGCCCTTCAATGATATGACCGTTAGGTGAGTAGATATTTTGGGACAGCTGGCGCATAGCACAACAACGGTCGGAAATTTGAGTATCAAATTCCTCAGGGCTATCATGTTCCTCATTGTGTAGGAAATCCGCACTGGCGAATTCATAACTCCTCAGTCAGAACAAATTCCTCAGAGACCAGAAGAACTTTGTCTCTGTCACTGAAGAAATTGACTGAACTGTATGAGATTTCCAATGGCTTCACTCGAAGGGATTGGTAGGTGTAGGATTTTGAGTTGAGCATCACATGGAATTTTTTCCTTAGTATTTCCTCGACCCCCTTTAACAGTACGGTGTTTCCTATGACTCAAGAAAGAGAAAATGAAATTACGAAAACAAAAGTCTTCACGCTTCATGTTCCTTGAATGAATACCAAGTCTTCAAGGTCACACCAATTTCTTCACTTTCAAATTCTTCAGAAAGTCTTCAGAAATTCAAAGTCTTCAGTCGAAGAACTTCATTTTTAGGGGTCGACTTTCTCTGTAAATATCAAGCTCCTCATAGACTTATAGACCTGTGTACACTCACAAACGCATTAGTCCCTTAACCTATAAGTCTTCAATACACCAAAATCACTAAGGGGCACTAGATGCACTTACACATGCCAACTCATGTCAACTTCTTCTGAAAAAACTCTATTCAGAGAAGATGACCAATGATGTCAATTACAAGATGGTTATTGTGCAACTACAGCAAATGGTGGTGCCAACAACTGCATAATTTTATCTGCATCTAAGTGAGAAACACTCATATTCCAGGATCTATTTACCTTAGTAGATGATTCAGCTCCCCCTGCAACTACTGCACATCTAGTCCGCTTTACAACCCCAAACTCATCAACACCCTAAGAATAAAAACATGGGCATGGGAAAACCAAAAATTAATTATATAACCCACAAACCGAAAAAGGTGGTTATGTTTTGAGCATGACACTTATCTCAACTTCCTCTCTCTGCTGATCACTATGGGCAGTGCGTAGCTGACGATCAGCAGCACATCAAGTTCCGACGAAGGGGCCGATTGGCAAAACCCTAATTAAGCAAGCAAAAAAAGAAACATATAAAAAAGCATATAAGCATACAAGGACAAGCTGAAAAACTCAAAAAGAGATAGAAAAAATGAAAAAAATACATCTTCTTCATTGTCATCCGCATCTCCTCCTATTATAACCATTTTTAGCCTGCGGGGAAAAAAGAAGAAAAAACCATAGTAGTTAGAAGATGCGCAGGCAGACTAGAAAAATGATAATCAATTGCTTTGATCCGCAAACCTCTACACAAAGATAACGCAGAAAAGCATTGTGCACGTCATTGCACACATATGACAAAATAAAAACAAAACAACTTCATGGAATCATGCCAACTTGGCAGGACAACTTGTGCAATTGGACAGTATATGCACAACCAACTATAACAAACAGGAAGCCACCTAAAGCAGAACAACTAGTGCAAACTGCGCAACATATAGACAACCAACTAGTATAGTGATGCAGCCAGCTGATAGTTTATTTTCAGTTAGAAGAAACGCATTCAGACTAACAAAAACAAAAATAACTGGACTGACATGTCAATCATGTACCAACTGAATTTAAAAACTTGTGCAACTCTAAAAATGACTAGCCAAATAGTTCATACAGGAAGCCAATTGAGTACAACGGCTTGTGCAATTGGACTAAAATAACTAACCACTTAGATCAATCAGGTAGCCAAACTAGGTACATCAACTTGTGGAATTGGACTAAAAATGCCCACCAACTACTTCAAACATATATCCAACTGAGAACAACAACTTGTGCAACTGGAACACAAGTGTCAACCAACTACACAGCAACTTGTGCAACTAGAACACAACTAAGAACAGTAAGTTCAACCGCAATGCCTAGCCAACTAGTTCATAAAATTCCCGCGGCAGGGACCAGAACATGGTATATTGGGCGCACCGGTGCCTCGGCCTCAATCGCAAAAAAACCAACCACCATTGCGCCATGAACAACGAAGCAATCGGTAATGAACCCCCACCACCACTACCCCTTGCAACCGCACAAAAACGAAGCATACGAAGGTCGAAACGAAGCAAGCACAGCAAGGGCCCCTATGCAGCCCACCACATCCGCCACCCGTCGACCTAGACATGATCTCGGCCCAGGCGACGAGATAGAGAAAGGAAGGACAACAGAAGGCCGCTGCGGACGTCTGCCTCAAGCGCAAATCCCAACAACCACCTGCACCAACAACAACACACTCTCCCCCACGAATCCCCACCACCATCATCCCTTGCTGCCGCACAAATCCAAGGACAGGAGAGTCGAACGGGAGCACACATGAAAACGTCTACACCAAATCGACCATACGAGGCAGTTGATGCCACAGAAACCCTAGGAGTCCCAGCCCGCCATTTCCACCACTGACGACCTCGACACGACCTAGACCCTCGATGACGAGACAGAGAAAGGGAGGACAGTAGTAGGTACCTGCAACGCCAATGAGGGCCAAGAGCGAACCCCCCCCCCTCCAGGTCCAGCAACGAATCCAACAGCGATTTGAGAGCCGCGGCGCGATTTCGCCGCAGTTGCGGGGCAAGAGCGAGAAGGGAGGAGAGGAACGGAAATACCACGGCCAGCGGAGAAAATGGGGGAGAAAACGGCTCGCGTTTCGAAACTGCCGCCCATGATCTCCATCTAGTCGCTTACGTGTGGGCCCCACGCTGGTTTGGATAAGGACAACTCGCTCACGAGGCCACGCCCACGCGGTGGGAGGCATCAGACAAGGCGGCACCTGGCGCTCGCGCGAGGCGATCACGCGGTCACGAGCCGGCAGCTCGTTTATGTTAGATCATGCGCGCACACTTTTTAATTATTTTTTTGAGAGGGCACTTTTAAAATTTTAGGTTAGAGTTTTTGTCTCTCTTTTTTTTGCGTGTTGTAGTGGTGGAAAATACTCATGTGTGATGACAAGGGACACGCGTAGGTCGCTGAAAAGCCAGCCCAAAGGAAGTACCGAATTCGCGTGTGCTTTTTCTTAGGGAATCGCGTGTGATGACAACAGGTCAAAAGCCCAGGTCAAGAAAATCCAAAATAGCCTGCTTTTGTTAATTGATGTCGGCATATGGCTGGTGTTTTGACGTGATTTGGGCTCTACAAACTAAATTCAGCGAATGGTCAGCCGTTGACACGTTGGAGAGATCGCTCTCGGCCCTTGGACATGCACGTGGGCAAGCTGTTGAACCGTAGTGAACATATATTGCGTCACCTAAAAGACGTCAGCTGTGGTCCGGTACTATTCATTGTGAGAAGTTCTCCCGTACACGAAATCGAACCCCAATGCTAATTCTACCCCGCAAAAAAAACGCTAATTCGATGCAAAAAGAAAAACGCTAATTCCAAATTCCACTGGTTCACTATTAATGCAACAGTATATAAACTAGCTTGATTTGCTACGGATTATCAAAAATTACACATCTCTACTCCACTATTATTGAAGGAAAAGTTGTGATTGTGAGATACTAATAAGTTAAATACACTAGAGATGCCTTAACTTGTTTGTGATCAGTTTGATGTCTATAGTTATAAAATAAACAAAACTGATGTTATAACTTGTCCTATGATGCAAATACATTGCCTTCATACGTATTTGGTGTATGTCCTACCTGCCTGGCATGCCAACCTGGCCATGAGCCACATGTCAGTGGACTGCAGTGGGTGTCCCGCGCATGAGAATCTATTTGACACTCGACTGAAATTCAATTGGATTACAATCAAATTTTGCACCAAATAGGCAGCTGACACGTGTATGCCCTTTATTTCCACCTTTGGTTGTATGTATGTCAACGAACAACAAAATCAGCGCATTTATGAATCAGGACTGAAACGACCCAACCTAAAATCCCATCTGGACCATAACGGGTTTGATGCCCTAGACCCGGTTTCTTAAAAGTAGACCACAATTACGCCTGGACAGTAAAAAAGCCAGGGGAGGGGTCCCAATTTTCTCAGTTCTGAAGATTCTCCAATTCCAATCCCTACTTTGATGCCTAGTGAATTTTCTAAGCTCTGAAGATCTAGAGAGAATTTTTGCCAGGTCATGTGAAAACAGCAGATGTAATGCATAAATCAACAGAGGAAATATGAACTGGACAGTTCAGTAACATTGTAAAGCACAAATAAAGCCAGAGCAAACTAGATAGTGGAAGAAAAAAGCACACACTATATACGAAACCCACATGAATTAGGCAAGGGATAACCAGATAGTTTAGTAGCATGTGTGCCCACATGCTCACATCCCAAACAGAATATCCTAATGAACATACACACTGAGTAATTACATTGAAAATCCCAGTCAAAAAGCACAACACTTACTCTATAAAAAAACAGTGTAATCACAGTTCAATTTAACTACAAAGATACACTGGAAATACAGTTTAATAACTCTGAAATTCCACTTAAATGCCCATTGTAATTACATTGAAAATTCACAGTAATTACATACAGCGTGTTACTCTGAATATCCACTGAAAAATTACATACACTGTAATTACTCTGAATATACATTGTACTTACACTGAAAAAACATTGTACTTACACCGTAAAAGACAATGTAATTGCAGTTCAATTTGACTGCGAAAAATACAATGGAATGCAGTATAATATCTCTCAAAATCCTCTTAAATGCCCACTGTAGTGAGACTAAAAATTCACCATAATTACATTGTGACGTAAACTGCGATTACTCTAGAAAATCCACTAAAATCTCCACTGTAATTGCACTGAAATTCCATTCTAGTTACAAATAAAAAGCATTGTAACTCTACTGAAATGCACTGTAATTATACATTGACTGCAAAGAACACAATGGAAATACACTAGAAAAAATACACATTATTTGAGCACTTTCAACTCCTAGTTAATTGCACATCTTTGATGTGCAAGCACCTGCAAAATCTCGAAGGGCCATTGGCCGATCTTTATTATATGAAGAAGAACAGTACAACAATATCTAATAGTTCATGAGCTCTGGAACTGTTAGTACATGGAGAGCCGGTGGAAAGAAATAACAAGGGAACAACACCAAATCAGAGAGGCTATTGAAGTATGGAAACCCTAAACCCTAAGCACCTGCAAAATCACCAGAAAATTTGCAGAGATCACATAATCTATCTATTCCACGGCACTAAACTGGTCAGTTTGCATAAAAGCACTGGGGACATAGAATAACCACAATATTTAGCATGTACAGTGCAAAAAAAAGAGCATTTCCAAAGTAGTAACTTATAGTAGCTATAAGCCTAAAAACACTGAAAATACAGTTACCAAATTGCTGAAATTACATATACTAGAAAATCATGTGCACAACTAAGGTTGCTTACACAAATGGGCAGAAATAAAGTACGAGTATACCAATAACCCTAACAAAAGAAAATAAATTGTTCTAAAGTGAATGCACCAACAATGACAAAACCCAAACATCCTGAGGGGTAAATTAACTAAAAAGATAATGTGATTACTCTAAAATACTCACTGTAATTACACTGAAATCCCCACTGTAATTACAATTCAAAAGCACTATAATTCCACTGAAAATGCACATAATAATTCCACTAAAATTTCACTGAAACATACATTGTGCTCACAGTACAAATTTCAGTAAAATTACACCAGATTTCTAATAAAAACACATGCATTTAAGAGATTAGAACATTGTGATTACACTTTAGTTTCAGTAATATCCATTTAGACTTTCAAATGGTAAACTGGATTCAATACAAATCCAGCAAAGAGAAACCCAAAATGTTAGGTTCTAAAAGTGCAAGTGGGCATTGCAAAACTAGGAAGCTTCCAGTACTTGCCTATGGAACTTGCAGTACTAAAAAACTAGGAAACTCACCAGTGTGATACAAATTCAAAAACGTTGCAAACTAATGGAATTCAAATGGAAGTTACAGTACTTACTTGTGGAACTTACACTACTGATTAGGGAACTCAAACCTATGACTACATGACTCGTCGAGCGAGGCCTTGCTTTCTATAAACACCTCACCATTGAATGAGAAACTTAGTCTCGGAAACGACTAAGACAGAAGACATGGTCAAGCCGACGCCGCCCTTCCTCACCTTCCCGAATGGAATTAATATTTTATTCATCTAGTCGGGAAGGGAAAAAGACTGGCAGCGAACAGGACCGTGACTCATCTAAACCATTACATGAAAGAGAAGTTCATTCTCATCATGATCCTGAAATATAACACACACAAAACCCTAAGCATCAAATATATGAGGATACAACAACACTGACATGACTGTACCAAACCATACTACAGAATGAGTGAAAAACTGAAATTGCACAACACCAAAACTGAAAATTACGCAACCTAATAAGGAGATAGCATCTAAAGTACCAACACCTCATTATAGAAGTACTATGGCAGAGAAATTCATGAACAAAAAATAGCTGAAGATACAACACAAACCACCAAATACATGCAGAACCAAAATAGAATGAATAAGAACATTCACATGACTAAGGACCTGACTTCAGACGAGGGAGGTTTGCCTAAATTACTAGTACATCTCTACATCACTTGAACCTAAATTCAGATCAAGGATTGACAATTAGGACATGCATCCACATCACAAGGGCCATCATAATAAAAAATGACTGGTGAACCAAATTCAGAGCAAGGAGCAAGGATTGACCATTACCGCCGACTTCTACATCACACTGACGAGCAAAATCAACCGACCAAGGCAAAGGAAATTTAGAGAAAGGACTGAAATAAGCACCTGCATCTACATCACACGAACATACAGAAACAAGCAACCAAGGAACCTACATCTAAACCCCCAAAACACCCTCTGAATCAGACTCCCAGGCTAGCAGATATCAAATCAACAGGGGAAGAGCAAGGAGCTAAGGACCTACATCTACATAACATGAACGATCAGGAATAAAACTACCAATACCACTAGATCCAGCAGATCAGACGCCTAGGCCAGCACATAGAAAATCAATAGGGGAAACGAATTCACCGCTACATCCATGCACCTACCACTACAAGAACAACAAGAATCGCCAGAGAAAATACACCGCTACGAGTACACGTACACGTACGTCTATATCAAACACCGGGGGAATCGAATCAAACCAGTAGATCTAGAAGAAATCCAGTGGGGAAAGAGAGCAGACGAGAACAACCAACCAAAACCACAAGAAACTGGATCGGAAATCAAGCTGCAGTAGAGAAGGAGCTGGGAATCACCATGGTGGACAAGGAAATCGCCAAGGAATCGAAAGGACAGAAATGGAAAAAAAGGAGACAGAGGGCTAGGGCCTAGGGGATGGGCACTTGAGCAGTAACGGCTTGGCCCGGAAACTATTACGCCACCAGTGAGGAACAGAAAAGGAAAACGCCCTAAAAAAGACACCTCCCAGCGTGAATCTCCGTGCAAGATTGAACGGCCACAAAATTGAATGATGCCCAATTGTAAAACACTCGACTGTGAAATAGCGAAACCGTAGACCTATTAGCTATTAGCATAGATGAAACTACTTCACTTGCTCTACTTTATGAATGAACACTCTTCTACTACAGTTCTATTCCATGTAGTATATTTTTAACCACGGTCGATCATCTATCATCTAAACTATCAACGCGTTAACAAATGCACCAGCTTCATTAGTGCTCATAGTACCGCCTCAGGTGGTGCCCTAGCCACTAGTTCTTTTTAACCTGCACTAGTAGAAAAAGGGTCAAACGTGAAGCACATTAGTGCCGGTTTGAATTTGAGCCGGCACTAATGGTACCATTAGTGCCGGTTCGAACGGCTATGCATTAATGCCGGTTCGTGTTGAACCTTTAGTACCGGTTCGTGCCACGAACCGGTACTAAAGGGGTGATGGCAGGCTGGCGTCAGGCCGGGGCCCCACGATCACCCTTAGTACCGGTTCGTGTCACAAACCGGTACTACAGGGCTAACCTTTAGTACCGGTTTGTGCCACGAACCGGTACTAAAGGGGTCTGACCTATAGTACCGGTTTGTGAGACAAACCGGCACTATAGGGCAATTTTCAAACTCTACCCCCCCCCCCCGTGTGTCACCATTTCAGTTCTGAAAAAATCAAAAGAAAATGATAAAAACTTCAAAAAATAAAATCCTTCGAGAGGTAGTTATATTACTACATCTACTAGTTAGGAAAATTTGAAAACTTAAATTTGGACATGTTTTGCAAAAAGTGTAGGGAAAATGTAAAACGGCTATAACTTTTGCATACGATGTCGGAAAAAACGTATAATATATCAAAAAATTCAGCACGAAAATCCGCATCCGATGGAGACCGCCTACGGCCTGTTTGCAATTTTTTAGAATCCTCAAATTCCAAAAGGAAAAAAAGATATGGTCAAATTTAAGTTTTTTTAAATGTTTTTTGTTAAATTTGGTCAAACTACTTATTCAAGAAGTATTAATGTTACTACATAATTATTCAAGAATATTAGTGTTACTAAATAATTATTTCAATTTTTTGAATTTTGGTCAAATCTGGTCAAACTATGGTCAAACTGTGGTCAAACTATGGTCAAACTTATTCAAGAAATATTAGTGTTACTAAATAATTACTGTTTTTTAGAATAATAGTTTCAAACTCAAACAGTGAAATGTGTGACTTCATGCTCAAGCTAAACTCCTGAGGGTTAATAGGATTGGCATCTTACTATTGTCAGGAAAACAACAAGCGCAGACTTGGAAACGAAGGAGAATAGAACCCGAAAATTAAGCGTGCTCGCGCTGGAATAGTGAGAGGGATGGGTGACCGGTCGGGAAGTTAGATGATTTGGAATGAGTGATCCACACTTGAGCAGTTAAGAGAGGTGATTAGAGACTAAATCACCAAATAATTCAGAAAAATTAAAAATCGAAAAAAAAATCAAATTTTTTTTCCAAAATTTTCAAAAAAAAATTCAAAGAAAAACCTTTAGTACGGGTTGGTAACACCAACCGGTACTAAAGGTCCCCCATACCAGGGCGCGAGCTCACGCCACTTTAGCGCCGGTTCGTGTCAAACCGGTACTAAAGCGGGGGGGGGGCCTTTAGTGCCCACCAATTAGTGCCGGTTATGGAACCGGCACTAAAGGCCCTTACGAACCAGTTTTAAAGCTCCATTTTCTACTAGTGCTGGAGGTCCCTGGTTCAAAATCCATCGGCAACACGGTTTGTTTTTTGTGTTATTTTCGTACTACACGTGGGACCCATGTTTGACCTTTCCTATGTAATTAATAAAATATGCGGAAGTTTTCTGAAAAAAAATCTCACGCGCAAGTCACCTGACACCTCATTGGCTGCCAACCATTGACATGTTACCCATGGCTTGTTGACATGTCACGCAGGTAGAACAGACGCCTAAATACATACAGAGGCACCGTATTTGCATCATAGGATAAGTTATAACATCAGTTTTGTGTATTTTACAACTTTAGGCACCAAAATGAGCGCACTGGACAAGTTAGGGCACCTCTAGTGTATTTAACTCGATAATAATCTCTATCTTTATCTTCATTACTACTAAACAAATGATTTGAGGTAGAAACATCGTATCTCAGCCATGTATTCATCATCATCAATGGGCCAAATTGCCCCAATATTGTATCACATCAAATTCACATATTTAGTAATTAATTTTAATCATCTCCGCAACACCTTTTTTAGAGTAAAAGTCTTCACTTTGTTTATTCATTAGGTCCAGGAATTTCATAAGCTACTACATGCATAATACAATCAGGTGGCACATGCAGGCACACTTTACAAGATCGTTCGTCACTCCTTCCTTTACCATTGCATGCGCCGGGGAGTTTGCTTCTCGATAAGCCCACCCTACATTCCACTCTTTCCGCGTGCCCAACATGAGCTTGACCTCCTCAACCACATGCCCCTACATAGAGAGGTTATTGTTATCATCATTTAGCATGGTTGCTACTGAAGGAAATATGCCCTAGAGGCAATAATACATAGAGAGGTTATTGTTATTTATATTTCCTTATATCATGATAAATGTTTATTATTCATACTAGAATTGTATTAACAGGAAACTTAGTACATGTGTGAATACATAGACAAACAGAGTGTCACTAGTATGCCTCTACTTGACTACCTCGTTAATCAAACGGAGCTCATGAGATTTTCTGTTGAGTTTTGTGTTGTGAAGTTTTCGAGTTTTGGGTAAAGATTTGATGGATTATGGAATAAGGAGTCGCAACAGCCTAAGCTTGGGGATGCCCAAGGAACCCCAAGGTAAATTCAAGGACAACCAAAAGCCTAAGCATGGGTATGCCCCGGAAGGCATCCCCTCTTTCGTCTTCTTCCATCGGTAACTTTACTTGAGGCTATATTTTTATTCACCACATGATATGTGTTTTGCTTGGAGCGTATTGTATGATTTGAGTCTTTGCTTTTTAGTTTACCACAATCATCCTTGTTGTACACACCTTTTGGGAGAGACACACATGAATTGGAATTTATTAGAATACTCTATGTGCTTCACTTATATCTTTTGAGCTAGATAATTTTGCTCTAGTGCTTCACTTATATCTTTTAGAGCACGGTGGTGGTTTTATTTTATAGAAATTATTGATCTCTCATGCTTCGCTTATATTATTTTGAGAGTCCTTTAGAACAGCATGGTAATTTGCTTTGGTTATAAAATTGTTCCTAATATGATAGTCATCCAAGATGGGTATAATAAAAACTATCATAAAAAGTGTGTTGAATACTATGAGAAGTTGGATGCTTGATAATTGTTTTGAGATCTGAAGATGGTGATATTAAAGTTGTGCTAGTTGAGTAGTTGTGAATTTGAGAAATACTTGTGTTGAAGATTGCAAGTCCCGTAGCATGCACGTATGGTAACCGTTGTGGAACAAATTTGAAACATGAGGTGTTATTTGATTGTCTTCCTTATGAGTGGCGGTCGGGGACGAGCGATGGTATTTTACTACCAATCTATCCCCCTAGGAGCATGCGTGCAATGCTTGGTTTTGATGACTTGTAGATTTTTGCAATAATTATGTTAGTTCTTTATGACTCACCTTGAGAGTTGGTGCAAACTTCGCCGGTGCATCCAAACCCCGTTGTATGATACGCTCTATCACACGTAAACCTCCTTATATCTTCCTCAAAACAGCCACAATACCTACCTATCATGGCATTTCCATAGCCATTCCGAGATATATTGCCATGCAACTTTCCACCATTTCATTTATGACACGCTTCATCATTGTCATATTGCTTTGCATGATCATGTAGTTGACATCGTATTTGTGGCAAAGCCACCATGCATAATTTATCATACATGTCACTCTTGATTCATTGCCCTTCCCGGTACACCGCCAGAGGCATTCATATAGAGTCATATTTTGTTCTAGTATCGAGTTGTAATCATTGAGTTGTAAATAAATAGAAGTGTGATGATCATCATTAATAGAGAATTGTCCTAAATAAAAAAAGAGAAAGGCCAAATAAAAAAAGGACCCAAAAAAATAAAAAAAAATAAAAAATAAAAAGGGAAAATGCTACTATCCTCCATATACCCCAAAAACATCCGGGAGCACCCCGAAACCCTATTTCCACTGCCGCAACCTTTTGTACCCAAAAGATCCCATCTTGGGACCTTTTCCGGAGCTCCACCAGAGGGGGAATCGATCACGGAGGGCTTCTACATCAACACCATAGCCTCTCCGATGATGTGTGAGTAGTTTACCACAGACCTTCGGGTCCATAGTTATTAGCTAGGTGGCTTCTTATCTCTCTTTGGATCTCAATACAATGTTCTCCTCGATCTTCTTGGAAATCTATTTGATGTAACTCTTTTTGCGGTGTGTTTGTCAAGATCCGATGAATTGTGGGTTTATGATCAAGTTTATCTATGAACAATACTTGATTCTTCTCTGAAATCTTTTATGTATGATTGGTTATCTTTGCAAGTCTCTTTGAATTATCGGTTTGGTTTGGCCTACTAGATTGATCTTTCTTGCAATGGGAGAAGTGCTTAGCTTTGGGTTCAATCTTGCGGTGTCCTTTCCCAGTGACAGCAGGGGAAGCAAGACACGTATTGTATTATTGCCATCGAGGATAAAAAGATGGGGTTTATATCATATTGCTTGAGTTTATCCCTCTACATCATGTCATCTTGCCTAATGCATTACTCTGTTCTTATGAACTTAATACTCTAGATCCATGCTGGATAGCGGTCGATGTGTGGAGTAATAGTAGTAGATGCAGAATCGTTTCGGTCTACTTGTCGCGGACGTGATGCCTATATACATGATCATGCCTAGATATTCTCATAATTATTCAGTTTTCTATCAATTGCTCGACAGTAATTTGTTCACCCACCGTAATACTTATGCTATCTTGAGAGAAGCCACTAGTGAAACATATGGCCCCCGGGTCTATCTTTTATCATATAAGTTTCCAATCTATTTACTTTGCAATCTTTACTTTCAATCTATATCATAAAAATATCAAAAATATTTATCTTATTATTATTATCTCTATCAGATCTCACTCTCGTAAGTGACCGTGAAGGGATTGACAACCCCTTTATCGCGTTGGTTGCGAGGTTCTTATTTGTTTGTGTAGGTACGAGGGACTTGGGGGTAGTCTCCTACTGGATTGATACCTTGGTTCTCAAAAACTGAGGGAAATACTTACGCTACTTTGCCGCATCACCCTTTCCTCTTCAAGGGAAAACCAACGCAGTGCTCAAGAGGTAGCAATAAGCTCTACATTCGCATACAACTGGTGCAAGCCAGTTTTGCACATGCAGAATATTCAGGTTAAACTTGACGAGCCTAGCATATGCAGATATGGCCTCGGAACACTGATACCGAAAGGTCGAGCGTGAATCATATAGTAGATATGATCAACAAAGTGATGTTCACCATTGAAAACTACTCCATGTCACGTGATGATCGGACATGGTTTAGTTGATATGGATCAAGTGATCACTTAGATGATTAGAGTGATGTCTATCTAAGTGGGAGTTCTTAAGTAATTTGATTAATTGAACTTTAATTTATCATGAACTTAGTACCTGATAGTATTTTGCATGTCTATGTTGTTGTAGATAGATGGCTCGTGCTATTGTTCCGTTGAATTTTAATGTGTTCCTTGAGAAAGCTAAGTTGAAAGATGATGGTAGCAACTACATGGACTGGGTCCATAACTTGAGGATTATCCTCAGTGCTGCACAGAAGAATTACGTCCTAGAAGCACCGCTAGGTGACAAACCCGCTGCTGGAGTAACGCCAGATGTTGTGAACACCTAGCAGAGCAAAGCTGATGACTACTCAATAGTTCAGTGTGCCATGCTTTACGGCTTAGAACCGGGACTTCAACGATGTTTTGCACGTCATGGAGCATATGAGATGTTCCAGGAGTTGAAGTTAATATTTCAAGCAAATGCCCGGATTGAGAGATATGAAGTCTCCAATAAGTTCTACAACTGCAAAATGGAGGAGAATAGTTCTGTTAGTGAACATATACTGAGAATGTCTGGGTACCACAACCACTTGACTCAGCTGAGAGTTAATCTTCCTGATGACAGTGTCATTGACAGAGTTTTTCAATCACTGCCACCAAGCTACAAGAGCTTCATGATGAACAATATATGCAAGGGATGGATAAGACGATTCCCAAGCTCTTCGCAATGCTAAAGGCTGCAGAGGTAGAAATCAAGAAGGAGCATCAAGTGTTCATGGTCAACAAGACCACCGGTTTCAAGAAAAAAGGGTAAAGCAAAGAAGGGGAACTTTGTAGCGACCCGACCTCAAACGGTCAAGTCTCTGTGCTTCAGTGTCATCCCTGGATCGGTAATGCTGACACACACAGTACTCAAAGGATTTATAATAGAGTAGCAATCACACACTTATTACATCAGATGTCTTAAAAGAGATCTTATTACAATAAATATGGCTTAAGGCCATCTAATATGATAACAACGGAAGGCTTGGAAGATAAAGTGAGTCCATCAACTCCAACGGCATAACTGAGCTGCATGGCAACGACCTAACGAACCTTACTCCTCGTCCGAAAAGTCTGCAACATAATACGTTGCAGCCCGAAAATGGGTCAGCACATGGAATATGCTGGCAAAGTAACACGGTAGAGCATGAACAGAATAATGCTATCACTACATGCATATTTGGTTGGTGGAAAGCTCTATGGTTACAGTTTTGCGAAAAGCAATTTTTTTCCTACAACAAAGGAATAGATTTTAAATTTACTAACATGGTAGTTGAAACATCATTTATAAGGTTCCTCCAACTCAATCCCAATTAAAGTGATTAACAACCCAACAATATTAATTAAGAGTGATGAGATACTTAAGATACTCCAAGTACTAGATACTCAAGATTGTCCATAACCGGGGACATGGCTAACCATGATTAGTTTGTACACTCTGCAGAGGTTTGCGCACTTTTCCCCACAAGACTTGATCGCCTCCGTTGGATTTCTCGCACTACATGGTGTTTGAGAAACGGATGACCGAGACACAATCTTTCAGAAACATTAACTCTCTACTCCGGGTAGACCATACCAAACCTACAAACCCACTACCTGTTGATCTACCTCTTCAAGAGCTTCACGTAACTTACTCAACTATGCTAGAACCCATAATAGCTTGTGGCTGCACACGGAAGTTTCTAGCATGAATCATCTCAGTTCCCTTTGAGCCTGGGTGGCGGTCCATAGGAAGATCACACGGGTACTCCGGGATTTCCAAAAATACAGGCAACACTGGGTACTCCACGTGCCTCAATCCACCCAGATGTGTATTAAAATTGCCACCTTAAGTTAAACCATTAATTATCAATCTCACATCTGTCATGGATTTCACTCACGCAAACCACGTCTACGAGCATAGCATAGAAGTATAAGCAACGCGTAGAAGTAACTCCCAAGGGTTTGAATGTAACAGGGCAATAGGTTCTACCTCATCAACTACTTCCCAACCCACAAGTTAATGACATCCTAATCATGCAATATTTGAGGATTGGAACTAATGCATAAAAACTGGGTGATAAAGGGATACGATCAAAGTGTTATTGCCTTGCTGACGATCCGCGTAACCTAGAGACTCCAAATAACACGCTTCGCACTCCGGGAATTCTATCGCAAACAAACAATAGCATACATAAGCAACAATCAAAGAAGCACAGGTAAAACTCAAATAAGAAGATCTAACCGGAAATTTCAACTTAAGAACTCCGGTTTGCAAAAAGAATCAAATCAAACGGAGCAACGAAACTTAAACGGCGAAGGAAACAAGATCCGTTTACTAATCTGAACTAAGGTCAAATTTTATAGTACCAAAATCTTGTTCAAGTTGGTTAAGCGGAAAGAGGGTCTCGAGACGAAGATCTAGGCGCTTGAATCGCCTGATTCCGACTAACAAGCGAAAAGATAAACCGAAACAAAAATCGGATCAGAAATCGCAATCGAGAATAATCGCGGAAAAATCTGATAAAAGAAAACTAACGAACAGGCTAATGAAAGAGCGTTCGTTATCTGTGACTAACGAGCGAAAACCGTTCGTTGAAACGAACGTACAGACGAACGTCCACTAAATTGAAAAACCGGGGAAAACCGGCGAACCGATCTAAAAAAAGAACTAGGGTTTTCTAAAAAAACCGAAACGGTTTCTAAAAAAACTGGGCGGCGGCGGATCGGCGCGGTACCTCTGGCGAGGCGGGGCTCGGGCGGCGAGGTTGCGGAGCGGCGGGGTAGCTCGGCGGCGCGGGGCGGCGAAGCGGCGGGGGCGGCGCGGCTGCGAGGCGCGGGCGACGAGAGGCGGCGAAGCGGCGGCAGCGGCGCGGCTGCAAGGCGCGGGCGACGAGAGGCGGCGACGCGGCTCGGGGCGGGGCTCGGCGGTTGGGCTGGCGGCTTGCGGTGGTGGTGGCTAGGGGGCGGGGCGGCGGCTATATAAAGGGGGCGGGGGCGGCGGCGGCATGCTTGGGCGAGGGGGCACCCGGGAAGGAGTCCGGCTCAGACTCTCCTCAGCGTCTGTGCCGCGTAAGGCGGCGCGCGCGAGGGAGGCGGCGGCGCGGGGTTGGGCCGGCCTGGCTCGGCTGGGCTTTGGCCCGGTCAGGCGCTAGAAGTTTTTTTTAATAATTCCACCAAATAGAAAGTAAATCCTAGAAAATAAAATAAAAAACTAAAAATGCCAAAACAAATTTTCATCGTCTAAATAAAATATTTAGGACGAGATGAACATTTTCTTGGCCCTAAAATGCAATTTCAAAAACGTGCAATTTTTCTAATGCAAATAAAATCCAAATAAAAATAAATGATTTTAATATTTTTCCTCCAATATTTCAATTATTTTGGAGAAGTCATATTATCTCCTCTCATATATTTTAATATGAAATACTTTTCGAGGAGAAAATAATTAAAATCAAAAATCCTCGTTTCATTATTTGATAAAAATCAAATATGGAAACCAGGAAAATCCCCAACTCTCTCCGAGGGTCCTTGAGTTGCTTAGGATTTCGAGGATTGCAAAACGAAAATGCAATAAAATATGATATGCAAGAATGACTATGTATAACATTCCAAATTGAAAATTTGGGATGTTACAAACCTACCCCCCCTTAAGATGAATCTCTCCCTCGAGATTTGGGTTGGCTAGAAAATAGGTGTGGGTGGTCTTTGAGTAGATCATCCTCTCGTTCCCAGGTGGCCTCATCCTCGGTGTGGTGGCTCCACTGAACTTTGCAAAACTTGATAACCTTGCTGTGGGTGACTCGGCTGGCAAACTCAAGAATCTTAACTGGCTTTTCCTCATGAGTCCAATCACTGTCCAACTGAATTGCCTCCAAGGGTACTGTATCTCTTAACGGTATAACGACCATCTCAGCATGACACTTCTTCAACTCTGAAATGTGGAACACGTCATGAACTCCTGACAGTCCTTCAGGTAACTCCAACTTGTAGGCAACTTCTCCCATCCATTCCAAAACACGATACGGTCCTACAAATCTCGGGGCTAACTTTCCTTTAACTCCAAAATGTTTCACTCCTCGCAAGGGTGATACTCGCAGATATACGCTATCTCCAATTTCATAGGTTACCTCCTTGTGTTTCAAGTCTGCATAACTCTTTTGCCTGGACTGAGCAATCTTCAGTCTATCACGAATCAGCTTAACCTTCTCTTCAGACTCCTTGATCAAGTCTGGTCCAAACAACTGTCGGTCTCCTACTTCATCCCACATTAATAGTGTTCTGCACCTTCGTCCGTACAGGGCTTCGAACGGTGCCATCTTCAAACTGGCTTGGTAGCTATTGTTGTATGAGAACTCTGCGTAAGGCAAATTGTCATCCCAACTAGATCCATAATCTAGTGCACAGGCTCTTAACATGTCCTCCAGAATCTGATTGACTCTCTCTGTCTGTCCATCCGTCTGCGGGTGAAACGTTGTACTGAACTCCAGTCTTGTTTCCAAGGTCCAGTGTAACTGATGCCAAAACTTTGAGGTAAACTGTGTTCCTCTATCTGATACGATGGACCTGGAACTCCATGCAGACATACAATCCTGGACATATATATATTGGCCAACTTCGCACTTGTATAAGTGGTTTTCACTGGGATAAAGTGAGCCACTTTGGTCAAGCGATCAACTACTACCCATATGGAATCATATCCTGATTTGGTCCTGGGCAATCCGGTGATAAAGTCCATGCCAAGTTTATCCCACTTCCATTCCGGTATCGGCAT
Source organism: Triticum aestivum (assembly GCF_018294505.1). Classification (NCBI taxonomy): domain Eukaryota; kingdom Viridiplantae; phylum Streptophyta; class Magnoliopsida; order Poales; family Poaceae; genus Triticum; species Triticum aestivum. The sequence continues at coordinate 513,940,583 of NC_057800.1, read as the reverse complement.
AGGCTGTAACAGTCCTGCCGGCTTTTGATACTCTGCCTTCACTCTCTGACATACATCACATACGGCTACATACTCGGCAATATCCTTCTTCATACCCGTCCACCAGAAACGTTCCTTCAAATCCAAATACATCTTGGTGTTTCCGGGGTGTATCAAGTATGGTGAGTCATGAGCCTCCTGAAGTATTAACTTCCTGATCTCTGGGTCATTGGGCATGTATGTCCGGTCCTCAAACCATAAGGTATCATGCTCATCCTCACAAAAACCTTTGGCCTTTCCTTTGCTCATCTTATCCTTTATCTCGACACTCTCTTGTCATCCTTCTAAGCTTCCCGAATCTTACCCAACAATGTCGACTGAACTTCCATTGTTGCAACAAAACCTCTAGGAACAATCTCTAATCGAAGTTCCATGATATCCTGTGCTAACTCCTTTGGCAATCCCATAGTCTCTAGGATATTAGCATAACTCTTTCGGCTCAAGGCGTCTGCTACGACATTGGCCTTTCCTGGATGATAGTGCAGCTTCATGTCGTAATCTTTTATAAGCTCCAACCATCTCCTCTGCCTAAGGTTCAGCTCCTTCTGTGTGAAGATGTACTTCAAACTCTTATGATCCGTGTACACATCACAATGGTTTCCAATAAGGTAATGTCTCCAAGTCTTCAATGCATGCACTACTGCTGCTAGCTCCAAATCATGAGTGGCATAGTTCAACTCGTGAGGTTTTAGTTGTCGTGAGGCATACGAAACAACTCTTCTGTCCTGCATAAGCACACCTCCAAGTCCTAAGCGAGAGGCGTCGCAATACACTTGGAAATCCTTATGTATATCTAGCAGTGTCAGCACTGGGGCTGTAGTCAAATGTTTCTTCAACTCCTGGAAACTTGCCCCGCAATCTTCCGTCTATTTAAACTTAGTATCCTTCTTCAATAACTCCGTCATTGGTTTCACAATCTTGGAAAAATTCTCAATGAATCTCCGATAGTATCCTGCGAGTCCAAGAAAACTGCGGATCTCGCTAATTGAAGTGGGTGCCAACCATTCAGTGACTGACTGAACCTTGCTGGGGTCTACTTCTATACCTTATCCTGGTATAATATGTCCAAGGAATCCGACTTCCTTCAACCAAAACTCGCATTTGCTAAACTTGGCATACAACTGATGTTCCCTAAGTTTCTCAAGAACTAATCACAAATGCTCCTTGTGCTCCTCTTCATTCTTCGAGTATACCATAATATCATCAATAAACACCACAACAAACTTGTCTAAATATTCCATGAATACCTTGTTCATCATGCTCATGAAATAGGCAGGGGCGTTAGCTAGTCCAAACGACATGACCGTATACTCATATAATCCGTAACGCATGGTGAATGTTGTCTTTGGTATATCTTTCTCTCTAATCTTCAACTGATGGTATCCCGATCGCAAATCGATCTTCGAAAACACCTTAGCTCCTTGTAGCTGATCAAACAGATCATTGATCATCGGCAGTGGGTACTTGTTCTTGATCGTCACTTCATTCAAGGCCTGATAATCAACAACCATTCTTAGGGTTTTATCCTTCTTAACCAAAAGCACTGGGGCTCCCCAAGGTGATGAACTCCTTCGAATGTATCCTTTCTCCAATAACTCCTTGATCTTTTACTTAATTTCCTCCAGATCATTCGCGGGCATCCGATAGGGTCTCTTGGATATTGGCCCGGTACCTGGCAGTAGCTCTATCAAAAACTCGATGTCTCGATCCAGTGGCATGCCTAGTAACTCCTCTGGAAAAACATCCGGGTAGTCCCTCACTACAGGCACTTCCTCCTGAACAACTCCCATGAGGGTATTCACTTGGCTCCTCCTAGGCACATGCCTAGATACATACTTAATCCTTTTTCCCTCTGGGGTGGTGAGATAAATCGACTTACTAGCACAGTCAATACTTCCTCCATACTTTGACATCCAGTCCATGCCTAATATCACATCCAATCCTTGTGACTCCAAGATAATTAGGTCGGACGGAAAAACATGGGTGACAATGGTTAGGGGTATCTGGTCGCACCATCGACTAGCCATATACTCGGCTCCAGGTGAACTCACTAAGAGAGGGGTCCTAAGGTTTTGGGTTGGTAGTTTAAACTTATCCACGAATCCCCTTGATATGTATGAATGCGATGCACCAGTATCAAATAGAACAAGAGCGGTAAACGACTTAACCAAAAACTTACCTATTACCGCATCCAGCTGCTCTTCAACCTCCTCCACGTTAACGTGGTTCACTTGACCTTTGTTGAATGGATTGGGTTTCTTCCAGCGCTCCCATTTCCGTTTCCATTCTTTCCTTCAGGGCACTCCGTGGCATAGTGTCCAGTCTTCCCGCACTTGAAGCAAGTAACGTGACTTAGATCTCTTTTGGCGGGTGTGGCTGGATTGGGGGGGTTCTGATTGTTATTGTGTCACACCCTCGATGCGACTATAGCTCCCACGTGTCGAGGCACGACTTAGAGACATAATCGCATTGAAGGCATATGTCGCAAGTTAGGCAATCTTCACAACATCCCATGTAATATAAATAATAAAGGGGAGATAACATAGTTGGCTTACACTCGCCACGTCAATCAAGTGCAAAAATAACATTACATCATCCAAACACTCATGGCCCGACTATGGCGCCAAAATAAAAGAGAACCCAACATGCGACACGGTCCCAATCACCCCCAACTGGGCACCACTACTGATCATCGGGAAAGGAAACATAGTAATGTTGAGAGTCTTCGTCGAACTCCCACTTGAGCTCATACACGTCTCCTGGAGCGGAATCATCAGGCCCTGCATCTGGTGTAATAGTAATATGTGAGCCACAGGGACTCAGCAATCTCGCACCCTCGCGATCAAGACTATTTAAGCTTATAGGTAAGGCAAGGTAAATATATGTGGAGCTGCAGCAAGCGACTAGCAAGTATGGTGGCTAACTTATTCGCAAAAGAGAGCGAGAAGAGGAGGCAAAGCACGAGCGAGAAACTAGAGAACAACCTGCGCAAACATTACTCCAACACCGTGTCCACTTCCCGGACTCCGCCGAGAAGAGGCCATCACGGTAACACACTCAGTTGATTCATTTTAATTAAGTTAAGGTTAAAGTTATCTACAACCGGACATTAACAAATTCCCATCTACCCATAACCGCGGGCACGACTTTCGGAAGTTCAAATCCCTACAGGGGAGTCCCAACTTAGCCCATGACAAGCTCTCACGGTCAACGAAGGAATAGACCTCCTCCCAAGATGTTCCGATCAGACCTGGTATCTCGGTTACTCAAGACACTTCGACAGGTTAAAACAAGACCAGCAACACCGCCCGAATGTGCCGACAAATCCCGATAGGAGCTGCACATATCTCTTTCTCAGGGCACACTCAGATGAGCGCTCCATACAACTAAAACCAAACCTCGAGTTTCCCCGAGGGGCCGCTGCACAGGACTCTAGTTTGGACCAACACTCATAGGAGCACTGGCCCAAGGGGGGGGGGCTAAAATAAGATGACCCTCGGGCTCCGGAAACCCAAGGGAAAAAAGGCTAGGTGGCAAATGGTAAGACCAATGTTGGGCATTGCTAGAAAAGCTTTAATCAAGGCGAAATATCAAGGGGTTCCCATTATAACCCAACCGCGTAAGGAATGCAAAATCCGGGAACATAACACCGATATGACGGAAACTAGGGCGGCAAGAGTGGAACAAAACACTAGGCGAGAGGCCGAGCCTTCCACCCTTTACCAAGTATATAGATGCATTAATATAACATAGCAAAATAATGATATCCCAACAAGTAAATAAATGTTCCAACAAGGACCGGCCTTCAATCTTCACCTGCAACTAGCAACGCTATAAGAGGGGCTGAGCAAAGCGGTAACATAGCCAATCAACAGTTTGCTAGGACAATGGTGGGTTAGAGGTTTGACATGGAAATTTGGGAGGCTTGAAAGCAAGTGGTAGGCATCGTAGCATTGGCATAGCAAAAGAGCGAGCAAACTAGCATAGCGAAGATAGTAGTGATTTTGAGGGTATGATCATCTTGCCTGCACAGTTGTCAGAGTTGACTGGATCCTCGAAAGCAAACTCAATGGGCTCCTCGTTAGAGAACTCGTCTCCCGTCTCTACCCAAACAAGACAAACAAGCAACAAGGGCACAATCAACCACGTGCAAGGATCAAGCAATACAACGCAAATATGATATGCTATGCGGGATGCGATGCGGGATGCAAAATGCAAGATATGACAGGAAATGCATGAACCTGGCCTCAACATGGAAAACCAAGTGTTCCACTGGAAAGATGAGATGAAATCGCCTGAAAACGATATAAAGAACGCCGGAATCAGAGTTACGGTTTGGAAATGGCAAGCGATTCAAAAATGACACCGGTCTGCAATTTACAGCAAGTAGCCATCTAAATGCAATGAGATGAACATGCTACAGCAACCAAACATGACAACAAAATACATGGCAGGGATGCACACAAGATGCTTAACAAAAGTCTAGCACTGAGCTATGGCCAATTCATCCATTAACAGGTTCAAACAAGCATGGCAAAAATGCATATGGCAAACAGATCTCAGACTTAGTGAAATCAACACTTGTCTGGAATTTCAGATCAGGTAGCCTCTTCGGAGCCACAAAACTACATGTTACAGGACCTGAACATGGCAAAGTAAAGCATGGCATGGAGCTACTCAAAGAGCTTAACAAAAGTCCCTTAGTGACCTTGAGCCAAAAGGGATCGGAAAATGCAATTGCAAGCACGTCAACATAGCAAAAACATAATCAGTTTTCAGACTTAGTGAAAACTGACACATGCTGAAATATAACTCAAGTAGGCATGTTTACGAGCTCGATGCACTCACTACGGTGCAAGTCATGGCAATAAAAGCATACACCCATCAAGAAGGCACAAAATGAAATCTAGATATGGCAAGAACAATAGCATAGCATGCATGGATCAACTACAACATCACCGGCAAAATTGCAAACAAGTTGACAATCTGCCCAGATTCATAAAGTAGCAAAAGTAGAGCTCGATTGACTCAAGCTAGGGTTCTCCATAATTGCAAACAAAGGCATGGATGGATAGAGCACTACAATATTAACAAAACATCCTTACTGATCATCCTCAAAAGAGGCACGGATCACTAGGAAACAACAAGAACATATGGCATCATGAGATAAACAGCTCCAGGACTTAGTGAAATTACTAAGTCCCTGAAAACAGACTTAGCAAGTGCACCACTTTGCAAGCTTGCACAAGTCACCACACACATCACAAAAATACATGGGTTGCACCTCTAGAAAGATGACAAAACCCTTAACAAAACACATGTAGAGCATCAGGGCATATCATGCACACATTAATCATGACAAAAATGACAAAAACCTAAACGGAGCAGCAGATCTGACAATTAACTCAAGTAGCCCTCTTCTAACAGCATTTCGGGTGTCAAGATGAGCTCAAATGAAAATGATGCAATGGAACGAAATGATGTACTCTCTGAGATGAACATTTTGATATGCTATATGCATGAATCGGAGCTACGGATGCAAAGTTACGGAGCTACGAACATGAGCACTTGGACTGAAAAATATCAGGGACTTAGAAAAAAACAACCCTCAGGTCTAGGGTTTCGGCGGGCACGCGAACCGAGGTGGGATCCGAGCTCGCCGGAGCCTTGCCGGACTTGACGCGGCATGCCGGCCGGAGGAGGAGGAGATGGCCGGGGTGGTGCGGGGCGCGGCCGGGCGGCGGAGTGGGCGGCGCGGCCGGAGGAGGAGGCGGCGCGGGCGAGTGCGGCGGTGGCCGCAGCGGGCTCGTCCACCGGAGTCGGAGCGGGACGGCGGTGAGGCGCACCGGCGGCGGGCGGCGCCGGGCTGGAGGAGGCGGCGGCGGGGTGACGCGCGGAGGGAGGCTGGCGGCGGGGCAGCTCGGCCCAGGCGGTGGAGGAGGAGGGCCCGCCCCGGGCCTGGCGGGCCGGCGGGAGTGGCGGCGGCGGCGGACGAACGCGGAGGCGACACGTGGCGGCGGCGGGGACCGCCGGACAATGTCCGTCGGCAGAAATTTTTGTCCGGTGCGCGAGGTGAGGGAGAGATCTAGGGTTTGCCCGAAAATTTCGGGGAGTGATCTTTAAATAGAGGTGGAGGGAGCTAGGAGAGTCCAAATGAGGTGCGGTTTTCGGCCACGCGATCGTGATCGAACGCTCTAGATGATGGAGTAGAGTTAGGTGGGTTTTGGGCCAAATTGGAGGGGTGTTGGGCTGCAACACACACGAGGCCTTTTTCGGTCCCTCGGTTAACCGTTGGAGTATCAAACGAAGTCCAAATGATACGAAACTTGACAGGCGGTCTACGGTAGTAAACCAAGGCCGCTTGGCAAGTTTCGGTCCAATCCGGAAATGTTTAATCCCCACACATGAAAGAAAGCTAGAAATGACCACCGGAGGAGAACGAAGCGCCGGAATGCAAAACGGACAACGGGGAAAATGCTCGAATGCATGAGACGAACACGTATGAAAAAGCAATGCACACGATGACATGATATGAGATGCATGACAACGACAACAACACACGGAGACAAACCCCGAACCCGAGGAAATAAATATAACTTAACGCCGGAAACGGCAAGAGTTGGAGTATAAATTGGGAAAGTTACATCCGGGGTGTTACATATTGGCTCTGTTCCCATTCCCATTCTTAGTACCATTGTGGTTATGCAATCCTCCTCTAGTGTGGTTATGAACTCCATGGTTATGAACAAGTCCTCCCGAGTTCGGGGTTAGGCGAGGCTTCTGCTGAGCTCCTGAGTTATACCTCCCTTGTCCATACTTCCTGTTTCGGCTCTCAATCTGCTTCTGCTTCCCTTCAATCATAAGAGCCTTATCTACCAACTCCTGGTAGTTGTTGAAGGTTGCTACCATCAACTGCATACTCATCTCATCATTCAGCCCTTCCATAAACTTCTCCTGCTTCGCGGCATCTGTGGCCACGTCATCAGGGGCATAGCGAGATAACTTGCTAAACTCATCCACGTACTGAGCCACAGTACGGTTCCGCTGGCGTAAGTTGTGAAACTCACGTTTCTTCATATTCATGGCTCCAGTTGAGACATGGGCTGTGCGGAAAGCTTGCTGAAACTGGTCCCAAGTGATGTTGGCTATGGGGAAAGTGGTCGTGTAATTCTCCCACCATGAGGCTGCTGGTCCATCCAATTGATGTGCGGCAAAGTGCACCTTCTCAGCATCTGTGCAATCTGCGGTGGTCAACTCCCTTCCAATACGACGTAGCCAATCATCAGCAACTATAGGCTCGGTGCTACTGGAAAACACCAGCGACTGTAACCTTAGAAAACGGGCTAGGTTGTCCACTGGCGGCGGGTTGTTGTTGTTGTTGTTGTTGTTGTTGTTGTTGTTGTTGTTGTTGTTGTTGTTGTTGTCACCCTGGTTCTGAACGAGCAATTGCATCAAGGTGTTCTGCTGCTGGATCAACTGAGTGAGCTCCGACGGGAAGGCAATTCCGGGGTTACATCTCGAAGGCATTTGATGGGTTTAGAGGGAAGAGATCAGAATAGAAAAGGGAGTCTAATGAGAAAGCACTACCCATATGCACATGAGACAAACACAATCATTTCACTCAATCAATCAAGCAAGGGCATACAAGCGGTCTCGAACTATCGCAAAAGTGCTCAACTACTGCTGAATACATGGGGGAATACTACTAATCATTGGGTGGTCATCTAGAAATTTTGATCGGTGGAAGACTCCATGATATCTGCTCCAGCTTCGTCTTCAAATTCATCATCACTAGGGTCGGAGTCGGTGTCGTCGATGATGATGTAGTCCTCCAGACGAATCTCCTTGGGTTCTTCATCTTCTTCTACTGGAGTGGGGTCTCCCATGAATATTCTGATCTTCTTAATCAGGCGTCATTCTTCTCCAGTAATGTTGCAATTTCCTCCTCATATCCATCGCGTGTAGACTTAGCTTCTTCTTCCAGCTCGATGATCCTTGTCTTCGCTTTCTTCAAACCTATCATGTCCGTGCACATCTGATTCTCCTGGCGTCGAATGTGTGGGTTTAGTTCCTGGATGAAAGCTGCAATTGATCTATCCTTCCTGGTGCTGACCATCTCCCATTGCTTGTCTCGGCGCCCACATATCTGGTAGATAGTGTCCTTAAGATCCTTGTGATATACTTCTCCAATGCGTCCCATGGTGATGTGAGCTGCCATACTCTTTCCTAAACTCCAGGTTGGCGCGTCGAAGGAAAATTCTATAGGTTTAGTGACTGGCGTTGTATGTCCCGGTGAACTTGAATCATCCATCGCTCCTCTTCGGGTAAAGTGGCGTTGTATGTCCCGGTGAAGCTTGGTATTCTAATGTTCAAGACCTAGTGAATTCCTTCAAGTGTCGCCCAAAAGGTGATTCTTCCTCCGGTTGTGCAAACTTGTTCTTCATCTCCGCCATCCTAAAGAGTAGAAAATGGAGAGGAGTCAGAAGTGAGTAGAGAAGAGGGACCTATGGTTTTATCTTAGTGGTCGTGTCCTACACTCAGTGTGTGCTTTGATACCATCTTTGTAGCGACCCGACCTTAAACGGTCAAGTCTCTGTGCTTCAGTGTCATCCCTGGATCGGTAATGCTGACACACACAGTACTCGAAGGATTTATAAGAGAGTAGCAATCACACACTTATCACATCGGATGTCTCAAAAGAGATCTTATTACAATAAATATGGCTTAAGGCCATCTAATATGATAACAGCGGAAGGCTTGGAAGATAAAGTGAGTCCATCAACTCCAATGGCATAGCTGAGCTGCACGGCAACGACCTAACGAACCTTACTCCTCGTCTGAAAAGTCTGCAACATAATACATTGCAGCCCGAAAACGGGTCAGCACATGGAATATGCTGGCAAAGTAACACAGTAGAGCAAGAACAGAATAATGCTATCACTACATGCATATTTGGCTGGTGGAAAGCTCTATGGTTACAGTTTTGAGAAAAGCAAATTTTTCCCTACAACAAAGGAATATATTTTAAATTTACTAACATGGTAGTTGAAACATCATTGAGAAGGTTCTTCCAACTCAATCCCAATTAAAGTGATTAACAACCCAACAATATTAATTAAGAGTGATGAGATACTTAAGATACTCCAAGTACTAGATACTCAAGATTGTCCATAACCGGGGACATGGCTAACCATGATTAGTTTGTACACTCTGCAGAGGTTTGCGCACTTTTCCCCACAAGACCTGATCGCCTTCATTGGATTTCTCGCACTACATGGTGTTTGAGAAACGGATGACCAAGACACAGTCTTTCAGAAACATTAACTCTCTACTCCGGGTAGACCATACCAAACCTACAAACCCACTACCTGTTGATCTACCTCTTCAAGAGCTTCACGTAACTTACTCAACTATGCTAGAGCCCATAATAGCTTGTGGCTGCACACGGAAGTTTCTAGCATGAATCATCTCAGTTCCCTTTGAGCCTGGGTGGCGGTCCATAGGAAGATCACACGGGTACTCCGGGATTTGCAAAAATACATGCAACACTGGGTACTCCAGGTGCCTCAATCCACCCAGATGTGTATTTAAATTGCCACCTTAAGTTAAACCATTAATTATCAATCTCACGTCTGTCATGGATTTCACTCACCCAAACCACGTCTACGAGCATAGCATAGAAGTATAAGCAACACATAGAAGTAACTCCCAAGGGTTTGAATGTAACAGGGCAATAGGTTCTACCTCATCAACTACTTCCCAACCCACAAGTTAATGACATCCTAATCATGCAATGTTTGAGGATTGGAACTAATGCATAAAAACTGGGTGATAAAGGGATATGATCAAAGTGTTACTTGCCTTGCTGACGATCCGCGTACCCCAGAGACTCCAAATAATACGCTTCGCACTTCGGGAATTCTATCGCAAACAAACAATAGCATACATAAGCAACAATCAAAAAAGCATGGGTAAAACTCAAATAAGAAGATCTAACCGGAAATTTCAACTTAAGAACTCTGGTTTGCAAAAAGAATCGAATCAAACGGAGCAACGGAACTCAAACAGCGAAGGAAACAAGATCCGTTTACTAATCTAAACTAAGGTCAAATTTTCAGTACCAAAATCTTGTTCAAGTTGGTTAAGCGGAAAGAGGGTCTCGAGACGAAGAACTAGGCGCTTGAATCGCCTGATTCCGACTAACGAGTGAAAAGATAAAACGAAACGAAAATCGGATCAGAAATCGCGATCGAGAATAATCACGGAAAATTCTGATAAAATAAAACTGACGAACAGGCTAACGAACGAGTGTTCGTTATGTGTAACTAACGAGCGAAAACCGTTCGTTGAAACGAACGTACGGATGGACGTCCGCTAAATTGAAAAACCGGGGAAAATCGGCGAACCGATCTAAAAAATGAGCAAGGGTTTTCTAAAAAAACAAAACGGTTTCTAAAGAAACCGGGCGGCGGCGGATCGGCGCGGTACCTCCGGCGAGGCGGCTCCGGCGTGGCGGGGCTCGGGCGGCAGGCTTGCGGAGCGGCGGGGTGGCTCGGCGACGTGGGGCGGCGAAGCGGCGGCGGCGCGGGCGGCAAGAGGCAGCGGCGCGGCTCGGGACGGGGCTCGACAGCTGGGCTGGCGGCTTGCGGTGGTGGTGGCTTGGGGGCGGGGCGGCGGCTTGCTTGGGCGAGGGGGCGCCCGGGGAGGAGTCTAGCTCGGACTCTCCTCGGCGTCCATGCCGCGCACGGCGGCGCACGCGAGGGAGGCGGCGGCGCGGGGTTGGGCCGGCCGCTGGGCTTCGGCCCGGTCGGGCACTGGAAGTTTTTTTTTAAATAATTCCGCCGAACAGAAAATAAATCCTAGAAAATAAAATAAAATTCTAAAAATGCCAAAACAAATTTTCATCGTCTAAATAAAATATTTAGGACGAGATGAACATTTTCTTGGCCCTAAAATGCAATTTCGAAAACGTGTAATTTTTCTAATGCAAATAACATCCAAATAAAATCCAATAAAAATAAATGATTTTAATATTTTTCCTCCAATATTTCAGTTATTTTGGAGAAGTCATATTATCTCCTCTCATATATTTTAATATGAAATACTTTTTGGGGAGAAAATAATTAAAATCAAAAATCCTCGTTTCATTATTTGATAAAAATCAAATATGAAAACTGGGAAAATCCCCAACTCTCTCCGAGGGTCCTTGAGTTGCTTAGGATTTCGAGGATAGCGAAACGAAAATGCAATAAAATATGATATGCAAGAATGACCTATGTATAACATTCCAAATTGAAAATTTGGGATGTTACAAACTTAAAGAAGAACAGCAAGCAAGTTGCTGCTCAAGTGAGGAAGCCCAAGCCTAGACCTAAGCCTGAGACTGAGTGCTTCTACTGCAAAGAGACTAGTCACTGGAAGCGGAACTGCCCCAAGTATTTGGCGAAGAAGAAGGATAGCAAAGTGAAAGGTATATTTGATATACATATTATTGATGTGTACCTTACTAATGCTCGCAGTAGCACCTAGCTATTTGATACTGGTTCTGTTGCTAATATTTTCAACTCAAAACAGGGGCTACAGATTAAGCGAAGATTGGCTAAGGATGAGGTGACGATGCGTGTGGGAAATGGTTCCAAAGTCGATGTGATCACCGTCGGCACGCTACCTCTACATCTTGAAGGAAATATGCCCTAGAGGCAATAATAAAGTTGTTATTTATATTTCCTTATATCATGATAAATGTTTATTATTCTTGCTAGAATTGTATTAACCGGAAATTTAGTACATGTGTGAATACATAGATAAACAAAGTGTCACTAGTATGCCTCTACTTGACTAGCTCATTGAATCAAAGATGGTTAAGTTTCCTAGCCATAGACATGAGTTGTCATTTGATTAACGGGATCACATCATTAGGGAATGATGTGATTGACTTGACCCATCCGTTAGCTTAGCACGATGATTGTTTAGTTTGTTGCTATTGCTTTCTTCATGACTTATACATGTTCATATGACTATGAGATTATGCAACTCCCGAATACCGGAGGAACACTTTGTGTGCTACCAAACGTCAGAACATAACTGGGTGATTATAAAGGTGCTCTACAGGTGTCTCCGATGGTACTTGTTGAGTTGGCATAGATCAAGATTAGGATTTGTCACTCCGATTGTCGGAGAGGTATCTCTGGGCCTTCTCGGTAATGCACATCACTATAAGCCTTGCAAGTAATGTAACTAATGAGTTAGTTGCGGGATGATGCATTACAGAATGAGTAAAGAGACTTGCCGGTAACGAGATTGAACTAGGTATTGAGATACCGACGATCGAATCTCGGGCAAGTAACATACCGATGACAAAGGGAACAATGTATGTTGTTATGCAGTTTGACTAATAAATATCTTCGTAGAATATGTAGGAACCAATATGAGCATCCAGGTTCCACTATTGGTTATTGACCGGAGATGAGTCTCGGTCATGTCTACATAGTTCTCAAACCCGCAGGGTCCGCACACTTAACTTCGGTGACGATCGGTATTATGAGTTTATGTATTTTGATGTACCGAAGGTAGTTCGGAGTCCCGGATAAGATCAAGGACATGACGATGAGTCTTGAAATGGTCGAGATGTAAAGATCGATATATTGGACGACTATATTCGGACATCGGAAAGGTTCCGAGTGATTCGGGTATTTTTTGGAGTACCGGAGAGTTACAGGAATTCGTCGGGGAGTATATGGGCCTTATTGGGCTTTAGGGGGAAGAGAGAGAGGAGGCTGCGCCCCCCCCCCAGGCCTAGTCCAAATTTGACTAAGGGGAGGGCGGCGCCTGATACGTCTCCAACGTATCTATAATTTTTGATTGCTTCATGCTATATTATCTACTGTTTTTGACATTATTGGGCTTTATTATCCACTTTTATATCATTTTTGGGACTAACCTATTAACCGGAGGCCCAGCCCAGGATTGCTGTTTTTGCCTGTTTTAGGGTTTCGAAGAAAAGGAATATCAAACTGAGTCCAAACAGAATGAAACCTTCGGGAACGTGATTTTCTTATCGAATACAACTCAGGAGACTTGGACCCTACGTCAAGCCAACTAACAGGAGGCCACGAGGTAGGGGGCGCGCCTGCACCCCCCCCCCCCAGGCGCTCCCTCCACCCTCGTGGGCCCCCTGTTGCTCCACCAACGTACTTCTTCCTCCTATATATACCCACATACCCCCAAATGATCAGAACAGGAGCCAAAACCCTAATTCCACTGTCGTAACTTTCTGTATCCACGAGATCCCATCTTGGGGCCTGTTCCGGAGCTCCGCCGGAGGGGGCATCGATCACGGAGGGCTTCTACATCAACACCATAGCCTCTCCGATGAAGTGTGAGTAGTTTACTTCAGACCTACGGGTCCATAGTTAGTAGCTAGATGGCTTCTTCTCTCTTTTTGGATCTCAATACAATGTTCTCCCCCTCTCTTGTGGAGATCTATTCGATGTAATCTTCTTTTTGCGGTGTGTTTGTTGAGACCGATGAATTGTGGGTTTATGATCAAGTCTATCTATGAATAATATTTGAATCTTCTCTGAATTCTTTTATGTATGATTGGTTATCTTTGCAAGTCTCTTCGAATTATCAGTTTGGTTTGGCCTACTAGATTGATCTTTCTTGCAATGGGAGAAGTGCTTAGCTTTGGGTTCAATCTTGCGGTGTCCTTTCCCGGTGACAGTAAGGGCAGCAAGGCACGTATTGTATTGTTGCCATCGAGGATAACAAGATGGGGTTTTCTTCATATTGCATGAGTCTATCCCTCTACATCATGTCATCTTGCTTAAGGCGTTACTCTGTTTTTAACTTAATACTCTAGATGCATGCTGGATAGCGGTCGATGAGTGGAGTAATAGTAGTAGATGCAGGCAGGAGTCGGTCTACTTGTCTCGGACGTGATGCCTATATACATGATCATACCTAGATATTCTCATAACTATGCTCAATTCTGTCAATTGCTCAACAGTAATTTGTTCACCCACCGTAGAATACTTATGCTCTCGAGAGAAGCCACTAGTGAAACCTATGGCCCCCGGGTCTATCTTTATCATATTAATCTCCTACTACTTAGTTATTTACTTTGCTATTTACTTTGCCTTTATTTTACTTTGCATCTTTATCATAAAAATACCAAAAATATTGTCTTATCATATCTATCAGATCTCACTCTCATAAGTGGCCCTATAGGGATTGACAACCCCTATTTGCGTTGGTTGCGAGGATTTATTTGTTTTGTGCAGGTACGAGGGACTCGCGCGTAGCCTCCTACTGGATTGATACCTTGGTTCTCAAAAACTGAGGGAAATACTTACGCTACTTTGCTGCATCATCCCTTCCTCTTCAGGGAAAACCAACGCAGTGCTAAAAGAGGTAGCAAGAAGGATTTCTGGCGCCGTTGTCGGGGAGGTCTACGCAAAAGTCAACATACCAAGTACCCATCACATACCCTTATCTCCCGCATTACATTATTTGCCATTTGCCTCTCGTTTTCCTCTCCCCCAATTCACCCTTGCCGTTTTATTCGCCCTCTCTCTCTCTATCCTCCCTGTCTTTCTCTATTTGCCCCTTTTTGCCCGCTTGCTTTTTGTTTGCTTGTGTGTTAGTTTGCTTGCTTGTCGTTATGGCTAGTCCCTTATCTTCTCCGTTGTCTCCCGAGAATGAAATTCTAAATTTTAAGCAAAGGGAGGGTGAAAATCTAAAAGATGCTTGGTATAGAATTTGCAATGCTCAAAATAAATCTGCTAGGAAGCAATCTACTACCATTCTCCTTCGCAATTTTTATGTAGGCATTACTCCTTGGCACCGTTATGTTCTTGATACTATTACCGGAGGGAACTTTTTGGGTAGCCATACTTTTGATTCTTATAATGCTATGTTAGATTTATTTGGCTCCCCCCCCCTCTTTTGGTTAATGGAACTATATTAACTTTGGAGCATGTAATGCAAAGGCTTGAAATTATTGAAAATAAGGTTGCTACCGTAGAGTTAATTGAAAATTTGGATAAAAAGATCCACAGCCGAATCTCTCAATATGGATCTAAAGTAGGAGTTACTTTGAAAGATATTAAAGAAAAGGAACACATAGTTAATGAGAAAATAAATCACGATTCCATTAGGATCGATAAACTTGAGAATATTATTACCAATTTGGGAACCGCTTTTTCTTCCGTAAAGAATACTCCAAGTTCATCCAGTAAAGTTGCCAAGCTTATGTATGTTCCTAAAAATAAGGGTGAATCATCTAGTAAGGAAAATGCGGATCTTAAATCTATAAGTGTTCATCCCAATCTTTTTGCTATCATTGAGGAACCATTTGTTACAAATGAATTTTTCGATCTTGTGCCTAAAAGTTTGATAATTAATAAAAAGAAAGAAACTCCTAAAGATGGTAGATGCCTCATTGAAGAATTGCCTGCCAAAGATGGCAATACCTAGATCTATTCTTGCTTGTTATGCCTAGCTAGGGGCGTTAAACGATAGCGCTTGTTGGGAGGCAACCCAATTTTATTTTTATTCCTTGCTTTTTGCTCCTGTTAGTAATAAATAAATTATCTAGCCTCTGTTTTGGTTGTGTTTTTTGTGTTTAATTAGTGTTTGTGCCAAGTAGAACCGTTGGGAAGACTTGGGGAAAGTCTTGTTGAACTTGCTGTAAAAACAGAAACTTTAGCGCTCACGAGAACTGCTGTCATTTTTATTTGGAAAGTGCTATTTAGTTAATTATTTTTGCAGATGATTAATAGATAAATTCCTCACGTCCAGCAATTTATTTTAGAATTTTTGGGGTTCCAGATCTTGCGCTAGCTACAGATTACTACAGACTGTTCTGTTTTTGACAGATTCTGTTTTTCGTGTGTTGTTTGCTTATTTTGATGAATCTATGGCTAGTAAAATAGTTTATGAACCATAGAGAAGTTGGAATACAGTAGGTATAACACCCATATAAATAAATAATGAGTTCATTACAGTACCTTGAAGTGGTCTTTTTTTCTTTCGCTAACGGAGCTCACGAGATTTTCTACTTTAAGTTTTGTGTTGTGAAGTTTTCAAGTTTTGGGTAAAGATTTGATGGATTATGGAACAAGGAGTGGCAAGAGCCTAAGCTTGGGGATGCCCATGGCACCCCCAAGATAATCTAAGGACACCTAAAAGCCAAAGCTTGGGGATGCCCCGGAAGGCATCCCCTCTTTCGTCTACTTCTATCGGTAACTTTACTTGGAGCTATATTTTTATTCGCCACATGATATGTGTTTTACTTGGAGCGTCTTGTATGATTTGAGTCTTTGCTTGTTAGTTTACCACAATCATCCTTGATGTACACACCTTTTGAGAGAGCCATACATGATTTGGAATTTGTTAGAATACTCTATGTGCTTCGCTTATATCTTTTGAGTTATATAATTTTGCTCTAGTGCTTCACTTATATCTTTTAGAGCACGGTGGTGGATTTGTTTTATAGAAACTATTGATCTCTCATGCTTCACTTAGATTATTTTTAGAGTCTTAATAGCATGGTAATTTGCTTAAAATCCTAATATGCTTGGTATGCAAGATTAATAATAAAACTTTCTTATGAGTGTGTTGAATACTAAGAGAAGTTTGATGCTTGATGATTGTTTTGAGACATGGAGGTAATAATATCAAAGTCGTGCTAGTTGAGTAGTTGTGAAATTGAGAAATACTTGTGTTGAGGTTTGCAAGTCCCGTAGCATGCACGTATGGTAAACGTTATGCAACAAATTTGAAACATGAGGTGTTATTTGATTGTCTTCCTTATGAGTGGCGGTCGGGGACGAGCGATGGTCTTTTCCTACCAATCTATCCCCCTAGGAGCATGCGCGTAGTACCGAGGTTTTTGATGACTTGTAGATTTTTGCAATAAGTATGTGAGTTCTTTATGACTAATGTTGAGTCCATGGATTATACGCACTCTCACCCTTCCATCCTTGCTAGCCTCTTCGGTACCGTGCATTGCCCTTTCTCACATTGAGAGTTGGCGCAAACTTCGCCGGTGCATCCAAACCCCGTGATATGATACGCTCTTTCACACATAAACCTCCTTATATCTTCCTCAAAACAGCCACCATACCTACCTATTATGGCATTTCCATAGCCATTCCGAGATATATTGCCATGCAACTTTCCATCATTCCGTCCATCATGACACATTCATCATTGTCATATTGCTTAGCATGATCATGTAGTTGACATAGTATTTGTGGCAAAGCCACCATTCATAATTCTTTCATACATGTCACTCTTGGTTCATTGCATATCCCGGTACACCGCCGGAGGCATTCATATAGAGTCATCTTTGTTCTAGTATCGAGTTGTAATCATTGAGTTGTAAATAAATAGAAGTGTGATGATCATCATTTTCTAGAGCACTGTCCCAAGTGAGGAATATATAAAAAAGAGAGGGAAGGCCATAAAAAGAGAAGGCCCAAAAAAGAGAGAAAGGCCATAAAAAATAGAAAATGCCCAAAAAATGAGAGAAAAAGAGAGAAGGGACAATGTTACTATCCTTTGCCACACTTGTGCTTCAAAGTAGCACCATGGTCTTCATAGTAGATAGTCTCTCATGTTATCACCTCCATATACTAGTGGGAATTTTTCATTATAGAACTTGGCTTGTATATTCCAACAATGGGCCTCCTCAAGTGCCCTAGGTCTTTGTGAACAAGCAAGTTGGATGCACACCCACTAGTTTCTTTTGTTGAGCTTTCATACATTTATAGCTCTAGTGCATCCGTTGCATGGCAATCCCTACTCCTTGCATTAACATCAACCGGTGGGCATCTCCATAAGCCCATTGATTAGCCTCGTTGATGTGAGACTTCCTCCTTTTTTGTCTTCTCCACATAACCCCCTCATTATATTCTATTCCACCTATAGTGCTATCTCCATGGCTTGTGCTCATATATTGCGTGAAAGTTTATAGGTTTGAGATTACTAAAATATGAAACAATTGCTTGGCTTGTCATCGGGGTTGTGCATGATGATAGCATTCTTGTGTGACGAAAATGAAACATGACTAAACCATATGATTTTGTAGGGATGAACTTTCTTTGGCCATGTTATTTTGAGAAGACATGATTGCTTAGTTAGTATGCTTGAAGTATTATCATTTTTATGTCAATATGAACTTTTGTCTTGAATCTTTCGGATATGAATATTCATACCACAATTAAGAAGAATTACATTAAAATTATGCCAAGTAGCACTCCGCATCAAAAATTCTGTTTTTATCATTTACCTACTCGAGGACAAGCAGGAATTAAGCTTGGGGATGCTTGATATATCTCCAACGTATCTATAATTTTTGATTGCTCCATGCTATATTATCTACAGTTTTGGACATTATTGGGCTTTATTATCCACTTTTATATCATTTTTTGGGACTAACCTATTAACCTGAGGCCCAGCCCAGAATTGCTGTTTTTTGCCTGTTTTAGGGTTTCGAAGAAAAGGAATATCAAACGAAGTCCAAACGGAATGAAACCTTCGGGAACGCGATTTTCTCATCGAATACAACTCAGGAGACTTGGACCCTACGTCAAGCCAACTAACAGGAGGCCACGAGGTAGGCGGCGCGCTTGCCCCCCCCCCCCCAGGCGCGCCCTCCACCCTCGTGGGCCCCCTGTTGCTCCACCGACGTACTTCTTCCTCCTCTATATACCTGCGTACCCCCAAACGATCAGAACAGGAGCCGAAACCCTAATTCCACCGCCGTAACTTTCTGTATCCACGAGATCCCATCTTGGGGCCTGTTCCGGAGCTCCGCCGGAGGGGGCATCAATCACGGAGGGCTTCTACATCAACACCATAGCCTCTCCGATGAAGTGTGAGTAGTTTACTTCAGACCTACGGGTCCATAGTTAGTAGCTAGATGGCTTCTTCTCTCTTTTTGGATCTCAATACAATGTTCTCCCCCTCTCTTGTGGAGATCTATTCGATGTAATCTTCTTTTTGCGGTGTGTTTGTTGAGACCGATGAATTGTGGTTTATGATCAGGTCTATCTATGAATAATATTTGAATCTTCTCTGAATTCTTTTATGTATGATTGGTTATCTTTGCAAGTCTCTTCGAATTATCAGTTTTGTTTGGCCTACTAGATCGATCTTTCTTGCAATGGAAGAAGTGCTTAGCTTTGGGTTCAATCTTGCGGTGTCCTTTCCCGGTGATAGTAAGGGCAGCAAGGCACGTATTGTATTGTTGCCATCGAGGATAACAAGATGGGGTTTTCTTCATATTGCATGAGTCTATCCCTCTACATCATGTCATCTTGCTTAAGGCGTTACTCTGTTTTTAACTTAATGCTCTAGATGCATGCTGGATAGCGGTCGATGAGTGGAGTAATAGTAGTAGATGCAGGCAGGAGTCGGTCTACTTGTCTCGGACGTGACGCCTATATACATGATCATACCTAGATATTCTCATAACTATGCTTAATTCTATCAATTGCTCAACAGTAATTTGTTCACCCACCGTAGAATACTTATGCTCTCGAGAGAAGCCACTAGTGAAACCTATGGCCCCCAGGTCTATCTTTATCATATTAATCTCCTACTACTTAGTTATTTACTTTGCTATTTACTTTGCCTTTATTTTACTTTGCATCTTTATCATAAAAATACCAAAAATATTATCTTATCATATCTATCAGATCTCACTCTCGTAAGTGGCCCTATAGGGATTGACAACCCCTATTTGCGTTGGTTGCGAGGATTTATTTGTTTTCTGCAGGTACGAGGGACTCACGCGTAGCCTCCTATTGGATTGATACCTTGGTTCTCAAAAACTGAGGGAAATACTTAAGCTACTTTGCTGCATCATCCCTTCCTCTTTGGGGAAAACCAACGCAGTGTTAAAAGAGGTAGTAGCACCCCCTCCTTCCTTCTCTTCTCTTTTCCCTTTCCTTCTCTCCTACTCCTACTACATAGAAGGGGAGGAATCCTACTCCCGGTGGGAGTAGGACTCCAAAGGGCGCGCCATAGGAGGGTCGGCCCTTCCCCCTCCTCCACTCCTTTATATACGTGGCCAGGGGGCACCCATAGACACACAAGTTGATCATTGATCCCTTAGCCGTGTGTGGTGCCCCCTCCAGCATAGTCCACCTTGATCATATCTTAGCGGTGCTTAGGCGAAGCCCTGCGTCGGTAGCAACATCATCACCGTCATCACGCCATCGTGCTAACAGAATTCTCCCGTGAAGCTCTGCTGGATCGGAGTTCGTGGGACATTATCGAGCTAAACGTGTGCTGAACTCGGAGGTGCCGTGTGTTCGGTACTTGGATCAGTCGAATCGTGAAGACGTTCGACTACATCAAACGCGTTCTCATAACGCTTCTGCTTACGGCCTATGAGGGTACGTGGACAATACTCTTCCCTCTCGTTGCTATGCATCACCATGATCTTGCGTGTGCGTAGGATTTTTTTTGAAATTACTACATTCCCCAACAGTGGCATCCGAGCCAGGTTTATGCGTAGATGTTATATGCACGAGTAGAACACAAAGGAGTTGTGGGTGTGAGTATATACATATTGCTTGCCATTACTAGTTGATTCTTGATTCGGCGGTATTGTTGGATGAAGTGGCCCAGACCGACATTACGCGTACGCTTACGCGAGACTGGTTCTACCGCCGTGCTTCGCACACACGTGGTTAGTGGGTGTCTGTTTCTCCAACTTTAGTTGAATCGGATTCAATGAACAGGGTCCTTTTTGAAGATCGAAAAGCAATCACTATACTACGTTGTGGTTTTTTATGTGTAGGTAAGAACGGTTCTTGCTCAGCCCGTAGCAGCCACGTAAAACTTGCAACAACAAAGTAGAGGACGTCTAACTTGTTTTTGCAGGGCATGTTGTGATGTGATATGGTCAAGATGTGATGAGATATAAGTTGTTGTATGAGATGATCATGTTTTGTTGAAGTTATCGGCACTGGCAAAAGCCTTATGGTTGTCTCTTTATTTCATAAGATGCAAGTGCCATGTAATTGCTTTACTTTATCGCTATGCGATAGCAATAGTTGCAAAAGCAATAGCTGGTGAGACGACCATGTGACGACACGTTGATGGAGATCATGGTGTCATGCCAGTAACAACGGAGATCATGACAGTACTTTGGAGATGGAGATCAACAGCACAAGATGATGATGGCCATATCATATCACATATTTGGATTGCATGTGATGTTTATCTTTTATATACATCTTATTTTTGCTTAGTTCGGCGGTAGCATTATAAGATGATTTCTCACTAAATTTCAAGGTATAAGTGTTCTCCCTGAGTATGCACCGTTGCCAAAGTTCGTCGTGCCGAGACACCACGTGATGATCGGGTGTGATATGCTCTACATTCATATACAACGGGTGCAAGACAGTTTTGCACACACATAAATACTCGGGTTAAACTTGACGAGCCTAGCATATGCAGATATGGCCTCAGAACACTGAGACCGAAAGGTCGAGCGTGAATCATATAGTAGATATGATCAACATAGTGATGTTCACCATTGAAAACTACTCCATCTCACGTGATGATCAGACATGGTTTAGTTGATATGGATCACGTGATCACTTAGATGATTAGAGGGATGTCTATCTAAGTGGGAGTTCTTAAGTAATATGGTTAATTGAACTTAAATTTATCATGAACTTAGTCCTGATAGTATTTGCGTATCTATGTTGTAGATCAGTAGCTCGCAATGTAGCTCCCCGTTTATTTTTTGATATGTTCCTAGAGAAAAACTAAGTTGAAAGATGTTAGTAGCAATAATGCGGATTGGATCCATGATCTGAGGATTATCCTCATTGCTGTACAGAAAAATTATGTCCTTGATGCACCACTAGGTGACTGGCTTATTGCAGGAGCATATGCACACGTTATGAACATTTGACAAAGCTCGGTATGATGACTACTTGATAGTTTAGTGCACCATGCTTTACGGCTTAGAACCGGGACTTCAAAAATGTTTTGAACGCCACGGAGCATATAAGATGTTCCAAGAGCTGAAATTGGTATTTCAGACTCATGCCCGAGTCGAGAGGTTTGAGACCTCTCACAAGTACTTTGCCTACAAGATGGAGGAGAATAGCTCATCTAGTAAGCATGTGCTTAGAATGTCTAAGTACTACAATCACTTGAATCAAGTCAGAGTTAATCTTCCAGATAAGATAGTGATTGATAGAGTTCTCTAGTCACTATCACCAAGTTACTAGAATTTCATGATGAACATAATATGCAAGGGATAATGGAAACAATTCCAAAGCTCTTCGTGATGCTAAAATCGATGAAGGTAGAAATCAAGAAAAACATCAAGTGTTGATGGTTGACAAGACCACTAGTTTCAAGTAAAAGGGCAAGGGAAAGAAAGGGAACTTCAAGAAGAATGGCAAGCAAGTTGCCACTCCCATGAAGAAGTCTAAATCTAGACCCAAGCCTGAAACTGAGTGCTTCTACTGCAAAGAAAATGGTCACTGGAAGTGGAACTACCCTAGATACTTGGCGGATAAGAAGGATGGCAAAGTGAACAAAGTTATATTTTATATGCATGTTATTGTGTACTTTACTAGTGTTCATAGCAACCCCTCGGTATTTTGATACTGGTTCAGTCACTAAAGAGTATTAACTCGAAACGGGAGTTGCAGCATGAACATAGACTAGTTAAGGGTGAAGTGACGATGTGTGTTGGAAGTGGTTCCAAGATTGATATGATCATCATCGCACACTCCCTATACTTTCGGGATTAGTGTTAAATCTAAATAAATGTTATTTGGTGTTTGCGTTGAGCATGAATATGATTTGATCGTGTTTATGGCAATACGGTTATTCATTTAAGTTAAAGAATAATTGTTATTCTATTTACATGAATAAAACCTTCTATGGTCATACACTCAATATAAATGGTTTATTGAATCTCGATCGTAGTGATACACATATTCATAATATTGAAGCCAAAAGATGCAAAGTTAATAATGATAGTGCAACTTATTTGTGGCACTACCGTTTAGGTCATATTGGTGTAAAGCGCATGAAGAAAATCCATGTTGGTGGGCTTTTGGAATCACTTGATTATGAATCAATTGATGCTTGCGAACCATGCCTCATAGGCAAGATGACTAAGACTCTGTTCTCTGGAACAATGGAGCGAGCAACTGACTTATTGGAAATAATACATACTAATGTATGCGGTCTGATGAATGTTGAGACTCGCGGCGGGTATCGTTATTTTCTGACCTTCACAGATGATTTGAGCAGATATGGGTATATCTACTTGATGAAACATAAGTCTGAAACATTTGAAAAGTTTAAAGAATTTTAGAGTGAAGTGGAAAATCATCATAACAAGAAAATAAAGTTTCTACAATCTGATCATGGAGGAGAATATTTGAGTTACGAGTTTGGTCTTCATTTGAAACAATGCGGAATAGTTTCACAACTCACGCCACCTCGAACACCACAGCGTAATGGTGTGTCTGAACGTCGTAATCACACTTTACTAGATATGGTGCGATCTATAACGTCTCTTACTGATTTACCACTATCGTTTTGGGGTTATGCATTAGAGATAACCGCATTCACGTTAAATAGGGCACCATCTAAATCCGCTGAGATGACATCGTATGAACTATAGTTTGGCAAGAAACCAAATCTGTCATTTCTTAAAGTTTGGGGTTACGATGCTTATGTGAAAATGTTTCAAACTGATAAGCTCGAACCCAAATCTGAGTAGTGCATCTTCATAGGATACCCAAAAAGAAATTGTTGGGTACACCTTCTATCACAGATCTGAAGGCAAGATATTTTGTTGCTAAAAGTGGACCTTTATAGAGAAGAAGTTTCTCTCGAAAGAAGTGAGTGGGAGGAATGTAGAACTTGATAAGGTAATTGTACCTTCTCCCGAATTGGAATGTAGTTCATCACAGAAATCAGTCCTAGTGATTCCTACACCAATTAGTGAGGAAGCTAATGATGATGATCATGAAACTTTAGATCAAGTTACTACCGAACCTCGTAGGTCAATCAGAGTATGGTCCGCACCAGAGTGGTACGGTAATCCTTTCTGGAAGTCATGTTACTTGACCATGATGAACCTACGAACTATGAGGAAGCGATGATGAGCCCAGATTCCACAAAATGGCTTGAGGCCATGAAATCTGAGATGGGATCCATGTATGAGAACAAAGTGTGGACTTTGATTGAGCTGCCCTATGATCGCTGAGTCATTAAGAATAAATGGATCTTCAAGAGGAAGACGGACGCTGATAGTAGTGTTACTGTCTACAAAGCTCGACTTGTTGCAAAAGGTTTTCGACAAGTTCAAGGGGGTTGACTACGATGAGACTTTCTCACCCGTAGAGATGCTTAAGTCTGTCCGAATCATGTTAGAAATTGCCGCATTTTATGACATCTGGCAAATGGATGTCAAAACTGCATTCCTTAATGGATTTCTTAAAGAAGAGTTGTATATGATGCAACTAGAAGGTTTTGTCGATCCTAAAGGTGCTAACAAAGTGAGCAAGCTCCAGCGATCCATCTATGGACTGGTGCAAGCATCTCGGAGTTGGAATATATGCTTTGATAAAGTGATCAAAACATATGGTGTTATACAGACTTGCGGTGAAGCCTGTATTTACAAGAAAGTGAGTGGGAGCACTACAGCATTTCTGATAAGTATATGTGACTGACATATTGTTGATTAGAAATAATGTAGAATTTTCTGGAAAGCATAAAGGAGTGTTTGAAAAGAATTTTTCAAAGAAAGACCTCGATGAAGCTGCTTACACATTGAGCATCAAGATCTATAGAAATAGATCAAGATGCTTGATAAGTTTTTTCAATGAGTACATACCTTGACAAGATTTTGAAGTAGTTCAAAATGGAACAGTCAAAGAAGGAGTTGTTGCCTGTGTTGCAAGGTGTGAAGTTGAGTAAAGACTCAAAACCCGACCATGGCAGAAAATAGAAAGAGAATGAAAAGTCATTCCCTGTGCCTCAGTCATAGATTCTACAAAGTATGCTATGCTATGTACCAGACCTATTGTGTACCTCACCATAAGTTTGGCAAGAGGGTACAATAGTGATCCATGAGTAGATCACTGGACAATGGACAAATATATCCTTAGTGGAATAAGGAAATGTTTCTCGGTTATGGAGGTCACAAAGAGTTTGTCGTAAAGAGTTACATCGATGCAAGCTTTGACACCAATCTGGATGACTCTAAGTCTCGATCTAGATACATATTGCAAGTGGCAGCAATTAGCTAGAGTAGCTCTATGCAAAGCATTGTAGACATAGAAAATTTGCAAAATACATACAGCTCTGAATGTGGCAGACCCGTTGACTAAATTTCTCTCCCAAGCAAAACATGATCACTCTTTGGGTGTTAATCACATAGCGATGTGAACTAGATTATCGACTCTAGTAAACCCTTTGGGTGTTAGTCACATGGAGATGTGAACTAATCACATAAAGATGTGAACTATTGATGTTAAATCACATGACGATGTGAACTAGATTATTGACTCTAGTGCAAGTGGGAGACTGAAGGTAATATACCCTAGAGGCAATAATAAACTTGTTATTTATATTTCCTTATATCATGATAAATGTTTATTATTCATGCTAGAATTGTATTAACTGGAAACTTAGTACATGTGTGAATACATAGACAAACAAAGTGTCACTAGTATGCCTCTACTTGACTAGCTCGTTGAATCAAAGATGGTTAAGTTTCCTAGCCATAGACATGAGTTCTCATTTGATTAACGGGATCACATCATTAGGGAATCATGTGATTGACTTGACTCATCTGTTAGCTTAGCACGATGATCGTTTAGTTTGTTGCTATTGCTTTCTTCATGACTTATACATGTTCCAATGACTATGAGATTATGCAACTCCCAAATACCATAGGAATACTTTGTGTGCTACCAAACGTCAGAACATAACTGGGTGATTATAAAGGTGCTCTACAGGTGTCTCCGATGGTACTTGTTGAGTTAGCATAGATCAAGATTAGGATTTGTCACTTCGATTGTTGGAGAGGTATCTCTGGGCCCTCTCAGTAATGCACATCACTATAAGCCTTGCAAGCAATGTAACTAATGAGTTAGTTGCGGGATGATGCATTACGGAACGAGTAAACAGACTTGCCGGTAACGAGATTGAACTAGGTATTGAGATATCGACGATCGAATCTCGTGCAAGTAACATACCGATGACAAAGGGAACAACGTATGTTGTTATGCGGTTTGACCGATAAAGATCTTCGTAGAATATGTAGGAACCAATATGAGCATCTAGGTTCCACTATTGGTTATTGACCGGATATGAGTCTCGGTCATGTCTATATAGTTCTCGAACCCGTAGGGTCCGCATGCTTAATGTTCGGTGACGATCGGTATTATGATTTTATGTGTTTTGATGTATCGAAGGTAGTTTGGAGTCCTGGATAAGATCGGGGACATGACGAGGAGTCTCGAAATGGTCGAGATGTAAAGATCTATAGATTGGACGACTATATTCGGACATCGGAAAGGTTCCGAGTGATTTGGGTATTTTTCGGAGTACCGGAGAGTTACGGGAATTCGCCGGGGAGTATATGGGCCTTATTGGGCTTTAGGGGAAAGAGAGAGAGGAGACTGCGCCCCCAAGGCCTAGTCCGAATTTGACTAGGGGGAGGGCCGCACCCCCTCCTTCCTTCTCTTCTATTTTCCCTTTCCTTCTCTCCTACTCCTACTACATGGAAGGGGACGAATCCTACTCCCGGTGGGAGTACGACTCCCCAGGGCGCGCCATAGGAGGGCCGACCCTCCCCCCTCCTCCATTCCTTTATATACGTGGCAAGGGGGCACCCCATAGACACACAAGTTGATAATTGATCCCTTAGTCGTGTGCGGTGCCCCCCTCCACCATAATCCACCTCCATCATATGATAGTTGTTGGTGTCAAAACCGGCGGATCTCGGGTAGGGGGTCCCGAACTGTGCGTCTAAGGCAGATGGTAACAGGAGGCGGGGGACACGATGTTTTACCCATGTTTGGGCCCTCTTGATGGAGGCAATACACTACGTCATGCTTGATTGATCTTGATGATATGAGTATCACAAGAGTTGATCTACCACGAGATTGTAAAGGCTAAACACTAGAAGCTAGCCTATGGTATGATTGTCGTTGTCCTGCAGACTAAACCCTCCGGTTTATATAGACACCGGAGGGGCTAGGGTTACACAGAGTCGGTTACAAGGAAGAAGATCTACATATCTGTATTCCCAAGCTTGCCTTCCACGCCAAGGAGAGTCTCATCCGGACACGGGACGAAGTCTTCAATCTTGTATCTTCATAGTCCAACAGTCCAGCCAAAGGATATAGTCCGGCTGTCCGGATACCCCCTAATCCAGGACTCCCTCAGTAGCCCCTGAACCAGACTTCAATGACGATGAGTCCGGCGCACAGATTTGTCTTCGGCATTGCAAGGCGGGTTCTTCCTCCGAATACTCCATAGAAGATTTTGAACACAAGGACAGTGTCCGGCT
Source organism: Triticum aestivum (assembly GCF_018294505.1). Lineage (NCBI taxonomy): Eukaryota > Viridiplantae > Streptophyta > Magnoliopsida > Poales > Poaceae > Triticum > Triticum aestivum. The sequence continues at coordinate 513,912,964 of NC_057800.1, read as the reverse complement.
CTGCAAAACAAGTTCCACATACCACCGTAGAGAGAATAATATTTCCACAAATCTAATTTGTTGACACATTTGATAGCATGACATCATACCATGGCCCGGTCATTATTCGAATCGTTTTTCTCAACCAGCACTGCACATATCGTGAGGCGGTTTTCTTGACACGTCTTGTCAAAGCAGAGATCCTGTCCCCTTATCACGGGATTCTCATCAATATGGGTATGGGTAACCCAACTGCGCCATCAATTACGGTGTTCGGGGAATAAGCGATTTTACCAGGTAAGTGGGGAGGCGCATCGCCTCTTCCGCCCTTATAAAGGGACAAAGATTCACCCTTTTTACCCACGCCTTCTTCCTCCTTACTTATCCATTCTCGCGCACTCAAGCTCCAACGCCCAAGTTCGCGTCTTTCTCCTCCAACCACTCCAAGCATGTCCGGAGCGGGAGGCAAGTGGATGGTATCCTCCATCACGGAGGAGAACATCACAAAGCTATGGGAAGCCGGATATCTGGCCACGGACATCGTGCACCGGCTGCCAGATGCGGGGCAGATCATCCCTATGCCCGAACCCCATGAGAGGGTAGTTTTCCTTACCCACTTTGTCCGCGGACTGGGATTTCCCCTTCACCCATTTGTCCGCGGCCTCATGTTCTACTACGGGCTAGATTTTCATGATATGGCCCCCAATTTCATCCTCAACATCTCGGCGTTTATCGTCGTGTGCGAGGCCTTCCTCCACATCAGGCCCCACTTCAGCCTGTGGCTGAAGACCTTCAATGTTAAACCGAAGGTGGTGGCCGGCCAGCAAGCAGAGTGCGGAGATGCCATGGTGGGCAAAATGCCTAACGTCACCTGGCTCGAAGGCTCCTATGTGGAGACCATAAAGGGGTGGCAATTGGGGTGGTTCTACATCACCGAGCCGCGCGACACCAACTGGTTGGCGGCCCCCGAATTTCGATCTGGAATCCCCACGCGGCTCACTTCCTGGAAAGAGAAGGGCCTGTCCTGGGGTTCCCCGATAGAGCTGACCGGACTCCAGACCTGCATCATGAACATGATGAGCAAGAAAATCAAGCTCGTCAACATGGTCCAGGTCATGCTCTTCCGCCGGATCCTCCCGTGTCAACGACGGGTATTCAATTTGCGGGAGTTCGACCCGGCCAAGCACCAGACGCTGCGAGAGCTCTTCGACACGACGCACAAGGATGTCTGGAAGGTGTTGTTCAAGGACGCCGAGGTACCTCCTCCCCTTACAGATGACCGTGGACTCAGCGCAAAGCGCCATGCAAATCCGGTAAGTTTTTATATCTCACAGGATATTTATTTGCCCCAGTTTAATCACGTGCGGGATCTAAGCTTCCAAGCCATTAATAGGACTAGGTAGAGACAGCGGAGTAGATCGATTGCCCAGCCCCCCTTCCTGAAGATCCTGCAGATGCTCTCCTAACGGACATGCTGGTTCCGGTGCCTTACGAGGGGCCGGTGAAGAAGGCCAAGAAGAAGGCCACGGGGACCCGAAAGGGTCTCCGGCGCAAGGTTATATCGGACTCATCGTCCGATAACTCCGAAGCGCACTCCTCCCACGAAAACGAGGAGGAGGAAGAGGAAAGTTCTTCCCCCCAGCCGAGGAGACAAGAAAAGGAAGGTCGCCCCAACCAGGGAGGCCGAAGGGTCCAAGAAGGGAAGGACCCTCCATCTGGACTGCTCCACGACGGCCGCCTACAGCGGCGACGAGTGGTTACCCAAGGACAAGCCCCTGGCGAAGTCGTAAGTATCCGGATACTGTACTAATTCATGGTATGTTTTATTGCACTGCTTCTCCTTATGCCGAATATGATTATGCAGTCCATCCCGAGCCCGTCTCGACGTATCTTCGTTGGATGGTTATTTGGACTCGTCGGATATGAATAGCGATTCACTTTCGACCGCCTCCACCCCTTGCCCTACGGACAACATCGAGGTGTTGTCTCAAAAGGCGCCGAGCCGAGGGGAGGTAGTCCTGGGGGCATCTCGAGGTGACCTTCCGGACCCTGGGCGCAAAGGGAGCAAGACTCCCACGGGCTCCAAGTTCGGCCCCCAGCCGAACACTGCGCCGGAACCTTCGATGGTTCCGGACTCCGGCAGGCGATCCGCCGTTGAGAGGGGCAAGTCGCCCGTGCCAGTGGCCTCTGTCCATCTAGAGACACTGGACAACTTGCTGGAAGCACTTCGCGGCACTTCCATCGACGAAGAGCACCGCACTATCATGAGTGCGGTGATCGAGAAAGTTCTGTCCGCCAAAAACAGACCAACCGAAGCTTGTGCCAGCCTCCTAACAGGATTTCAGGTAAGCAATCAAAATATAGGAAAATATTACCGCATAGACAGTAGCCCCTGATGCTCTGTTTGGCGTTCGCGAAGAAAGGCCGAATAGAGGATCAAATAATGACTCAGGAGTCTAATCAGAATATGTCTATGTGCATATGCATGCCTCACTGCTGGTCGCTGCCGCACGTACTGCGGAGGTCGCTGCACTGAAGCGGGACCTTGAGCGATCCGAGGAAGAGCTCGGCCTTACCAAGAGGCAGCTCGAGGAGAGCAAAGGTAAGCAATACCTTGTCTATATATTAAAAAGAAATTCGGTTGTAAAGTAATAGGATCATCATGAATTTGCCAGGGGCCACGACCGAGGTGGCGACCCTGAAGAAGGCGCTGTCTGAGGCCGAAGACAAAGCGTCCAAGGAGCGCATTGAGCGGGAAAAGCAAGAAGCCCGGGTAGGTGAGGTGCAGCAAGAGCTCGAGGCTCTTGCCAAAAAACACGAGTCCTTGGAGCTTGACTCTAAGACGCGAGAGTCCGAGCTTGCGAAGGCACTCAAAAGCGCACGGAGTGCCAAGGATGAAGCCCACAAGGCCCTCTAGGAGATTGATGCGGTGAAGAAGATAGCAGCAGGTAAGGCATTCATTATGCAAAGCAAGCATGTGAAGGAAACTTTCCTTTTACTTACCCAAGTTCAGAGCTCTCCAGGAGCGTTCGCAGATCTTCCCCGTAGTGTACTGGATGCCGCAGAGTTTTACCGAGCCGAGGAGGGGAGCTCGACGGAAAAGTTGTTCTGGTCTCAGTATACCGGGACCGAACACCCAATGCCCTTGAGCGACCAGCTGAAGCAACTGGTCGAGCTTCACAAGGCGGCCGGACAGGCCATGAAGGGTCTTATAGTCCGGATGTGGCCTGGCGATCCCCTGCCAAGCAGCTACTTCAGTCTGGTGAGGCGGCTTCTGGATGCCTGCCCACAGCTTGAAGTCATAAAGCGGTTCGTCTGCATCGAGGGTGCGCGTAGGGCTTTTGCCTGGGCGAAGGTGCACTGTGTGAAGTTGGACGCCGTAAAGCTGGTGAAGGAGGGGCCGCCGGAGGGCAAGGAGCATCGCTGCCCCAAAATGTACTATGACAGTGTCCTGAAGGGTTCCCGCCTTGTGGCGAAGGAATGTGCTAGAGATGTAATTTTTGAATGAACATGCTCATGTGATCCTGTAATGTGAAACGAGTTCATTTGGGCTATGCAACGCTTTTTGAATTTAAAATATTACCTTCTGTGCGGCCGTTTATAAAATCTGAGAGTTGGCCAGTCGTCGGCTTCTGCCCCCATGTAATTAGTACTGGGGTGTTCGGGATAAACCTGAGCACTCTTTATCCCAATTTTGGGTCCTTCGAGGGAGGTGTTCAGCACAACGAACCAGGCAATCGGACTATAAGGCTTTATCACTCTCACTTAGCCATAGAAGTCTACAATTTTAAATTTTGGCGAAGCCCCTAGTATTCGGAAGGCCGAATTTGGGGCGCTATATACGCCTAAGTCGGGCAAGGCCGACTCCTCGCCTGAAGCGGAAAAATTCTTTAAGGACTTGAGACCTCTCGAACAGCGACCAGCTCTCGCCTTATCATGACAGTCAGTTTTCGGCTTTCTCTACTGAGGTGCTCGTCTGGAAGAACCGGGACACAATTGCAGTAGTTCTCCCAGCGCTACCTTAGCCAATATAGCGGAACGTAAGGTACCAAAACATGAGAGCCGGGAAAACCCAACTATTGACCCAAGACATGATTCGGAGCTGATGCATATAATGCTATAAGTTCGGGGTGCCACACTATCGAAAGTGTTCGGACTTCTCACGCCGTATTATGGGGTAAACGAAAGCCCCTGGCGTACTGACCATACCAGAATGTACGGGTGCAAGTTATCGTAAATGAACATATAATAAAAAAAGGGATGGATAATGCAATAATAGACTAATGCTATGCATTGTTATTTAAATAATACGTCGAAGCGTACTGATACAAGTAGTGCAATAAGCAAAAAATAGGACTATTTGACATGTCCTATCCAAGGGCAAGCTGCGTATGGGTAGTAAAAAGCGGGTATATCGATTGTTATTAGAGACCACCTGGGGGTTCCCTTGTACGTCTTAGCTTCTTGCCTCCTTGATTATTCCTTCTCGTAATGTGTCCGGCAAGCATACTGCCGGAAAGGGTTTCCGGAGAGTAAGGTCCTGAAAGAGAAAAAATGATAAAGGTATGCAGCCCCTAGGGTGGTTAAGCCACATTGCGGGACGTGCCCTGATCGTGCCCTGCCTATGCCCATGGTATTTTCAGTGCATAACTATGTACGGCGGCACGGATTTCTTTGCTTGACTGGGACTCGGACGGGGGCCGAATTGCTAGGCGAGCTCTGAACGTGCCAAGCGATCCTGTTGCATTTTACTCCGGACTCGCTTGACGGTGTCCGGGGGCTGTATCACCGAATTGGTGGTTTGCCTTAAAAGGTTGCTTTGTGCTTCTGCTGCGAGGGCCGCAGTGTGCTCTTCCGTGCGGAGCGAGCGTTCTGTGTCTCCATTGACTGTTGTGACCCCCCTAGGTCCTGGCATCTTGAGCTTGAGGTATGCGTAATGCGGTGTCGGATTGAATTTTGCAAATGCGGTTCGCCCGAGCAGTGCATGATAGCCACTACGGAACGGGTCGATATCGAAGATTAACTCCTCGCTTCGGAAGTTGCCCGGAGATCCGAAGACCACTTCCAGTGTGATTGAGCCCGTGCAATGGGCCTCTACACCTGGGATGACGCCCTTAAAGGTGGTTTTGGTGGGTTTGATCCTCGAGGGATCTATACCTATTTTGTGCATTGTATCCTGATAGAGCAGGTTCAGGCTGCTGCCGCCGTCCATAAGGACTCGAGTGAGGTGAAATCCGTCCTTGTCCTTGTTTTCGGCATTCAACTTGCCGGCCTACTTGAACACCCAGCATTCTCTGTTGGTGTGATTGGCTGGCTTATCGGGGGTGCCGTGGATTTGACACAAGCGATCAAGTATGCGATCCAAACTGGACGAGCCCTGAGTACTTCTTTTGAATGTCTTTTTCTGCTGACCGGATCTAGAGCCTCTGAATCCGGCATTGATTGCCGTATCATCGGCGTTATCGCCGTTGTTGCGGCGCTTGTGTCTATTGCGACGTGGTCCGTCGTTGGCATCTTTGGTGTCCGAAGTGCCCGGATTCTTTGATGTGTTGTTGTTGCGAGCCAGCCAGCTATCCTTGCCTGCACAAAAGTGGGTCATGAGTGTCATGAGGGCTGCCATAGACTTCGGCTTCTCCTGGCCAAGGTGCCGGGCGAGCCACTCATCATGGATGTTATGCTTGAATGCCGCTAAGGTCTCTGCATCCGGACAGTCGACAATTTGGTTTTTCTTAGTTAGGAACCGTGTCCAGAATTGCCTGGCCGATTCCCCTGGCTACTGAGTTATATGGCTCAAGTCATCAACATCCGGTGGTCGCACATAAGTGCCCTGGAAGTTGTCAAGCAATGCATCTTCCAAATCCTCCTAACTGCCGACCGAGTCTGCTGGCAAGCTATTCAGCCAATGTCGAGTTGGTCCTTTGAGTTTTAGTGGGAGGTACTTGATGGCATGCAGATCATCACCGTGAGCCATGTGGATGTGGAGGAGGAAATCCTCAATCCATACAACGGGATCTGTTGTACCATCATACGATTCGATATTTACGGGTTTAAAACCCTTCGGGAATTCGTGATCCATAACTTCATCAGTGAAGCATAGGGGGTGTGCGGCGCCTCTGTGCTGGGCTATATCACGACGCAGTTCATATGAGTCTTGTCTGCTGTATTCGGCCCGGCCGGATTTACTTTTAGTGTATCCGGCATGACGGTCATCGTCCCGCGTTGGCGCGCGCCCCCGTGACCCGTATATCGACCTTGCATGTTTTTGCCCTGCTTTCCAATATGTCTCGCAGGTCCCGTGTGTTGCCCCGGGCCTTGGTATTTTTGTTTGAGTGGCGGCGGGGTGCAGGCTGAAACGCCTCTCTGTCTCGGCCACGAGGTGGCCGGTCAGCCGCATCGTACACTGGTGATGTAGGTTTTAATGCTTCCTCCTCGAGTCGGGGTAGCGACCTGCACTTTGGGTAACTCTTGGAGGGGCGCTCGGGTTCGTATTCCTCGGCCGCAAAGACTTCGGTCCATCTGTCTGCTAGCAAATCTTGATCAGCTCGAAGCTGTTGTTGCTTTTTCTTCAAGCTATTTGTTGTGGCTATAAGCCGGCGCTTGAAGCGCTCCTGCTCGACGGGATCCTCAGGTACGACAAATTCTTCGTCGCCAAGGCTCACCTCATCTTCGAAGAGAGGCATGAAATTGTCCTCCTCCGATTCTTTATCTGTTGCCCGCTCTGGAGGGCTAGCTTGTTCACCCTCCCGCTCCAAATCGTGTTGGAGGGGATTGTTGTCGTCTTCGGCACTATCCAGAGTGTTATTGTCTCTTGTGCCGGTATCACTACTTTTTCTATGGCGGTACTTAGAGCGGCGCCGCTGACGTCGGCGCTTGAGTTGCTTCTTGGAGGGGTCATCCCCCGTTGTCTCGTCGCCATTGCCTTCTTTCGGGGTGTCCACCATGTATATATCATATGATGAGGTGGCGGTCTAGTGCCCTGTGGGCGGTGGTTCCTGTTCGTCTCCTACATCGTCGTCCATACCATTGATGTCTTCGGAGTCGAAGTCAAGCATGTTGGTTAAATCGTCGATAGTGGCTACTAAGTGGGTGGTGGGTGGGGAGCGAATTTCTTCATCGTCCGCATCCCATTCTAGCCGGACATAGTTCGGCCAAGGTTCTCCTGACAATGAGAGAGACCTTAATGAATTTAGCACGTCGCCGAAAGGTGAGTGCTGAAAGATATCCGCGGAGGTGAACTCCATGATCGGCGCCCAATCGGATTCGATAGGCACGGACGCAGGCGGCTCGGAGTCCGTGGCCGGAGACGAATCCAGTGGTTCGGCAACATGGCTCTCATCAGAGGTTAAGTCAGTATCCAGCTCCATCGCCACTGAGAGTGCGGCTTCCATGGTGGGTTCTATCCCCCCATCCTCGGATGGCGCAATTTGCTCCGGATTGAGGGCCGGAGTAGTTGCAGGTGTGATCTCCCGAACACTGTCCGACGACAGAGTTACGTCATGCTCGTCGTGATTGTGCAGCGCACCTGACATGGGCTCGAATCCGTCGAAGATCAACTCTCCGCGGATGTTGACGGTGTAGTTTAAGTTTCCGAACCTGGCCTGATGGCCAGGGGCGTAGCTCTCGATCTGCTCCAGATGGCCAAGCGAGTTGGCCCGCAGTGCGAAGCCACCGAATACAAAGATCTGTCTGGGGAGGAAAACCTCACCCTGGACCGCATCGTTACCGATGATCGAAGGAGCCATCAAGCCTTACGGTGACGGCACAGTGGAACTATCAATGAAAGCACCAATGTCGGTGTCAAAACCGGCAGATCTTGGGTAGGGGGTCCCGAACTGTGCGTCTAAGGCGGATGGTAACAGGAGGCGGGGGACACGATGTTTTACCCAGGTGCGGGCCCTCTTGATGGAGGTAATATCCTACGCCCTGCTTGATTGATCTTGATGATATGAGTATTACAAGAGTTGATCTACCACGAAATCGTAAAGGCTAAACCCTAGAAGCTAGCCTATCGTATGATTGTTGTTGTCCTACGGACTAAAACCCTTCGGTTTATATAGACACCGGAGGGGGCTAGGGTTACACACAGTCGGTTACAAGGAAGAAGATCTACATATCTGTATTGCCAAGCTTGCCTTCCACGCCAAGGAGAGTCCCATCCGGACACGGGACGAAGTCTTCAATCTTGTATCTTCATAGTCCAACAGTCCGGCCAAAGGATATAGTCCGGCTGTCCGGAGACCCCCTAATCCAGGACTCCCTCAGTAGCGGTGCTTAGTCGAAGCCCTGCGTCGGTAGCAACATCATCACTGTCATCACGCCGTCGTGCTGACGGAATTCTCCCGTGAAGCTCTGCTGGATTGGAGTTCGTGGGACGTCATCGAGCTGAACGTGCGCTGAACTCGGAGGTGTCGTGCGTTCGGTACTTGGATCGGTCGGATCATGAAGACGTTCTACTACATCAACTGCGTTCTCATAACGCTTCCGCTCACGGTCTACGAGGGTACGTGGACGATACTCTTCCCTCTCGTTGCTATGCATCACCATGATCTTGCGTGTGTGTAGGAACTTTTTTGAAATTACTACGTTCCCCTACACATCTACCTTCGGGATTAGTTTTATACCTAAATAATTGTTATTTGGTGCCAGCGTTGAGCATGAACATTATATCTGGATCTTGTTTGATGCGAGACGGTTATTCATTTAAATAAGAGAATAATGGTTGTTCTATTTATATGAATAATATCTTTTATGGTCATGCACCCTTGATAAGTGGTCTGCTTTTACTAAATCTTGATAGTAGCGATACACATATTCATAGTATTGAAGCCAAAAGATATAAGTTTAATAATGATAGTGCAACTTATCTGTGGCACTGCCGTTTAGGTCATATTGGTGTAAAGCACATGAAGAAACTCCATGCTGATGGGCTTTTGGAATCACTTGATTATGAATCACTTGATGCTTGCGAACCATGCCTCATGGGCAAGATGACTAAGTCTCCATTCTCCGGAGCAATGGAGCGAGCAACAAACTTGTTGGAAATAATACATACCAACGTATGTGGCCCAATGAGTGTTGATGCTCGCGACGGGTATCGTTATTTTCTTACCTTCACAGATGATTTGAGCATCTATGGGTATATCTACTTGATGAAACATAAGTCTGGAACATTTGAAAAGTTCAAAGAATTTCAGAGTGAAGTGGAAAATCATCGTAACAAGAAAATTAAGTTTCTACGATCTGATCGTGGAGGTGAATATTTGAGTTATGAGTTTGGTCTTCATTTGAAACAATGCGGAATAGTTTCGCAACTCACGCCACCTGGAACACCACAACGTAATGGTGTGTCCGAATGTCGTAACCACACTTTTTTAGATATGGTGCGATCTATGATGTCTCTCACTGATTTACCGCTATCGTTTGGGGTTATGCTTTAGAGACGGCTGCATTCACGTTAAATAGGGCACCATCAAAATCCGTTGAGATGACACCTTATGAACTGTGGTTTGGCAAGGAACCCAAGTTGTCGTTTCTTAAAGTTTGGGGCTGCGATGCTTATGTGAAAAAGCTTCAACCTGATAAGCTCGAACCCAAATCGGAGAAATGTGTCTTCATACGATACCCAAAGGAAACTGTTTGGTACACCTTCTATCACAGATCCGAAGGCAAGATATTCGTTGCTAAGAATGGATCCTTTCTAGAGAAGGAGTTTCTCTCGAAAGAAGTGAGTGGGAGAAAGTAGAACTTGACGAGGTAATTGTACCTACTCCCTTATTGGAAAATAGTTCATCACAGAAATCAGTTCCAGTGATTCCTACACCAGTAAGTGAGGAAGTTAATGATGATGATCATGAAACTTTTGATCAAGTTACTACCGAACCTCGTAGGTCAACCAGAGTAAGATCCACACCAAAGTGGTACGGTAGTCCTGTTCTAGAGGTCATGTTACTTGACCATGATGAACCTACGAACTATGAGGAAGCGATGATGAGCCCAGATTCCGCAAAATGGCTTGAGTCCATGAAATCTAAGATGGGATCCATGTATGAGAACAAAGTGTGGACTTTGGTTGACTTGCCCGATGATCGGCAAGCAATAGAGAATAAATGGATCTTCAAGAAGAAGACTGACGCTGACGGTAATGTTACTGTCTACAAAGCATGACTTGTTGTGAAAGGTTTTCAACAAGTTCAAGGAGTTGACTACGATGAGACCTTCTCACCCATAGCGATGCTTAAGTCCGTCTGAATCATGTTAGAAATTGCCGCATTTTATGATTATGAAATTTGGCAAATGTATGTCAAAGCTGCATTCCTTAACGGATATCTTAAAGAAGAGTTGTATATGATGCAACCATAAGGTTTTGTCGATCCAAAAGGTGCTAACAAAGTGTGCAAGCTCTAGCGATCCATTTATGGACAGGTGCAAGCCTCTCGGAGTTGGAATATACGCTTTGATAGTGTGATCAAAGCATATGGTTTTATATAGACTTTTGGAGAAGTATGTATTTACAAGAAAGTGAGTGGGAGCTCTGTAGCATTTCTGATATTATATGTGGATGACATATTGTTGATCGGTAATGATACTGAATTTCTAAATAGCATAAAAGGATACTTGAATAAGAATTTTTCAATGAAAGACCTCGATGAAGCTGCTTATATATTGGGCATCAAGATCTATAGAGATAGATCAAGACGCTTAATTGGACTTCCACAAAGCACATACCTTGACAAAGTTTTGAATAAGTTCAAAATGGATCAAGCAAACAAAGGGTTCTTGCCTGTGTTACAAGGTGTGAAGTTGAGTCAGACTCAATGCCCGACCTCTGCAGAAGATAGAGAAAAAATGAAAGTCATTCCCTATGCTTCAGCCATAGGTTCTATCATATATGCAATGATGTGTACCAGACCTGATGTGTGCCTTGCTATTAGTTTATCAGGGAGGTAACAAGGTAATCCGGGAGTGGATCACTGGACAGTGGTCAAGAACATCCTGAAATACCTGAAAAGGACTAAGGATATGTTTCTCATTTATGGAGGTGACAAAGAGCTCGTCGTAAATGGTTACGTCAATGCAAGCTTTGACATTGATCCAGATGACTCTAAGTCACAAACCGGATACGTATTTTTATTAAATGGTGGAGCTGTCAGTTGGTGCAGTTCCAAGCAGAGCGTCGTGGTGGGATCTACATGCGAAGCAGAGTACATAGCTGCTTCAGAAGCAGCAAATGAAGGAGTCTCGATGAAGGAGTTCATATCCGATCTAGGTGTCATACCTAGTGCATCGGGTCCAATGAAAATCTTTTGTGACAATATTGGTGCAATTGCCTTGGCAAAGGAATCCAGATTTCACAAGAAAACCAAGCACATACGCTTAAATTCCATCCGCGATCAAGTCAAGGAGGGAGACATAGAGATTTGCAAGATACATACGGGTTTGAATGTTGCAGACCCGTTGACTAAGCCTCTCTCACGAACAAAACATGATCAACACCAAGACTCCATGGGTGTTAGATTCATTACAATGTAATCTAGATTATTGACTCTAGTGCAAGTGGGAGACTGAAGGAAATATGCCCTAGAGGCAATAATAAACTTTTTATTTATATTTCCTTATATCATGATAAATGTTTATTATTCATGCTAGAATTGTATTAACCGGAAACTTAGTACATGTGTGAATACATAGACAAACAGAGTGTCACTAGTATGCCTCTACTTGACTAGCTCGTTGATCAAAGATGGTTAAGTTTCCTAGCCATGGACAAAGAGTTGTCATTTGATAAATGGGATCGCATCATTAGAGAATGATGTGATTGACTTGACCCATACGTTAGCTTAGCACTTTGATCGTTTAGTTTACTGCTATTGCTTTCTCCATAACTTATACATGTTCCTATGACTATGAGATTATGCAACTCCCGAATACCGGAGGAACACTTAGTGTGCTATCAAATGTCACAACGTAATTGGGTGACTATAAAGATGCTCTACAGGTGTCTCTGATGGTGTTTGTTGAGTTGCCATAGATCGAGATTAGGATTTGTCACTCCGTGTATCAGAGAGGTATCTCTGGGCCCTCTCGGTAATGCACATCAATATAAGCCTTGCAAGCAATATGACTAATGAGTTAGTTACGGGATGTTGAATTACAGAATGAGTAAAGAGACTTGCCGGTAACGAGATTGAACTAGGTATTGAGATACCGACGATCGAATCTCGGGCAAGTAACATACCGATGACAAAGGGGACAACGTATGTTGTTATGCGGTTTGACCGATAAAGATCTTCATAGAATATGTAGGAACCAATATGAGCATCCAGGTCCCGCTATTGGTTATTGACCGGAGACGAGTATCGGTCATGTCTACATAGTTCTTGAAATCGTAGGGTCCGCATGCTTAATGTTCGGTGATGATCGATATTATGAGTTTATATGTTTTGATGTACCGAAGGTAGTTCATAGTCCCGGATATGATCACGGACATGACGAGGAGTCTCGAAATGGTCGAGACATAAAGATCGATATATTGGAAGGCTATGTTTGGACATCAGAATGGTTCCGGGTGAGTTCGAGCAATTACTGGAGCACAGTCAATGGGCCTTATTGGGCCTTAGTGGGAGAGAAGAGAAGGCAGCGAGGTCCCCCCCCCAAGCCCAATCCTAATTGGGGGGGAGGGGGCTTTCCTTTCTCCTTCTCCCTCTTCCTTCTTTTCCTAGTGGGACTAGGAAAGGGGGGAGTCCTACTCCTACTAGGAGGAGGACTCCTCCCACTTGGTGCGCCTAGAGGGCCGACCGGCCTCCCCCTCCCTCCTTTATATACGTGGGGAGGGGGGCACCCTAGAACACATCATAGTTGATCTTAGTCGTGTGCGGTGGCCCCCCTCCACAGATTTCCACCTCGGTCATATCGTTGCAGTGCTTAGTCGAAGCCCTACGCCGGTAGCTTCATCATCACCGTCACCATGTCGTCGTGTTGATGCAATTATCCCTTGACCTCGGCTGGATCTAGAGTTCGTGGGACGTCACCGAGCTGAACATGTGCAAATCGCGAAGGTGTCGTATCTTCGGTACTAGGATCGGTCGGATCGTGAAGACGTACGACTACATCAATCGCGTTGTCATAACGCTTCCATTTATGGTCTACGAGGGTACGTGGACAACACTCTCCCCTCTCGTTGCTATGCATCACCTAGATGGATCTTGCGTGTGCGTAGGAATTTTTTTTGAAATTACTACGTTCCCCAATAGCTACCACCCTGCAATCCGTTTCCACATGAAGACGCTGAATATTCAGCTCCGCTACAAGCAGTGATGCCCACCTACACGCCATTAGTTCGATAGTCACTGGATTGGAAGTCAACGAGTATGAATGACATGCTGCTCCACGGAAGGCTCCGTCTTGGTCTGTAAGAACCACACCTTTGCCTCCTCTCTCACCATGGTTTGACATAGCACCATCTGTATTTGCTTTAATCCATCCCGGTGTCCGTGGCTTCCACGTCTCCCGTACTACACGTGTCGCCATCGTCGTTCTATCCTCTGAGCCATGCAGTAGCATCCACTGCTCCAAATGATATGCAACAGATCTTGCGATGCTCTTGGGTCTACAATTTTCTTACCCTCCTTAGTGTCATTCTGAGCTAGCCATAGAGCGTGTATATGCCCTGAATCATCGTCGCCTTTTTATTGTTCCTTCGCCTCGCCGAACCAGTCCAGGAGCCATGGTGCTATGCTGCTCTGGGAACTCGCCTGTATCGGTGGGGTTGCCACTGGAGCTCCCAATGACGAGCTTAAAAAATTCTAGAACTAAGAGCATCTCCAACGGCTGCGGCTGGTTTTGCGCGCCCGCCTGCGCTGGCTCCAGCAGCCGCGCTATAATGCAGCGCGCGCGCGCCGCTCCAACAGAGCGCAAAAATACAGCACGCGCGACTCGCCGGGCATTTTGCATATATGATATTTTGGACAAAAATGAACATGTGAAATTTGACACAAACAAGTTGATGAATAAAAGTTCATGCCCACAAGTTCAAAATCATGCCCACAAGTTCATCCAACCAAGTTCAAATGCAAACTAAAGTTCAAGACATGAAAGACACATCAATCTTCATCTTCCTCGTCTTCGTCTTCGTCCTCATCTTCCGAAGACGACTCTTCCGCCTCCGAAGATGAATCTTCCTCCCTCTCCTCATCACGCACCACATCACGCACCGCATCATGTGAAGCTCCGATGGTGTTGGCAAGATCTTCAACTGCATCTTCATGGGAATGTGTGTGAGAAGGCACATCGAAAGACATTGCACCCATGGCGGCCGGAGGTGCACCCATGCCTCCCATGAGAGAAGCAAAACTCATGCCTCCCATGGCGGCCATAGCGTCGGAGGGTGCTCCAAAGCCACCCATGCCTCCCATGGCGGCCGGAGGTGCACCCATGCCTCCCATGGCGACCGGAGGTGCACCCATGCCTCCCATGGCGGCCGGATGTGCACCCATGCCTCCCATGGCTCTGAAGCCACCCATGACTCCCATGGCGCCGAGGCCACCGCCACCCATGGCGCCAAGGCCACCGCCACCCATTGCACGAACCAAGGCTCTTTTTTGGATCAAGACTTCTTGTTGGGCAAGATTGACAAACTCTTTTTGCGCCACATTGAGGTTAGATGTGTCCAAGAAGAACAAGTGCTTCTCCCATTCCAACAACTTATCTCGCTCCTCGTTGCTCACTTTCCTCTCCTCCAAAGCCACCTTTCTCTCCTTGGCCGCCACCCTTCTCTCCTCGGCCGCCAACCTCCTCTCCTCGGCCATGGCATCTTGGTTCCTTGCCATTTTCCTCACCTCATTGGCTTCGACCCTTGCCTTCACAATAGCTTCCATAGCATTTTTGAGCTCATCATCTCCTTTCCTCTTCTTCTTTTTGGTTTTGTCTTTCTTGCACCCACCCGGTCATTTTGGCTTCGAGTATGAAACCAAGTTGGGTGTGGGGCTTCTCTTGCCGTCATCACTTGATGCATCATCCTCCTCCTCATCATCATTCATCTCAATTTCTCGCTTTTGTTTGTTGCTCAAATGCAAATCCTCCAAACCATCACGCTTCTTCCATTTCTCATCATCCTTTAACACTTCATAGCAATGAGGCAAGGTAAAGACCCTGCCTTTCTTGATCTTCCCCTTCTTGGTTGTCCTTGTCTCTTCTTTGAACAAGTTTTGTGCAATGTTGTACTACAAGAAAAACAAAACAAGTTAGCACTTCGGTCACCAAAAACAAGTATGATGAACATATATGAGATGCCACTTACTCGATCATCCTCATTTGTGCCACTTGGGTTAATCTTGTCAACTGCCTTTTGTACGGCTGCCCACTTTTGACAATTCGAGTTGATTGTCGACCATCGGGACCGAAGTGATCTCTCGGAGCGGTCAATTTCACTCAAGTTGTGAGCATCAAAGTGTTCTTTCATTCGCCCCCAATACGCGTCTCTACTTTGATCACCTCCAATGGATGGATCCCTCGACACTTGCAAATAAGTATGGCATAGTAACTTGTCATCGTTGGTTGAGTAATTGCCCGCTCTTCCTTTCGGCGCCTCGACAATTCCCTCACCCTCCTCGTCCACCTCAAACTCATGGTCTTCGAAATGGATGTCATTGGTTTGAGACCAATGCGAATTGTTGGACCCAACACCCATAGTGGGCATGTATGCATTATCATTGAGACTACAAAGTTTTTTGAACAATGCAAATAAGCTATCTATATGTGATAATGATGCATTGAAAAAATAAGAAGAAAAGAAAAGTTGGAAATTTTTTCACCTTGGGGGCATTTCGTCGAACACGTGGTGCGCGTCGGCGGCCGGCTCAACGAGTGAGCTCGCCGGCGCTTCGGTAGCCGCTGCGGCCGTCGAACGCCCTACAAGCTTCTTTCCCCTCGCCTTCGTGGTGCCGGAGCCGTCCGCCGCCTTGTTTCTCTTCGCGGATGTTTTGCCCTTCTTCGTCCGCGCCGCATTGGGGACCTTCTTAGACGGTGCGGCGGCGGCACGGAACGGCACCGGCGCGACGCCACCCGGCGACGTGGTCATCCGCGGCGGCAAGAAGAGGCTGCGCGCGAGGCCGACGCTCGGCGGAGCTCCGGCGGTGGTGACGCCAGCGCTTCTCGCGCTAGGGTTTCCGGCGGCGGCGGCGGCGGGGGTCGCGGCTGTACAGCGGGGTGAGCGGGGCGCCGGTGTGCGCGTCCATGGGTGGGTGGCAGGGCACCGGCGCCGGCGCGCGCGGGGCGTAGGACGAGGAGAGGAGAGAGTGCGGCGCGAGCGCTCGAGTGTGCCGCGCGCTGTAGCTGACGCCCGAAATACGCCGCGCGGGTAAGTGTTTTCAACCGCGCGCCCAACCCGTTATAGCGCGCGCGCCGTTTTTGCGCGTCCGCTGGAGCGACCCGCCGCGTTGCGCGCGCGCTAAAACGGCCTAATTTGCGACGCGGCGCTAGTTTAGCGTGGCTGTTGGAGATGCTCTAAACCCAGTGCGGATATGACCAGAAATGATGATACCTTGATTCCTCATGTCCACACGCTGGACAAAAGACTCCTGCCTTCATCCTTCAGCGCAATAGCTATGTTCCAACAGCCAAACCATTGCACAATAATCGCCACATATGCGCATTAGTTTTGTTTGGAGCATCGGTATCCCAAATCCCCATCCAGCCTCTATGCTCTACAATCGTAGACTAAGGGTCAGTTCTTTTCGGCGATTCTCCCAGAATCACCCCCTTTCCGAGCTTCTCCTAGAATCGCCACTCCATATTTTTTTACAATCCTAGCTAATTTAATTAGCTAGGATTGTAAAAAACATATGGAGTGGTGATTCTGGGAGAAGCTGGGGAGGGGGGCGATTCTGGTAGAATCGCCCAAAAGAACTGGCCCTAAGAACCCGACCGTCCAGTCTTTGCTAGTTTTAGAGACATACACAAATGATAGGCCGATTTCACCGTAAACTGCCCATTTTTAGTATAGTTCCAAGCAAGACAATCATCCACGTCTGGGCCACCAATCTGTATTTATAGGATGTCCTATGCATCATCTGGTGTGAAAATTTCCTCCACCTTACTTCTATCCCATGAGTGCCCATGCACAGAAAGTAAGTCTTTGACATGGCTGACACCCTGCACGTACCCTTGGCCTAGTGGCTGAAGATGCCCCTTCCTTGGGATCCAGTTATCATGATGAATTTTTACTCAGGACCTAGCCTCCAAACAAACCCCTCCCATAGCAAACCCATCCCATGCAAAATACTTCTAAATGTAAAAGACCCTCCCGCTGGACATTTTTCATTCAGTATCGAGCTCCCCAGAAAATAATTTGCTTTGAGAACACGTGCACAAAGGAGTTAGGGACCTGCATAATTTGCTATGTTTGTTTAGCCATGAGTGCTTGATTAGGGCATCTCCAACAGTTGTAAGATAGATGTTGGTAAATTTGCCACCTAGGACATAGTGATTATGTGGCATGTAATAAATGCGGAGAGAGAGCGAAGTTGTATGTAGATTAACCAACAACCTTTGCACAAGCTCCAAGGTAAAATAGAGAGCAATCACATTTATTTTCTCATCATCTATTGGATAACTTAGATACAACCCATTGGAGTAGTTGTATGATAGCTTGTTGGTTGATTACATGGACATTTTACCAACAAGACTAACATACAACCTGTTGGAAATGCCCTTAAAAGCTTCCATGTCATGGAAACCTAGCCCCCCTTCCTGTTTTCTGGTACACATCTTGTCCCATGCAAATTCCAATGCACCTTTTTTTTCACCATTAGCCGCACCCCATCAGAAGTTCGACGAGATCTCCATAACACCTTAATAGGAATCATTGCACCTTAATTATCTCCAGTGCTAGTATTAAATAAGTGAGCTAACGCAGAAACATTGTATCTCAGCCACATATCCATCATCCATCAATGTACCGAATTGCCCCAATATTGTATCACACCAAATTCACATATTTAATAATTAATTTTAATCATCTCCACAACACCTTAATAGGAATCATTGCACCTTAATTAGGAAACAAATCATCACATTAGCCATAATTTTGACAACACCTTAATTATGAAACATTGCATCTTAATTACACATTCATTAGGAAGCAAATCGTCACAACATATCACGTAACTGGAAAAAAAAACATCTAGCAAAAATCACGCGTCGCACACGTCCCACCATATATGTTAAATGCGTATATATGGAAAAGTAGACATGAAATATATATGTTTAAAAAATGTTAATCATGTATTTTAAAAATGTTAAATGTGTATATTAATTTTTTGACAATGTATTAAAAATGTTCACTATATCTATTTAAAATGAGTGTAAATATTGTATTTGAGAAATGTTCAACATGTATAAAAAAATTAGACATGTGTTAAAAAACAATGTAAACCTACAAAGAAACAAAACAAAGAAAAAAAGACCAGTGAAACCAAGAAATAAACAAAAAAAATGATGTAAAAGTAAAGAATAAAACCCGTAAAAATTGGGAAGAAAACAAAGAAAACCGATGAAAAAACAAAGAAAAACAGAAAAAAAAACAGTGAGGGGTTAAAAAAGAAAAAAGAAAAAGGAAAAAAAGATAAAAACCAAAAAAATCCTAGCACAGGAAACCCATCGAAACCGAGCGAACAAAACCCAACAAACTCACGCGATCAAAACTTAGCGAACGGAAAAAAAAATGAAATAGGCCGACCCAGTAGGTACACATAGGGAGAAATCCTTCAGCGAGACAGAAGCCATAGTTCACCAGATATACTCTTCTAGAGGCCAGAATGCTAAATGGACCGGTTTTGCCATGCCGGCCTGATAGCCCACTTGCTCATCACATGTGGCATGGCCAGAGACGTTCGTGCCGAGAGCTTCTATTGCAGAGCTCCTGGACGCGCTTTGCGTCAAAATGTTGTCGGCGCGCACAGGGGCGCAGCCTGACTGGGCCGGCCCATCGTGCTGTACCGGTGGTAAGAAAAGAAAGCAAAAAGGGGGAAGTGAAACGCGACGGAAACACGAACCTGCGACTTACAGATTCGAAGCGCATGCTCCCAGCTACTCCACCTGACTAGCATTGCTTGTACTAGCAAACAAACGCGCATTTATAATAACTTAGTACAACCGTACAACCACAATTACACACTGTAGTGAACATCTTAAAACAAATTGTAGATTTTTTCTGAAAGTGTATATTTTGAAAAAATGCGACCATTTTTTTCATTTCTGAACATACTTTGTACACAGGAACATATTCTGTACAAAAAAAGTGTATATTTTTTGTACACAATGTTCTGAATCTTGAAGACAAATTTGAAGCACAAACATTTTTTAAATCTTCAGACCAAATTTAGAAATGGAGAACAAATTTGGAAGTGCGAACATTTTTTGAATCTTGACAACAAATTTTGAAAACTCCCGAACAAATTTGGAAGTGCGAACAATTTTTTAAAGCACAAACATTTTTTTAAACTTGAGAATTTTTTTTGAAATAGAAATTTTTTTGAAAAATCCCTAACAAATTTGGAAGCATGATTTTTTTGGAAAATGTGAACAAAATTGGAAGTCCGAACAATTTTTTAAAGCACGAACATTTTTTCAATATTGAAAACATATTCTGAAACGGAGAGAAATATTTAAAATCCCGAACAAATTTGGAAGCGCGAACATTTTTTGAAAATGTGAACAAAAAATTGAAATTCAGTACATTTTCTGAATTTTAGAAGTTTTGTACTTTTTTGTGTAACGAGAACAAATTTTGAATTTTGAGAACATTTTTTCAAAAACTGAACATTTTTTGGAAACACGAACAAAATTTAAATTTCTGATTTTTTTTAAAGGAAGAGAAGAAAAGGAAAGGAAATAAAAAATAAAATCATAAACATTTTGTAAAACTACGAGCATATTCTAAAAAAAATAAACTTGAAAAAGAAAGTGAAACAAGAAACAAAAAACGAAGAAATGAAAAAGAAACAGAAACGAAAAAAAGAGAAATAAAAAAAACAATAGAAAGCCGAAAAAGAACCAGATAAAAACAATACAAGAAAAGAACCCGGTTCAGGGAACCTTCTGGAAGGTTACCAAAACCGGTTTGGACGCATTATGTGTGGGCCGGCCCATTTCTGTCGCTCGCTGCGCTGCCCTTGTGTGATTGCTCGACAGTTTGCCGCAGCGAGCGGCGAATAGGATTTTCCCTCCTGTTGGACGCATTCTGCGTCAAACAACTGTACGACGCACGCAACGAAATCCCGACTGGGCCGGCCCAATAGTGGGCGCGTTTTGCTTGTACAGTAGCGCTGCGATGATAATGATAAAAAAAGTAACCGCCCTTCTGCCAGGATTCGACCTCTGAACCTCCAAGTTGCGTTCCAAAGGAGCAAACCAATAGACCTATCACGTGCTGGTTGTTAAATAATGAAGCGTGCTAATATAAGAACTAATACCAATGAAGAATCTGGACAGTTTTTTCAATTTTTTCAAACTTTCCTTCGAAATTGTGATTTTTTAACAAAAGAGCAATGTTTCAAAATATGATAACTTTTTTAACAACTCGGACATATTTTCAAATTTCAAAAAATAAAAACAAAAGGCGTGAACATTTTTCGACAGATTTGTTTAAAAAATTCCTGAACATTTTCCGAAAACCCGAACATTTATAGAATCTTGAGAACAAAAATTTGATAATGGGAACAGTTTTTCAAAAGCACAAACTTTTTTGAACGTACGATTACGCAAACAAAATTTTGAACCGGAATTAGTTACTGTAGTGAACAACTTTTTGAACATACAATTACACAAACAAATTTTCTGAAAACGAACAAAATTTGAGTTTCCCAAAAAATTTGGAATTTGTGACATTTCTTTAAACCACAAACATGTTTTTACTCTGGAGAACAAATTTTGAAACGGAGAACAAATTTGGAAGCGTGAACAATTTTTTAAAGCACAAACATTTTTTGAATCATGAGAACAAATTTGAAAAATCGCGAACAAATTTGGAAGCATGAACAATTTTTTAAAGCACGAACATTTTTTGAATCTGGAGAACAAATTTTGAAAAACCCTGAACAAATTTGGAAGCGCGAATATTTTCTGAAAACGTGAACATCTTATGAAATCTGGTACATTTTCTGCATTTCAAAAGTTTTGAACTTTTTTGTGTAACGAGAACAATTTTTGAATTTTGAGAACATTTTGCAAAAACTGAAATTTTTATAAAAAATACAAAGAAAATTTGAATATATTTGAGTTTCTTTTGAAGAAATTGAAAAAAAGGAAAAGAAATAGAAAGAAAACAAAAAAATCAGGAGCAGTTTTCAAAATTGTGATTTTTTTTTGAAAATGTGAACACTATTTCAGGAATATGAACAAATTTTGACAAAAAGAACATTTTTGAAAATTCTAAACCATATTCGAAGTTTTTGAAAACCATATTAAAAAAGAAAAAACAAAGAAAACGGGAAAAAAGAGATAACAGAATAAGACTGTGAAGAAAACCAGAAAGAACCAGTAGATGGTTTTAAGTTTTGTCATCGCTTTTACTTTCTTTAAGTTTAGCTTTGTTATTCTTTCACATCCATGAGTCAGTCGCGATGGCTACCGCCGCTTATACACCTACAGGAGGTTGTTAGTTCGATCCCTGTCGCGAGCATTTTTTGTTGCGGTTTTTTAATCTCGCGAAGCGAAACCAGTTAAATGGGCCGGCCCAGGGTGAGCTATGCCCTGTGCGAAGCGGCGACTACTTGCCGCAGTAAGCGGCGACTACTTGCCGCAGTAAGCGGCGAATAGGAAATTCCGTTCGTGCCGGCAGATGGCCCGCCCAGGGTTGTGTGTAGGCCGCGAGTACTGGCACAACACG
This sequence comes from Triticum aestivum, assembly GCF_018294505.1. Lineage (NCBI taxonomy): Eukaryota > Viridiplantae > Streptophyta > Magnoliopsida > Poales > Poaceae > Triticum > Triticum aestivum. The sequence continues at coordinate 513,891,102 of NC_057800.1, read as the reverse complement.
GTATGTTTAGTTTTTTTTTTATAATCCAGTCTAATAGGCTGAATATAGGCCTAAAACAGCCAATAGGTTGAATTCTATGCGGTCCAGCGGGCTAAACGGCCCGTCGTGCCGGTTCGTGTAAGAGGGGGTCATGCTTGTGCAAGGAGCACGCATGCCAGCCCGACAAGGCCTATGTACTTGATGTGCCCGGCAAGGCGTGCCGTGCCTGGGTGAGCCATTTGGCCAGGTTTAGCTACAACTAATGGACAACCCGGCCCGGAGGCCCGAGCCTGAAAGCTCGGCATCCGGGCCGGGCTCTACTTTTTCGCCCGATGCTTGCCCGAAATGACCATATATATACCTTTTCTATTTCAAATATAGGTACAACAAATTAATATAATATTCTAAATATAATTATTTTAATTAAAAAATGCCACTATTTATGTGCTTCTGGACGGGCTCGGCCTTGTGATTTTTGTCTTCAGGCTTTGCCAAGCCCGGCCCGGCTTATGATCGGGTTTATACAACCCACCGCAGCTACTCTTATTGCATAGTCCCCACGGACTTGTGAATCAACTTGTGATTGGATGATGGGTGGACGGTGGTATCCCAGTCCATCAGAGTTTAAATTCTGGTGCTCGTATTTATCCTGTATTTATTTCAGGTTTTTCGCCAACACGTTTTCAGTGGGAAGAGACGCTTAAGGTCACTTCATAAAATTTTAAGGCGAGCGCTTGCGTTTGCACTACGTTAAAAAGAAAAATCCTCACGCACTTTGCTCAACCAATAAAAAAAGACAAAAATAGCCCCGCGCACTAAAGATGGCAATTTTACCCATGGGTATGGGTACCCGCGGATACCGTACCCGCATGGATAGGGTATGGGCATAATTTTATACCCATGGGTAGTATTCGTACCCTACTCGTTAACTCATGGGTAGGGTACGGGTATAGTTTTGTGCCCATGGATATATCCATACCCTGTCCCTTTATACTGACATGTTTACCCTACCTGTGAAATGTGTTATGAGATTGTGAACCTATCTTAAAGTTGTTATCAATTGTTAATTTGAATTGAGATAATTGTTATGTACCCATCTATCTGTTACTGAATTGAGATAAATATTTTTTGGTCAAATGTGATATCGATGAATGTGAAATTGTAAATAACTTGTGTATTATTTAATCTACTCATTGGTACCCAATGGGTATGGATACCCGCCGGGTATGAGTACGGATAAAGTTTCATACCCGTGGGTACGGATATGGGTAAAATTTTATACCCATTAACTACATGGTATGTGTATGGTATTGCTCTACACGTCCCATACCCGCGCACCCGTGTGCCTTGGCCATCGCCTTGGCGCACAACCCACCGCACCAGCCAGGCGCACGGCCAGCACGCACGCTCGCCACTCCCGTCGCGCCGCCTCCTTGCTGGCTCCTCCCCCGCCTTCGCCGCGCGCTGCCACTTACCGTCGCGTCACCTTCTCTGCTTCTCTCCAGCCTCCGACCACCGTAGACCCGTACTCCCGTAGCGCGCTGCCTCGGTCCCTACGTCGCTGCACGCCTGCACACGGCGGAGGAGCTCCCGGGTACTCCGGCAGAATCCAAAAACTGAGCCAAATTGTCGGTTTTTTTTTCTAATTTCGTTCGTCATTTTGGGTTCGAAATTACTTAACCGAGCCAAACACCGAACTACACCAACCGAATCTTCGGTTTCTACCCACCAAACGCCCACGCCTCTTGCTGCTCCACGCCGGACTCGCCACCGGAGGAGGGCCAAACCGAATCCGAATAAAGCCGCCAAGTCAATGCAGTTCGCGATCACCACCGCCGCCGTCTCCGCGAACCCGCATCTGAAGCCTCTGGTCTCCTTCCCGCGGCCGTCGCCCCAGCACCGGGTCCGAGTCCACCCTCCTCGCCACCGCCCGAACACGAGGGCGAGCGCCATGGCCTCCTCGGCGACGCAGGAGCTCACCATCACGCGCCCCGACGACTGGCACCTCCACCTCCGCGACGGCGACGTGATGGCCGCTGTGCTCCCCCACAGGTTTCCTCCTTCTGCTAGTGCACTCTTACTGTTCGGTGCAATGCCTCAAAGAGCTTAACAGGCAGGGCCTCTGTGTTTTGTTGTGTGCTCTGTGGCAGCGCGAGGCACTTTCAGAGAGCCATCGTCATGCCCAACCTGAAGCCCCCGGTTACAACAACGTCACGTGCGATCGCGTACAGAGATGAGATCATGAAGGCGCTGCCTCCCGGCAGCAGCTTCGTGCCGCTCATGACGCTCTACCTCACGGACAGCACTAGCCCGGAAGAAATTAAGATTGCAAGTACGGATTCTCCCTACCGAAATTGGTTCTTTAGCTGTTTTTTTTTTTTTTTGCTGTGTGTACTTCATGATTGCGTCTCCTGGTTATCAAATATCTATATCTGTCTCCCAACTAGCAAAAAACCAAATTTATAGTCAGCCCTATTGTTTGTTAGTTTTGATGTGCATACACACGATGAGTTTGTTACCACATTGTTAGTGCATGTTAGAAGCTAGAATAAGATTTATTAACGTGATTATGGTTATTCCCTTAACGATTCTGATTCATCTTGTAAATGTTCTGCTCCTCCTTCAGTCATGACTCATAAATTATGAAGTGATGGATCATAATGTTTATTTTGCATGCCATGTTTGTTTTGTTGGTTTGTAGGAAAGAGTGGTGTGGTTTTTTCTGTCAAGTTGTATCCTGCTGGAGCAACTACTAACTCCCAAGATGGCGTAACTGATATTTTGGGGAAATGCTTGCCTGTCCTTGAAGAGATGGTTAAGCAGGAAATGCCTTTACTTGTAAGTAGTTATTGTTCTTCTCCCTACACAGAACCCCAAAGTTTTGGTTCATCTGCCAAGTTGGTCTCTAGCTTTACTTCAGATATTAAATGGGCTTGCCATTTGTTGCCTTGACAGTACCAAAATTATCAAAAAGATGTTCATCAGAGTTAGTAATATTGATACCTGTACGGTCAATGCCAACATATTCACCTTTATGGCTATTTTTCATTTCCTTCAGGTTCATGGAGAAGTCACAGATCCTCATGTCGATACCTTTGACCGTGAGAAGGTCTTCATTGAGAAAATATTAGCACCACTTGTACAAAAACTTCCACAGCTGAAAATCGTTATGGAACATATCACTACGATGGATGCAGTGAACTTCGTAGAATCATGCAAAGAAGGTATGCGCTCTTACAATGATCATTAATACTTCTGTTTTTCCCTATACGTGGTTCTTACATTTCTTTTGTGTGTTTTCAGGTCATGTTGCTGCAACAGTGACTCCACAGCATCTCCTTCTAAACAGGAATGCGTTGTTTCAGGGTGGTTTACAGCCTCACAATTATTGCTTGCCAGTGCTGAAGAGAGAAACTCACAGTATGTTCCGGTCACTCTCGTGTCCCTAACCCACATAAGTTTCCAGTCTGCCCTACCATTAGTTACTCTCACTGAAATATTTATGGTAGAAAACATAGGCTTGGATATTCCTTCAGCAGTAAAAGACTAGATCTACAACATTGCTATTCTCGCATTACGTTGTCATATTCCTTTGATGCTTATATTCTTTGCCAGCATTACAATTTCGAATATATGAACATGGCTTTGGACTTCATTGCATTCTTTTATTATCAAAAGTGCACCTTTATTTGTAGGATAACACTAGTGATGTGCTTGGTAGAAAATATGATCAATTTCCCTTTTCTTCTTTCTACAACATCCAATGTGTTTAATTGTCTCTGAATCTTCTACCCCAGGGCAAGCTATTGTTTCTGCTGTAACAAGTGGGAGCAGACAATACTTTCTTGGCACTGACAGTGCTCCCCATGATAAACGGATGAAGGAGTGTTCCTGTGGATGTGCAGGAATATATAGCGCTCCTGTTGCTCTTTCTCTTTATGCGAAGGTATTTGAAGAGGTAATATATTTCTGTCTCTCTCTCTCTCTCTCTCTCATTGGAGTTCAGTATTTTCTTTGGCCTGGATCGTTATCATCTTACTAGAAACTACTGTTATAATTGTCTCAGCTACAAAAAGTCTATCACAATCTTATAGGCAAAGAACTACTCTATCCGACATGAAAATGTTAGGATTTCTTACTAATCTGTTTTTTGGACATATTTTGTCCTGTTTCAGGTCGGTGCTCTTGATAAGCTAGAGGCGTTTACAAGCTTCAATGGGCCAGATTTTTATGGACTCCCAAGGAACACATCAAAGATTGTTCTGAGAAGGAGCCCCTGGAAAGTGCCTGCAACTTATGCGTACGGTTCAGGGGTGATTGTGCCTATGTCCACCGGCAACACTCTGGAATGGCTTCCGTCCGATCAGCCTGAAGAATAAGCAAATTACAGACGATCCATTTGGGGGAGAAACAATAAGTGGAGCCGTTCCATCTCCCCCTTTAAAGTAGAATGAGCCTGACAAACATGGTTTTGGTTGTAAACTTACCCCGTGTGGGATTCCTAAAAGCAACTTTGTAAGAGCAACTTATTCGAAGCAAGAGCGAAAAAGTCTTCGTCTGAATAAAAGAAAAGAGGTTCTTGTTGAGTTATCTGCATTTCAGTGGATTGCACTAAAACCTCATCAGAAGATGAAAGGGTAAGCTGATACTATTTGCGTGCGAGTCTTGTTGAGTCGATTGGCACGGCAGGTGAAGCGGCAGCCACAGCCATGGCGTCAAAGGCGTGCGTAGAGTTGTGTCGGCATAGCTCTACCCAACAGGTTGGTGCTCATATTACGCACAACAATACGAGAAGAAGAATTTAGCCAGTTCCCTGGTATATTCCTCGTCTCTTTCATTCCACCCCGTGTTTAAAAGACGTGTTGTTCGCGCGTAGTTGCAGGTGATAATTCAAGATATTTTAACTCTTCAAACTTACTAACATTCAATTACACGATCCGTTTTCAACTCGCATGTATCGTTGTGGGCACATTGCACACATGACTCTGTTCCTCCCTCCACACAAATATAAGATGTCCTACAGTAACCTCTTTTTTTCTAAATCAAATGTATATAGACACGTTCTAGTTTTAGTGTGCTTGTTCATTCATTTCAATTCAAATATAGACTATATTGACATACCTAAAACATCTTACATTTGTGAACGGATACTCGAGAATCATAGTAAAAAAAAAAATCCAATGCAGATAAAACATCCAATGCAGCTGCTGAATTCTCTGCTAACTTTGTCGTCGTCGCCGATCACCACCTCTCGTGCTCTCAACAGCAGCATCCATGCCATCGTCGCCGTCCTCGTCGTCTTGGATGGAAGCGAGGAGCTCTCGCCGCTCGGCGACTCTGAGCATGCCCATCTCCTCCATCTCCCTGACCACTCTTTCAGCGTCGTCCCTCTTCCCGGCCCTCCCCAGCTCCTCCACCACCGCCCTCCTCGTGATATGATCCACCACCGCCCCCGCCCTGGCCATATCCCACATCACCCGCTCGGCCTCCGCGGCCTCCCCGGCCACGGCGAGCGCGCTGACGAACGCGTTGCAGGACGGCTCCGTCGGCATCATCCCTTTGCCCCGCATTTCGTCGAACAGCTCCCGGGCGTTCTTGGTGCGGCCCTGCGCGCTCAGCCCGCGCACCAGGTAGCTGTACGTGAGGCCGTCCGGCTGGCAGCCGTAGACGGGCGCCATCTGGTGGAACACGCGCAGCGCGTCGTTGAGGTGCAGCGACTGCGCGTAGCCCCTGACGAGCACGTTGAGCGCCCGGGTGTCCGGCGGGACGCCCTCCTCCAGCATCTGCCGGAACAGCGCCGAGACGGTGTCCATGTACATGTAGTGCACCATGGAGTCGTTGCCCCCGCGCGACAGCAGCGCCGTGAAGAGCGCGTGGTAGGTGTCGGCGGCGGGGCGCGCGGCCGGGTCGGCGGAGGCGCGCATGAGGGTGTAGACGTGGAACGCCTTGCCGAGCTTGCGGAACTCGCAGTAGAAGTAGAGGGCGGCCCTGAGGAGGGGCCCCGGGGACGGCAGGGACGGGAGGAGGGAGAAGAAGAGGGCGCAGGTGCGGTCGAACTCGTGGTAGAGCTGGGCGGCGCCCAGGCGCTTGACGGCGACGAGGAAGGGCCCCGGGTCGGGCCGGAAGGTGGGCCGGCCGAGGGAGTGGGTGAGCAGCGGGAAGAGGAGGCGGAGGTCAGAGGTGGAGGCGAGGGAGGATGCGAGGACGGCCGGGGTGAGGCGGGAGGGGAGGGAGGCGACGGCGGCGGAGACGGCGTCGGGCGACGGCGACTGGCTGGGCGCGCGGTGGCTGCGGCGGAAGCGGTGCGGGGTGCGGCGGGACGAGGTGGCGAAGGGGAGGCGGTGGGAGAGGGAGGCGCCGGCGGGCGTGCTGCAGAGGATGCGCCGGAGGAGCGTGCTCATCGCGGCGGCGGCGGCGGCGGGGATACTGCAACACCAGTACACTCCACAGAACCCACAAAAGGCCACAGACGGCACAACACAATCCCGCACCCGGTTAGGCAACCGCCACCAAGCACGGCACGCTCACATCACATCACAGAGGCTCAGAGCACAGGCGGCCTGGTCGGCTTGCAGAAAGGATGGCCGCCGCGGTCGCCTTGGCAAGCCCTCTCCGGCGACTCCTCCACTGCCCTTGCCCGCGCCGCGCTATCGCCACGCCACTCCGCTTCTTCGCGCGAGGTAAGCCCTAACCCATTGCCCGGTCGGTCTGATGCTCTGATTGAGCTGTCTGTCTAAGGCTTGGCCGCCGTGCGCAGGGCGGTGTGACCTGGCCCTCGCCGTCTCGGCGGCCGCAGTCGGAGATAAGTGGGGCGTGCACAGGCATGTAATCGAGGAAGTCATGGACATTCTGGATATGGTTATCTCTTTTTCTTCATTCTAGCACATTTGTATTTTCCATTGAACCTCCGTCAGAGTCTAGTTCGACGTGAAACAGTTCTATTGACTGCCCCGTTTACTGAGATTAGATGGTTGATGATAGTGCGGATACTTGGCCTGTCGACGAACTGTGCCTCGATGGAATTTTAGACTTCTTCCCACTATTCATGAGCTTCAGGCTGTGTTCTAATAGGCTGATGCTTCCTCTCTAAGAGAGTATTTTTAGTACATGAAAATTAGGGGAAATGAGATGTGCTTCCTGTTAGCTGTTTCGCTATTGAAGCATGAAGAAAAAGTCAATTAATTGTCCATTTGGTGTGTGAAAACATAACCTTTCAATCATATTGACTGGTGCCTTTGTAGGAAGAGAATAAAATTGCTTCTTCCCAGGTATACCAAGTGGCAGGAGTTCTAGAATTGGTGAATAGATGTACGGATAAGCTGTAGGGAGGAAATACAAAGTTGATCCTGATATCCTATAGTGTCACATGATGCTTAGTAGAACATAACATAACATAACTGCCTTTTTGCATATTAACAATGTACCATGAGGTTACCACATGGCTTTTCAGTAAATTTGTTCCAGTACCGTAGTTAGTCCATTTCCAAGAGAAGGCATATCACCCTGTTTTATATTGAGAAAATTACTGGGGTTACAGTTACATGATCATTAGTTCTTAAGTTCATGAATTTGTACTGACATCAAGCGTATGCAGGCACAAAGGGCTTCCCAACGAAGAGATGTCTTCCACACCAGTTTTCTTACGCCACCTATCATAGCGGAGGCTATGCTAGCAATTGAAAAGTTTGCTGATATCAAAGCAGTAGCTCAGGGGGGCTATCCACAGGTGGAATTCAATACAATCAAAGGAGTTGTTGATAGCTACCATTTTTACGTGAATAATAGCTTATATTAACCTATATACCTTGTTTTTCTCATCTTCATATCCATCTAGGCTGAGCGGTGCCGAATTTCAGTTGGGCATCCAGACTCTATGAGAAGTGACCCAGATGTAGTTGCTGCTTTGAGGTTTTCAAGAATTTATATATTGTAGCCACCACTATCTGTTATGTAAACTGAATTTTAAACCTTTCCCAGCATCTCCGGGAATTTCCGATTGGAACCCTGTTCTCATGGTGATTTTCTCGGTGCTATTCTTGGGGCAGGAATTACAAGGGAGAAAGTTGGAGATATACTTTTACAGGTCCACACTTTCCACAAATACTCATTTCCCTGATGCGGTGTCCAGTTTTTCTTTTTCCATCTTATCACCATTTGAGCTGTCTCTTTGCTTTTCTGTTAGGGGGAAAGAGGTGCTCAGGTCCTTGTTGATCCAGAGCTTGTTGACTATCTGACTTCCACACTAGAAAAGGTAGGTATCTCACAAATTATGTTGCCAATTTTTCGTTTGCGCAAGCTGGATGTGCATACTCCCACTTGTGTGCCTATGTTTATATAATGGAGCAGATCTGAGATATTACATGCTGATGTATTTATTTTTACTCGACATTTTAAGAAATTAGAGCACATTGCGATCTTAATTTTTATGTCCGCTTAGATCGCTGAAAATCTTTGTTCTTTTTATGTTAGCCTTTTATATTTGTGAGTTTTGACCCAAATCTGTCCGCGAAGAATCTCCCCATGAACTTTGACTGTTGTTTATGATTTTTTTGAGTATTATTTTCCTTGTTGGAAGTGCAGATTCTTCTAATTATGGTTTACTGTGAATGATATTTTATTGAACAGGTGGGGAAAGTTGGTGTTTCATGCACCCAGATTCCCTTGCTTGCTATAGAGTATGAGCCACCAAGGTTTGTTTCACATGTCATCATGGATCTTAGTGTATATACTGCATTCTTAAGATCACAACAACTTATGATGTAATACCCTGGAATAAGCTGCTCAGCACTGCCCTGCAGGACCAAATCTTTTAAAACTGTAGAATCATCACTTCGGGTTGATGCTGTGGCCAGTGCAGGATTTAAAATATCACGCACAAAGCTTGGTAGCATGATCAGGTATGAACTTTGAGCTGATAATTTGTTACTTTATGTTCAGTAAGGCTTTTCTTTACCTTAACATGAATAGTTGGACATTCTTATCTTATTTTGGACAGTGCTGTTAGCCTGTTGGTTTTTCTAATTACCGTGCACAATGCAATTCATTGTAAGTTTCTTTTTCTGTTTGGTAAGTTCTGGAGATGTTCGTGTGAATTGGTCACTGGTTTCGAAAAGTGGAGCTACCCTCAAGGCTGGGGATGTTGTTTCTGTCAGTGGGATGGGGAGATTAAAGGTAAAATCAATCACCAGTTATTGTCTTTTTGAATAAATGCTTGATGAGTCTTGAATTCTCTCGAGCAAATTAGGATAAAATTATGATGTTACTGTTGCACCTAGTTTACTCTGATGGAACAATTTTTCTGGTGGTTGAGAGGCATTCCACCAGTGCAGGTTTTTGAGAATATGTTGGGCCTTGCATTGTATTCTGTATGCAGTTAAGTTGGACCGCCCATTCTATATGTTTAGTGTTTGTTGTTGTTTTAATCCTTTCCTTCTTTATTCTGTGAACCATACTCCAAAATGTTAAATGGAAAAATTACAACCTTGGCTGTCCACTTATATTCATAATATATTTGTTGATATATGCTGACAATTACTCCTAGATCTTTGCATTATATGATATGCAGAAATACCCCTTATAGCATGCTATGGAAGATGTATGCATGCTACTAGAGATGTCTAATATATTTTCAAATCTCTGTTATATGCTTGAGTTACTTCAAGTCATTATTTCCTGTAGATTGGGGAAATCGTGACTACGAAGAAAGGCAAATATGTCGTTCAGTTGATTCAATATTTGTAGGCCCGTGACTGATCAATTGTTCTCTGAAGAATACCTGACTCGTGGTATGCATTTTGATACCTACTATTTGAAGAAAATTCTCTTGTTCACGATTCAAATAGTAAAGCTGAAAATTTCGCTCTGCTTAGTACAGTATAATTCTAAGATTCATCAAGTAATTACTTCATTTTGCTTAAATTAGCTGGGTTCAACATTTCTAAAGAAACTCGTGAGTATATTGTTAGGGTGTAATTGTATTGCTAAGTCATCACTGAGGCAGTATAAAAGATCATACTATGATGGAAAAAACAATTTATTTATGATATGTGTGCTTACCCTATTTTGGATTTCACTCTTCTACTCTTTACTGTGCACTTTGCTTTCAGAGTTTGCGAAGTGCTCAGTTGCTTACACAAGCACAAGGGCTGCAGCTGCCTGCGAATATTTACGATGAAACTGATCCATAATATTTAGAAGAGAAAAGGACAAGTGGACAGTACATGTAAAGTATATGTGACAGCTTATCTTTAAAGTCCAGATCAAATTGAGAATGAAATTTAGAAGGTACGCAATTCGCTTATAGTTGCAAGTCCATATGTTTTCAGTATTTATGAAGTAAATGGTAGGAGTATCATATACGCAAAGATGGGTAGCTGCACATAGGCTTGGAAAATCTGCTTTCTTTCATCATAGTTCTTCATGTGGCAGCTACCACTGATGTAGTCTTTTTGGTATTTTGTAGGATCGAAGTCCCTCTGTGAACTCCAACTCGTGTGAGGACTCAATCTGCTTTAGGGCAAAAAGGCGAACAAAAAGTATATCTTTTTTTTTGAAACGAAGGCAAAAGATTTGCCTCATCCATTAAATAAGAGGAGAATAGAGTTTAGAGTTTTTACAAGCGCCCTTGCAACACGGCATGGCAATTACTCTCGTACAACAAAACACCCTAGTTTCTTAGCACCTGCCGTAACCCATAATTTTGCCTCAAGCACGATATTTTGGAGCAGGATAGGCGGCGGCGTGCTCTTGTTACGAAACACCCGCGCGTTTCTCTCGTTCCAAATAGTCCAAGAGACGAGCATGGTGAGGGAGGCCATCGCTCGTCTATTGGGGTTTCGCATGTCGGTCCTTTTATCCCACCATTGCATGAGGGAATCCTCAAGGTGCCAATTGGAGGTGTCCATGTGCACAAGACCAAACTTGTCAATGACCGATCGCCAGAGCCTAATGGAGAAGCGGCACTTAACGAAGAGGTGGATGCCCGATTCTTGCTCACGTTTGCAAAGAGGGCAAAGCCCACAGTTATCCCAACCATGCCGCACCAACCGGTCGGCGGTCCAGTTCCGGTCTTGCAAGGTCAACCAGGCGAAGAATTTGACCTTAGGGGGCCCCAAGCTCTCCAAACCATGTGGTGAATGGGCGAGTGCGTCAGGCCAAGGAATTGCGCCTTATAAGTTGTGGACGCCGAGTACTGCCCATCATCAGCATGTTTCCAAACAATGTCGTCCTCAACGTGATCGTCAAGATGGAAGTCATGCACAAGTGCCCAAAGCGAGAAAAGTTCCTGGATGTGTGCGGCGGAGACAATAGTGGCATGCTTGATGTGGGTCATCCAAGCGTTCCCTCGCAGGGCCTGGCGAAGCGTCGATCTCTTCCTTTTTGAGGCTTGAAAAATAAGAGGGGCAATATCCTTGGGCTTGCGGCCAAGCAACCACGGGGAGTCCCAGAATGGTGTTTTTGCACCATTGCCAACGATGATTGTGGCGGAGGCATAGAAGAAATCCATATCTTCGTCGGTGCACGGGTTGCCCAAGCCAACCCAAAGCTTGGTAGGCTCCTTCCATTCGTACCATGGCCACCTTAGTCGCAAGGCCCGAGCAAACTTGTCGGTGTTGAGGATGCCCAGGCCTCCATAGATCGTAGGCCTGCAGACCATGTCCCAATTGACCTTACATTTTGCGCCGGTCGTCTTGTCCGACCCTGACCAGAGGAAGGCCCTCTCAATCTTGTTGATATTATGAAGTGTGCCATGTGGCACGATGAGAGATGTGATGGAGAAGACCGCTTGAGAGGTGATGACCGATCTGACAAGGGTAGTGCGCCCAATAGTTGTGATGCTTTGTCCCTCCCAAGTTACTAATTTTTCGGCCGCCTTGTCTTCAAGATACTGGAAGTCGACCTTCCGAAGTTGTCGTACTGAGAGCGGGAGGCCCAAATATTTGATTGGGAAAGCGGCGCGGGTCGCCGGAATGCTACTCAGAATATGCTCCAGAGGAAGGTGGCTGCATCGAATGGGCACAACCGAGCTCTTGCGGAAGTTGGTGCAGAGTCCCGTCACCTCGCCGAAACCCCTTAGGATGACTGAGAGGTTATCAATGTCCTGCTTGATTGGGGCCATGAAGATGGCCGCGTCGTCCGCATAGAGGGAGGTTCTCATCATGACGCCGCGGCCGCGGATCCTATGGATGATGCCCTTGTGAGTTGCGATGTCGAGGATATGTTGAAGGGGGTCAATTGCAAGGACGAACAGTAGAGGTGAAATTGGGTCCCCTTGACGAAACCCGCGGCCGTGCTTGATCGGGGGGCCCGAAAGCCCATTGAGGAGAACGCGCGAAGAGGAAGATGAGAGTAGAGCGGCGATCCAATTCCGGAATTTGCAAGGAAACCCCTTGCGTTGTAATAAGTCGAGGATGTATTCCCATTTGACCGAGTCGAAAGCTTTTCTAATGTCAAGCTTGAAGAGGAGGGCTGAAGTCTTGCGCTTGTGCAACTATCTCGCAAAATTGCGCACATACATGAAGTTGTCATGGATACTCCTCTTCTTTATGAAAGCATTTTGGGCATTGGAGACGAGAACGTCCATGTGAGGGGCAAGCCGCAGGGAAAGAATCTTGGCGATAATCTTGGCCATGGCATGGACAAGACTAATAGGCCTATAGTCAGAGACTCCCTCCGCCCCCTCCTTCTTGGGCAAAAGCACCACATTGGCCGAGTTGAGCCATTGCAAGTGGGATGTGTGGAGCGAGTCAAAGCTCTGGATGACCCGCATGAGATCATGCTTAATAATTTCCCAACAACGTTTGAAGAAGATGCCCGTGAAGCCATCCGGCCCGGGAGCCTTGTCCCCCGACATTGCTTTTATGGCCGCCAAAACCTCATCCTCAGTGATGGGATCACCGAGATCATCCAAGTCATGCGACTGGATATTAAGCTCATCCCAATTAAGGTCAACGCAGCTCGTGCTTGCTCTGCCCATGACCTCGGCAAAGTGGTTATGGATGATGTCCTCTTTTTGCTTATGGTCGGTGACCCAGCCTTGTGCGTTTTTTATCCTATGGATGTGATTTTTCCTTCTCCTAGCGTTGATGCGGCGGTGGAAAAATTTTGTGTTAGCATCCCCATCCTTCAGGTTCGCAATCCTAGCGCATTGGCTCTTTCTTGCCCTCTCTAGAACCGCAAGACTAATCACGCGCCTCTTAAGCCTAGAGCGTAGGTCAAGCTCCTCCGGGGATAGCAGTCGCTCCTCTTGCGCAATGTCCAGGCGGAGGATGATGATGTTGGCTGCATGGAGCTGCACCTTGGCCTTGGAGAAGATACGCTTGCTCCACTGAGCAAGGCGGAGCGCCGTTTTTTTGAGCTTATGGTGGAGGACCTGGTACGGTTCAGAATGACTCACCCTCTCCGCCCAAGCATCAAGAACGACCTCGTGAAATCCGGGCAAAGATACCCAGAAATTCTCAAATCTGAATGTACGCGGGCGCCTAGGGCCCTTGTCATCGGCGAGCAACAGAGGGCAATGGTCAGAGAGGGAAGACGAGAGGGCATGTAACAAGTGATTGTTGTGAGTGGTGTCCCACCCGGCATTGCAGAAGAAGGAATCAAGCTTGCACAATGTGGGATTGGCGCGTTCGTTGCTCCAAGTGAAGCGTCTGTTCTGGAGGTGGATTTCCTTGAGTTAACAGGAATGAAGCGTCGACCGGAAGCGGTTAATTCTGCTCGTGTTGACGTTCCTCTTGTTCTTATCCCTGGCTCGGTAAATTTGGTTAAAGTCCCCGGCAACCAACCAAGCCACATCCGTAGGTGGTTTGTGGTTGAGCAACTCCGCAAAAAAAGCATCTTTGCACGAGGAATCAGTGGGGCCATAGACCGAAGTGAGCTTGAAGCAGGAGCCAGAAGCACGTATACAGAACGTGGCAGAAATACAGTATGCAGAGGTGACAAAGTCGGAAGCATCAAGTAGATTCTCATCCCATAGCAATAGGATACCGCCCCTAGTTCCGTTCGCCGGACGCTGGGCAAAGCCACCCAGTCTGTTTCCCCCAAGTGACGCAACGATGAATTTGTCGACAACACTCAACTTAGTCTGCTGAAGACAGACAAGCTGGCAGGAGGAGTCGGCAAGCGTTGCTTTAACAGTAGCTCTTCGGTCTGGGCAATTAAGCCCCCGCACGTTCCAGCTAATTGTGTTTATCGGTTGTACTGTCATTGGAAAGTAAGGTGGCCCTGAGGTTTGGATGAAGCCCATGATGGGGGCGCACACATGCATGAACAAGATGGAAGCATGGACTAGCACAAGGCCAAATGGACGAAACCACGTACATAGTTGCACTAACATGAGCTATTGCCCTTGAACTGGTACAAACCACGTACGGAGTTGTAGTTCTTCCACAAACAGAGCTATTGCCCTTGAACTGGAACAGACCCTTACAAAACAACAGATGTTGCACTAACATGAGGAACAATGCACCCAGCAGCAGCTACTACAAGATCTAAACCTCAGGCGTTCACATCCAGCGAGCCCGCGGAAACATCTGCTCCCACAGTGTCGAGGACCCCTGCTCCACCATGCTCGATCAGAGCATCTTCCACTGCTGTAACAGCCCCATTGTCTAGCTCAAAGAACTCTCTCATGGCCACAATTACATCAGGAAGAAGCTGCTCTTTGAACTTTACAGCGAAGGCATCCAGGGTGGCAGTGGTGACGTCCTGCCCGTTCTTGATGATGCCCGGGCTGCGGCCAATAAACTGCTCAGCCGCCTGTGCCGCCGACGTCGTTGCTGCGAGGACAACAGGGCGCCTGATCCTCTGCAGGAAGAGGCCACCCACCTTGGAGATCTTCACGCCAGCGAGAGTTTTCCGGCGGGTTGTCGGCTTCCTGGGTGGTGTTGAAGCAGGGGAAGGAGGGAGATCCGAAGCACACATCAACAACGCAGGCTGGCGAGCACAGAACAACGGCTCCGGGAGAGCCACCCCCAGGCTTGGCACAAGTAGTTCAGCAAGCCCCGCCGGCAACACATCATCATCTGCACGTTTACGAGCCCGTGGAGAGGTCGGGGTTCGCTGCAGGGGGCCACTGCTGAGGAGGGGTGGTGTAGGAGATGCCTCAAAGCCGGGAGGGCGTACTGGCGAGACGTGGAGGAGGGGGCTCAACATGGAGACCGGCGAGCAAAGCTCAATGAGTGCTGGACTCCTCTCTTGAATGGCCTCTGTAGCAGCCCTAGCCTCGTCACGCTTGGAGGGGGTGGTGAGCGGAGCACGGACGTGGGAGAGAGAGGCGGCGAAGCCGGAGGAGTGCGGGCGTCCCTTGAGTCCCGCCTGGCACTGCCAGGGCGCGCGTGCCTAGACGGGCTGCGACCACGAGCCTCCACAGGAGCAGCCAGAGCCGTGGCCGGAGGGGCTCGACCCATCTCCAGGGCGCTAGCCTCGGGGTCGCAGTCGGCGCCGGAGCCCAAGAGGATAGGGGCGCCGGCGATGCAGCACGCCTACGGCCGTCGCGGTTGCCGCGGTGGTCAACCCTGCTTCCCTTATCTTGGCCATGCCGCTGATCGTCGCGAGGCGCACGGGAAAGGCTCCTGTGGGGACGTGCACCGCTGTATATCTTTTGGAAACAATGGAAATGTGTTTCTTCTATCCATACTAAAGAGCGATTCGCAAACAACATCCTCAGCAATTTTCTGTCATCAGGAATCATGTGACGTGACTACGATATGATAGGAAACCTTTGCACTTGGGTAGATTGATAACTATGGGTCGTAACTTCAACTCCCTTTTTTTAGAGACTTCGCGCAGGGTTATATTCGTTGTACCGATTCTTCCGTTCCAACTTCCAAGTTGCAAAACTACCTTATTCTTTTTAGAACACCAAGTTGCAAAATTATCGCAAGACCCAGTGTTGAAAGTCACGAAGCCTCTTACCGTCGCATAAATTTTGTTATCACAAGGTTCCTTCTCGAAAACACTGGAGTGGCTCATTTTCTGGGGTACAAAAACCAGGAGTCGTTGAATCATCCCAGGCACCTACCAATGCTCATGGCATCTCGTCCGTTGACCAATAAACCACAAAATATCTTAGGAAGACTTGCACTTTTGTAAGCCATGGCAGCAGACCTGAACCTGACTGCTAAAGCTCATCTCAAATGCTTATCTGTTTTCGCCATCACGCTAATTGGATGGTTCCAGGCAGCACTGTAGGCAAGTCTCCGGTCTCCGGTTCCATCGAAGTGCAATAACTTGCCCCTCCTACGCATCCTTTCACGGAGATATCTTCCATAATCTGATCCAGTTGGGATACCACTAGTCTATGCAGAAAGCAGTAGAGTATCACATGCACGCTCTTTAAAGGAGTGCTGTAGCTGTGTCCCAACCTTGTGGACCTTAATTGAAGTAACTTGACAGCCTGTGACAAGGAGTTGCTTGATTCAAGCCCACCAATTAATTGGCCGGGGAACTACAGCTACAGCTACCTCCCTTTGCTGAAGGTGATGCCAAAAGGCTGCTCACTCACATGCTCCTATCCCATCGCCATAGACCTGACCTGGCCACCTGGGAGCAAATTCCGTTTCAGAACCGAGCTAAGTTTGAGACCAGATGGATGGGTTTATTTATCATTGTGGTTGTGGTTGCTTGATTGATTCATTTGGTGTGAAAGAGAGAGGGGGCATTTGGCATGGTGACTTACTTTAAAGTGGGCCGCGGTGAAATGAAACGCTGGTGGTAGTGGGCCGAATGAGTGGGACAGGTAAGGGCGAGCCACCCTTTTCCACAGCAAAATCATCCCAAGTTTGGACCCTTGCACGACAAGTTTTACCACTGGCACTTTTTGAGCCGGCGTGGTGCTGTTCTTTTCGGCAGGTAGATTAGATCACGTATTCGTCTCGCTCTGGAGAGTCAAGTCCAAGTAGTACCTATCTTAGCTTTTCTCTTGTTTTCTGCCGCCCAACAACCTGTTGAAAAACAGACGCTCCTTCCTTGAGGAAAAACACCCGTTCTGAATGTGCCATTTGTAGGACAAGATTGGTCGGACGACAGAATCGACTTGACCCCGGCTTCTCCAAAATATGTGCGTAAAGCTTCCTTGGATTCTACGCTCGCCATACTTTAAAAACACACCAGACCAACGCCTCCCTTTTGCTTCTGCTAAAAAGCCAATTGTGCGCATGCGTTGCATCTTTCCCAACTGAAATTCCCATGGAGACTTGACCAGTTCGAGTGATTCTAGCCTATTTTGCCCAGCCAATGGCCTAGCCGGAAGGAAGGGCGTGCCGTCTAATGATGGAGCAAGATGAAATATTCACACACACACACACACAAAGAAATATTCATGGCCAAGTAGTCTTGTCGTGGTTAGGCTGTCGATGTGAATAGTAGACTTCATTCGCTGCATCCATCTAACTGGGACGTTGCACCGCACGCTGCATATCATATTTTTACGTGGCGAGGTCAGTAGGTCACGTTAGATCCGCTTTGCACAGGGCCCGTGAATTCGTAGACCCAAAATAAGAGTCAGCTTTTTCACCACCACCAGTCGATGACCTCAAGGCGCGGCTGGCCGGCGGTCGGTCTCTTCCTGGCACGTTTCGGCCTCCCATTCGCGCGGTTGAGAACCCGTCGCTGCCGCCACGGGACTTGCGGAAACGGACACGCTTGGAATCAATGGCGCGCCAACGACCGCCAGACTGCAGTTTTGTCGCTGCCTGCGTCCGTTAACCTGTGGACCTGAAGTATGCAGGGATGGTTCCAGTAGTAACTCGACAAGACTCAGGTTAAGGAGTAGGGAGGAAAAGGGGGCTGAAAGCAACTCGCGATGCTAGTATAGTGTAGTACAGTACGTACAAGAGCTAATTTCGTTGGAGAAAAGATACATCAATGCTTGAAATTGGAAAAGTTCAGAAAGGAAAAGGCTGGAAATTGGAAGCACCTCGGCACTGTAATAGGCGCGCCCTGCTTCAGTTGGAAGATCTCGACCACGATCGTGCCGGAACCGGATCCTGGAGACGGACGCCGGAGAAGGCACTACGGACGCCGGAGAAGGCACTGGCCGACAAGTGGGACGCTGGCGACTGCTTCATACCCCCTTCGTTCTAAAATAGATGACTCAGTTTGCGGGGTGGTACGCCGCGATGGTCGCTGTCAGATCACAGCGCCATACGCTTGGTCACGGATGGACTATGAATGGACTGCAGCCTTTGCTGACAAATTCAATCTACTCCAAGCAAAACCACGACGAATTTGCCCATCTTGTCTTTTTCTTTTCCCCCTCCTCCTATGTTGTGCATGCATCTTCACTCTTCAGCTTACTCGCCGTCTGCTCCTGAGTTCACATCGGGTCGCCGGAACAGTGCGCCAACAGAGCGATGGCTCGTAAATTTTACTCTGTTCGTAAAGAAATATAAGATCAACGATATTTTTTTACTCCTATTCAAAAAGAAACTTTATATTTCTTTACATAAGGAGTATTAGAATGCGTGGCTACAAAATATCGTCGACAAGACACTTCGCTTTTTTCTTTCTTTTTCTACTTGCAGGCAAGGCAACAATACGCATCCGACAAGACGCTTCAAAAAGCAAAACTACTACTCGGACAAGACGCGAGTGCATCAGGTGTCGCCGGGCGCCATTTTTTTTTGTCTACACGCATAGATCCGCCCATGCTCCACGAGAACTTTTGCCTAGCTACTGTAGTACGTAGTACAAACAGATACACTCTACGAGTACCAGCACAAAATTTGACCCTAATAAAGGGTGGCTCCGCGGAGTTAATGGCGTCACATGGCACCCCTCCAAGCTTAAGCCGAATCTATTAATTTCGCCGCACCGTCGTCACATGAAAGGAACTAATGACCATGATTGATTATTTAGTCTACGAACACGTAGTAACATGGGGAGCGCTCGGACCCGATCCGATCGATCACGGGTTAATTAAATTAAACCAGCGGACAGTGTAGTACGAGCGGGTATAGACAGGGTGAGGTGATAATTACGGTGGCGGACGACAAGTCAAACAAACAAGCCGAAAGCGAAGCAGTAGTGCATGCACCGCACCGTGGCAACGGAACGGAACGGAAAAGAAAAAGAATCCACTCATTCCCGTTCTTCTGTTGGGTCCGTTTGACTGGAGCACGCCCGTGAAAGGCGAGCGAGCGAGCATCCATCCATCCCTGTCCACCTCCCTTCTGTTTTTCTTTTTCGTTGTCTGCAGACTGCAGCCTTTCGCGACCTTGAAATGAAATTACGGCGCTTCTTTTTTTCCCTTGGTTGGTGCTAAGCCTAAGGATCTGTTTGGTTTCAATAAGTCACCTGACTTATAAATCAGGTGATTTAGGGCCAGTTTTTTTGGACGGTTTAAAAAATAAGTTGCCTTTTCTCAGATTAAAAAATAAGCCATCCTCAAAATTTGTTGAGACTTCTAAGTTAGTTATTCTATAACTAATTTAGAAGTCCTAATGAATAAGAGAGGCGGCTTATGGGAAAAGCTGAGGAGGAGGCGGCTTATTTTGTAAGCTGCCAAAAGAACTCGCCCTTAAAACCAGTGATTCATAAGTCACGTCTGTTTGGTTGTCACTTAGCTTATAAGTCACCTGACCACATCTTTCCACCTTGTTTTTTATGCAAAGTTGATGGGACCCATGCAAAAGGGGTGACTTATAAGAGCATCTCCAGCCATTGCCCCCTCCCCCCAGGACGCATAAAAATCGCCCCCTAGGGGCGAGCCGGCGATACTATCGACGCTGGGGGCGGTTTTGCGCCCAGTCGTCGCCCCCAGGCGCCGAAATTGGCCCACTTTTCAGCCTCATTTCGGCTAATAAAGGGGCCATATGGGCGAGAATAGGCTCATATTCGGCGTGGTTCGCCGTCTCTCGGCGTTCAATCATCAACACAATTTTTTCTTATCACATATTTCATCACAGAAAAATCAAATACTTCAACAAAATAGTACAATAACAATTAGTTCAATACAAATTATATAGTTCATCAAATAAAAACTCATATTTCATCACACGACGTCCCCCTTGAGCCTTCATAGGTGCTCAATCAGATCTTTCTGCAGTTGATGATGCACATGTGGGTCTCGGATCTCCTGACGCATACTGAGATAGGCAGTCCAGGTTGCCGGTAGCTGGTGATCAACTTCGGCTATAGGACCCTGCATGTAGTATGGTTCAGTATCAAACACTGGGTCTTCTTGCTCGCTCTTGATGATCATGTTGTGCAAGATGACACAACAAGTCATAATCTCCCACATTTGATCTTTGGACCAGGTCTGAGCGGGGTACCGGACAACAGCAAATCGATATTGGAGCACACTAAATGCTCGCTCGACATTCTTCCTGCAGAGCCTCTTGAATCTTCGCAAACCAGGCGTTCTTGCCTCCTGCCACAGGGTTTGAGATCGTCTTCACAAATGTCGACCGAAGTAGTTGTCGAACTCCCGGATGGAATTCACAATCCTGAGGAAGAGCTTTCGGCTCATCCGATAACAGCGCCGAAATGTTTTCTCGCCGTGAAGTGGAGCATCGGCGAAGTAGTCGGAGTAGAGCATGCAGTAGCCTTCGAGACGATGCCGGTTCTTTGCTTTCACCCGCCCCGCCGCCGAGCCACCTCGCCGCGACTTTTCATTGCTCGCCAGCAGCTGGGCGAGGGCGGTGAGCACCATGAGATGCTCTTCTTCCTGGAAGCCGGTCCTCCTCCAGCAGTGCGGCGAGTGCTTCCTCGTCATTCGAGTCCATCGCCGAGGTAGGCAAATCGCCGAACACCTTGCGCCTGGTTGGGCGTGTACCCGCCGCTGAATTGCCTCTCCTTGGCCGGAAACGGCGGCCGAAAACGC